>NC_139222.1:57257782-57857782 GCF_055691185.1 Crinia signifera
TGTACACACGGGGGGGCACAGTGTACACACTGGGGGGGGGCACAGCGTACACACTGGGGGGGGGCACAGCGTACACGGGGAGGGAGGGCACAGTGTACACGGGGGCACAGCGTACACAGGGGCACAGCGTGCACACTGGGGGGGGGCACAGCGTACACACTGGGGGGGCACAGCGTACACACTGGGGGGGGGCACAGCGTACACACTGGGGGGGGGCACAGCGTACACACTGGGGGGGGCACAGCCTACACACTGGGGGGGGCACAGCGTACACACTGAGAGGGGCACAGCGTACACACTGGGGGGGGGCACAGCGTACACACGGGGGGGGGGGGGGGCACAGCGCAGACACTGGGGGGGGGGCACAGCGTACACACTGGGGGGGGGCACAGCGTACACACTGGGGGGGCACAGCGTACACACTGGGGGTGGCACAGCGTACACACTGGGGGGGGGCACAGCGTACACACTGGGGGGGGGGCACAGCGTACACACTGGGGGGGGCACAGCCTACACACTGGGGGGGGGCACAGCGTACACACTGAGAGGGGCACAGCGTACACACTGGGGGGGGGCACAGCGTACACACGGGGGGCACAGCGTACACACTGGGGGGGGGGGCACAGCGTACACACTGGGGGGGGGCACAGCGTACACACTGGGGGGGCACAGCGTACACACTGGGGGGGGGGCACAGCGTACACACTGGGGGGGGGGCACAGCGTACACACTAGGGGGGCACAGCGTACACACTGGGGGGGCACAGCGTACACACTGGGGGGGGCACAGCGTACACACTGGGGGGGGGGCACAGCGTACACACTGGGGGGGGGCACAGCGTATCCCATACTATATATACTGTACATACACACATGTCCCAAACTATACATACTGCTGTGCACAAACACACACACATATCCCCCAATATATATATATATATATATATATATATATATACACATATACACACACACGGGGGGAGGCACAGCGTACACACAGGGGGAGGCACAGTGTACACACAGGGGGGAGGCACAGCGTACACACAGGGGGGAGGCACAGCGTACACACGGGGGGAGGCACAGCGTACACACGGGGGAGGCACAGCGTACACACGGGGGGAGGCACAGCGTACACACGGGGGGCACAGCGTACACACGGGGGGGCACAGCATGTACGGGGGGCACAGCGTACACACTGGGGGGGGCACAGCGTACACGGGGAGGGAGGGCACAGTGTACACAGGGGCACAGCGTACACACTGGGGGGGGGCACAGCGTACACACGGGGGGCACAGCGCACACACTGGGGGGGGCACAGCGTACACACTGGGGGGGGGCACAGCGTACACACTGGGGGGGCACAGCGTACACACTGGGGGGGGGCACAGCGTACACACTGGGGGGGGGCACAGCGTACACACTGGGGGGGGGGGCACAGCGTACACACTGGGGGGGGGGCACAGCGTACACACTGGGGGGGCACAGCGTACACACTGGGGGGGCACAGCGTACACACTGGGGGGGGCACAGCGTACACACTGGGGGGGGCACAGCGTACACACTGGGGGGGGGGCACAGCGTATCCCATACTATATATACTGTACATACACACATGTCCCAAACTATACATACTGCTGTGCACAAACACACACACATATCCCCCAATATATATATATATATATATATATATATATACACACACACACACGGGGGGAGGCACAGCGTACACACAGGGGGAGGCACAGTGTACACACAGGGGGGAGGCACAGCTGGAGGCACAGCGTACACACAGGGGGGAGGCACAGCGTACACACGGGGGGAGGCACAGCGTACACACGGGGGGAGGCACAGCGTACACACGGGGGGAGGCACAGCGTACACACGGGGGGAGGCACAGCGTACACACGGGGGGCACAGCGTACACACGGGGGGGGCACAGCATGTACGGGGGGCACAGCGTACACACTGGGGGGGCACAGCGTACACGGGGCATACCATATGGGCTGCTACCATATACTGTACCTGCTCTTACGCTGCCGGGACCTTAAAGGAGCTGCCGACAGGACCTCCAGGCTGACTCACAGCAGCAGCAGCAGCCGCCATACTCATGCCACAGGGACCCACTGTCTATCGCCGCCAGGACCTTCACAGAGCTGCCGCAGGGACCTCCAGGCTTACAGATAGGGAGATACACACATGGGGGGCTCATCGTACACACATGGGGGGCACAGAGGGGGGTAGCGTACACACGGGGGCACTGCGTACACATGGGGGGAGGAACACCATACACACGGGGGGAGGCACAGCGTACACACAGGGGGAGGCACAGCGTACACACAGGGGGAGGCACAGCGTACACACAGGGGGAGGCACAGCGTACACACGGGGGGGGCACAGCGCACACACTGGGGGGGGGCACAGCGTACACACTGGGGGGGGGGCACAGCGTACACACTGGGGGGGGCACAGCGTACACACTGGGGGGGCACAGCGTACACACTGGGGGGGGCACAGAGTACACACTGGGGGGGGGCACAGCGTACACACTGGGGGGGGGGGCACAGCGTACACACTGGGGGGGGGCACAGCCTACACACTGGGGGGGGGGCACAGCGTACACACTGAGAGGGGCACAGCGTACACACTGGGGGGGGGGCACAGCGTACACACGTAACTGCTCTTACGCCGCCGGGACATTCACAGAGCTGCTGACGGGACCTCCAGGCTGACTCACAGCAGCAGCAGCAGCCGCCGTACTCATGCCGCAGGGACCTGAAGGGAGATACACACATGGGGGCTCATCGTACACACATGGGGGGCACAGCGTACACCCATGGGGGCACAGAGGGGGTAGCGTACACATGGGGGCACTGCGTACACATGGGGGGGCACTGCGTACACATGGTGGGGCATACCATATGGGCTGCTACCATATACTGTACCTGCTCTTACGCTGCCGGGACCTTAAAGGAGCTGCCGACAGGACCTCCAGGCTGACTCACAGCAGCAGCCGCCATACTCATGCCACAGGGACCCACTGTCTATCGCCGCAAGGACCTTCACAGAGCTGCCGCAGGGACCTCCAGGCTTACAGATAGGGAGATACACACATGGGGGGCTCATCGTACACACATGGGGGGCACAGAGGGGGGTAGCGTACACACGGGGGCACTGCGTACACATGGGGGGGAGGAACACCATACACACGGGGGGAGGCACAGCGTACACACAGGGGGAGGCACAGCGTACACACAGGGGGAGGCACAGCGTACACACAGGGGGAGGCACAGCGTACACACAGGGGGAGGCACAGCATACACACAGGGGGGAGGCACAGCGTACACACAGGGGGGAGGCACAGCGTACACACGGGGGGAGGCACAGCGTACACACGGGGGGAGGCACAGCGTACACACGGGGGGGAGTCACAGCGTACACACGGGGGGAGGCACAGCGTACACACGGGGGGAGGCACAGCGTACACACGGGGGGAGGCACAGAGTAACACGGGAGGGGGCACAGCGTACACACGGGAGGGGGCACAGCGTACACACGGGAGGGGGCACAGCGTACACACGGGGGGAGGCACAGCGTACACACGGGGGGGGCACAGTGTACACACTGGGGGGGGCACAGCGTACACACTGGGGGGGGCACAGCGTACACGGGGAGGGAGGGCACAGTGTACACGGGGGCACAGCGTACACAGGGGCACAGCGTGCACACTGGGGGGGCACAGCGTACACACTGGGGGGGGCACAGCGTACACACTGGGGGGGGGGGCACAGCGTACACACTGGGGGGGGGGCACAGCGTATCCCATACTATATATACTGTACATACACACATGTCCCAAACTATACATACTGCTGTGCACAAACACACACACATATCCCCCAATATATATATATATACATATACACACACACGGGGGGAGGCACAGCGTACACACAGGGGGAGGCACAGTGTACACACAGGGGGAGGCACAGCGTACACACAGGGGGGAGGCACAGCGTACACACGGGGGGAGGCACAGCGTACACACGGGGGAGGCACAGCGTACACACGGGGGGAGGCACAGCGTACACACGGGGGGCACAGCGTACACACGGGGGGGCACAGCATGTACGGGGGGCACAGCGTACACACTGGGGGGGGCACAGCGTACACGGGGAGGGAGGGCACAGTGTACACAGGGGCACAGCGTACACACTGGGGGGGGCACAGCGTACACACGGGGGGCACAGCGCACACACTGGGGGGGGCACAGCGTACACACTGGGGGGGGGGCACAGCGTACACACTGGGGGGGGCACAGCGTACACACTGGGGGGGGGCACAGCGTACACACTGGGGGGGGGCACAGCGTACACACTGGGGGGGGGCACAGCGTACACACTGGGGGGGGCACAGCGTACACACTGGGGGGGCACAGCGTACACACTGGGGGGGCACAGCGTACACACTGGGGGGGGCACAGCGTACACACTGGGGGGGGCACAGCGTACACACTGGGGGGGGGCACAGCGTATCCCATACTATATATACTGTACATACACACATGTCCCAAACTATACATACTGCTGTGCACAAACACACACACATATCCCCCAATATATATATATATATATATATATATATACACACACACACACACGGGGGGAGGCACAGCGTACACACAGGGGGAGGCACAGTGTACACACAGGGGGGAGGCACAGCGTACACACAGGGGGGAGGCACAGCGTACACACGGGGGGAGGCACAGCGTACACACGGGGGGAGGCACAGCGTACACACGGGGGGAGGCACAGCGTACACACGGGGGGAGGCACAGCGTACACACGGGGGGCACAGCGTACACACGGGGGGGGCACAGCATGTACGGGGGGCACAGCGTACACACTGGGGGGGGCACAGCGTACACGGGGCATACCATATGGGCTGCTACCATATACTGTACCTGCTCTTACGCTGCCGGGACCTTAAAGGAGCTGCCGACAGGACCTCCAGGCTGACTCACAGCAGCAGCAGCAGCCGCCATACTCATGCCACAGGGACCCACTGTCTATCGCCGCCAGGACCTTCACAGAGCTGCCGCAGGGACCTCCAGGCTTACAGATAGGGAGATACACACATGGGGGGCTCATCGTACACACATGGGGGGCACAGAGGGGGGTAGCGTACACACGGGGGCACTGCGTACACATGGGGGGGAGGAACACCATACACACGGGGGAGGCACAGCGTACACACAGGGGGAGGCACAGCGTACACACAGGGGGAGGCACAGCGTACACACAGGGGGAGGCACAGCGTACACACAGGGGGAGGCACAGCGTACACACAGGGGGGAGGCACAGCGTACACACAGGGGGAGGCACAGAGTACACACGGGAGGGGGCACAGCGTACACACGGGAGGGGGCACAGCGTACACACGGGAGGGGGCACAGCGTACACACGGGGGGAGGCACAGCGTACACACGGGGGGGCACAGTGTACACACTGGGGGGGGGCACAGCGTACACACTGGGGGGGGCACAGCGTACACGGGGAGGGAGGGCACAGTGTACACGGGGGCACAGCGTACACAGGGGCACAGCGTGCACACTGGGGGGGGGCACAGCGTACACACTGGGGGGGCACAGCGTACACACTGGGGGGGGGCACAGCGTACACACTGGGGGGGGGCACAGCGTACACACTGGGGGGGGGGCACAGCCTACACACTGGGGGGGGGCACAGCGTACACACTGAGAGGGGCACAGCGTACACACTGGGGGGGGGCACAGCGTACACACGGGGGGGGGGGCACAGCGCACACACTGGGGGGGGCACAGCGTACACACGGGGGGGGGGGGCACAGCGTACACACTGGGGGGGGCACAGCGTACACACTGGGGGGGCACAGCGTACACACTGGGGGGGGGGCACAGCGTACACACTGGGGGGGGCACAGCGTACACACTGGGGGGGGGGGCACAGCGTACACACTGGGGGGGGCACAGCCTACACACTGGGGGGGGCGCAGCGTACACACTGAGAGGGGCACAGCGTACACACTGGGGGGGGGGGCACAGCGTACACACGTAACTGCTCTTACGCCGCCGGGACATTCACAGAGCTGCTGACGGGACCTCCAGGCTGACTCACAGCAGCAGCAGCAGCCGCCGTACTCATGCCGCAGGGACCTGAAGGGAGATACACACATGGGGGCTCATCGTACACACATGGGGGGCACAGCGTACACCCATGGGGGCACAGAGGGGGTAGCGTACACATGGGGGCACTGCGTACACATGGGGGGGCACTGCGTACACATGGTGGGGCATACCATATGGGCTGCTACCATATACTGTACCTGCTCTTACGCTGCCGGGACCTTAAAGGAGCTGCCGACAGGACCTCCAGGCTGACTCGCAGCAGCAGCAGCCGCCATACTCATGCCACAGGGACCCACTGTCTATCGCCGCCAGGACCTTCACAGAGCTGCCGCAGGGACCTCCAGGCTTACAGATAGGGAGATACACACATGGGGGGCTCATCGTACACACATGGGGGGCACAGAGGGGGGTAGCGTACACACGGGGGCACTGCGTACACATGAGGGGGAGGAACACCATACACAAGGGGGGAGGCACAGCGTACACACAGGGGGAGGCACAGCGTACACACAGGGGGAGGCACAGCGTACACACAGGGGGAGGCACAGCGTACACACAGGGGGGAGGCACAGCGTACACACAGGGGGGAGGCACAGCGTACACACAGGGGGGAGGCACAGCGTACACACGGGGGGAGGCACAGCGTACACACGGGGGGGAGTCACAGCGTACACACGGGGGGAGGCACAGCGTACACACGGGGGGAGGCACAGCGTACACACGGGGGGAGGCACAGAGTACACACGGGAGGGGGCACAGCGTACACACGGGAGGGGGCACAGCGTACACACGGGAGGGGGCACAGCGTACACACGGGGGGAGGCACAGCGTACACACGGGGGGGGCACAGCGTACACGGGGAGGGAGGGCACAGTGTACACGGGGGCACAGCGTACACAGGGGCACAGCGTGCACACTGGGGGGGGCACAGCGTACACACTGGGGGGGCACAGCGTACACACTGGGGGGGGGCACAGCGTACACACTGGGGGGGGGGCACAGCGTACACACTGGGGGGGGGCACAGCCTACACACTGGGGGGGGCACAGCGTACACACTGAGAGGGGCACAGCGTACACACTGGGGGGGGGCACAGCGTACACACGGGGGGGGGCACAGCGCACACACTGGGGGGGGCACAGCGTACACACTGGGGGGGGGGGCACAGCGTACACACTGGGGGGGGCACAGCGTACACACTGGGGGGGGCACAGCGTACACACTGGGGGGGGGGCACAGCGTACACACTGGGGGGGGGGCACAGCGTACACACTGGGGGGGGGCACAGCGTACACACTGGGGGGGGGGCACAGCCTACACACTGGGGGGGGGCACAGCGTACACACTGAGAGGGGCACAGCGTACACACTGGGGGGGGGGGCACAGCGTACACACGGGGCACAGCGTACACACTGGGGGGGGGGCACAGCGTACACACTGGGGGGGGGCACAGCGTACACACTGGGGGGGGCACAGCGTACACACTGGGGGGGGGCACAGCGTACACACTAGGGGGGCACAGCGTACACACTGGGGGGGCACAGCGTACACACTGGGGGGGGCACAGCGTACACACTGGGGGGGGGGGGGCACAGCGTACACACTGGGGGGGGGGGGCACAGCGTATCCCATACTATATATACTGTACATACACACATGTCCCAAACTGGGGGGGGCACAGCGTACACGGGGAGGGAGGGCACAGTGTACACGGGGGCACAGCGTACACAGGGGCACAGCGTGCACACTGGGGGGGCACAGCGTACACACTGGGGGGCACAGCGTACACACTGGGGGGGGCACAGCGTACACACTGGGGGGGGGGCACAGCGTACACACTGGGGGGGGGCACAGCCTACACACTGGGGGGGGCACAGCGTACACACTGAGAGGGGCACAGCGTACACACTGGGGGGGGGGGCACAGCGTACACACGGGGGGGGGGCACAGCGCACACACTGGGGGGGGCACAGCGTACACACTGGGGGGGGGGGCACAGCGTACACACTGGGGGGGGCACAGCGTACACACTGGGGGGGCACAGCGTACACACTGGGGGGGGGCACAGCGTACACACTGGGGGGGGGCACAGCGTACACACTGGGGGGGGGGGGCACAGCGTACACACTGGGGGGGGCACAGCCTACACACTGGGGGGGGGCACAGCGTACACACTGAGAGGGGCACAGCGTACACACTGGGGGGGGGCACAGCGTACACACGGGGGGCACAGCGTACACACTGGGGGGGGGCACAGCGTACACACTGGGGGGGGGCACAGCGTACACACTGGGGGGGGCACAGCGTACACACTGGGGGGGGGCACAGCGTACACACTGGGGGGGGGGGGCACAGCGTACACACTAGGGGGGCACAGCGTACACACTGGGGGGGCACAGCGTACACACTGGGGGGGGCACAGCGTACACACTGGGGGGGGGGCACAGCGTACACACTGGGGGGGGGGGCACAGCGTATCCCATACTATATATACTGTACATACACACATGTCCCAAACTATACATACTGCTGTGCACAAACACACACACATATCCCCCAATATATATATATATATATACATATACACACACACGGGGGGAGGCACAGCGTACACACAGGGGGAGGCACAGTGTACACACAGGGGGGAGGCACAGCGTACACACAGGGGGGAGGCACAGCGTACACACGGGGGGAGGCACAGCGTACACACGGGGGAGGCACAGCGTACACACGGGGGGAGGCACAGCGTACACACGGGGGGCACAGCGTACACACGGGGGGGCACAGCATGTACGGGGGGCACAGCGTACACACTGGGGGGGGCACAGCGTACACGGGGAGGGAGGGCACAGTGTACACAGGGGCACAGCGTACACACTGGGGGGGGCACAGCGTACACACGGGGGGCACAGCGCACACACTGGGGGGGGCACAGCGTACACACTGGGGGGGGGCACAGCGTACACACTGGGGGGGCACAGCGTACACACTGGGGGGGGCACAGCGTACACACTGGGGGGGGCACAGCGTACACACTGGGGGGGGCACAGCGTACACACTGGGGGGGGGCACAGCGTACACACTGGGGGGGCACAGCGTACACACTGGGGGGGCACAGCGTACACACTGGGGGGGGCACAGCGTACACACTGGGGGGGGGCACAGCGTACACACTGGGGGGGGGGCACAGCGTATCCCATACTATATATACTGTACATACACACATGTCCCAAACTATACATACTGCTGTGCACAAACACACACACATATCCCCCAATATATATATATATATATATATATATATATATATATATACACACACACACACGGGGGGAGGCACAGCGTACACACAGGGGGAGGCACAGTGTACACACAGGGGGGAGGCACAGCGTACACACAGGGGGGAGGCACAGCGTACACACGGGGGGAGGCACAGCGTACACACGGGGGGAGGCACAGCGTACACACGGGTGGAGGCACAGCGTACACACGGGGGGAGGCACAGCGTACACACGGGGGGCACAGCGTACACACGGGGGGGGCACAGCATGTACGGGGGGCACAGCGTACACACTGGGGGGGGCACAGCGTACACGGGGAGGGAGGGCACAGTGTACACAGGGGCACAGCGTACACACTGGGGGGCACAGCGTACACACTGGGGGGGCACAGCGTACACACTGGGGGGGCACAGCGTACACACTGGGGGGGCACAGCGTACACACTGGGGGGGCACAGCGTACACACTGGGGGGGGGGCACAGCGTACACACTGGGGGGGCACAGCGTACACACTGGGGGGGGGGGTTACAGCGTACACACTGGGGGGGGCACAGCATACACACGGGGGGAGGCACAGCGTACACACGGGGGGAGGCACAGCGTACACACGGGGGGAGGCACAGAGTACACACGGGGGGCACAGCGTGTACGGGGGGCACAGCGTACACACTGGGGGGGGGCACAGCGTACACGGGGAGGGAGGGCACAGTGTACACGGGGGCACAGCGTACACACTGGGGGGCACAGCGTACACACTGGGGGGGCACAGCGTACACACTGGGGGGGGCACAGCGTACACACTGGGGGGGCACATAGTACACACTGGGGGGGCACAGCATACACACTGGGGGGGGCACAGCGTACACACTGGGGGGGGCACAGCGTACACACTGGGGGGGCACATAGTACACACTGGGGGGGCACAGCATACACACTGGGGGGGGCACAGCGTACACACTGGGGGGGCACAGCGTACACACGGGGGGGGCACAGCGTACACACGGGGGGGGGGCACAGCGTACACACGGGGGGGCACAGCGTACACACTGGGGGGGGGGGCACAGCGTACACACGGGGGGGGCACAGCGTACACACGGGGGGCACAGCGTACACACTGGGGGGGGGGCACAGCGTACACACTATATATATATCAGTGAAGCTTTATTTCTACGTTTCGGAGCTCGTGGCTCCTTTGTCAGGATAACTAGCAGAGTGACAAAGTGCAAATTTTAAACATAACTTACCGGCATGTCTCCCGCACATCCTCCGTCGCCGGAACTCTCCTCTGACCACTTCTGTTACCCACACTGGCTTCCGGCGGGTAGGGGAGACCTCCGGCTTCTTTGGTTGCTAGGGCAACGCGACGCTGTCAGAGTGCACACTGCGGATATATATATAAAAAAAAGTATACATAAAATGTACAAAACAATACAATATCATGCGCATGTAAACAATGTTACTTAAGTGCTATTTTTGCTATAACGTGCAGTGCTCAAATAGTGACTAAAGCATATGACCATATATAGACACATGGATACAGTTGTAAAAACAATTAAACAAAGAAAGAAAAAGTGACAACAACTGAATAAAGATGTTGTGGAGAATTTAAAAAAGAGCTTTTCCTCCCTATATGGAGTCTGAGTTTAAGCTCTTGCATGCGTTCCTAACTCGCTCAGGTGTTATGTCGACAGCGCCGTCGGCACCTCTGCCGTCCTCTGTTAGTGTTGCGTTAAATACCATTAAGCTCTATTAGTGTGCAGGCATATGTGTATTTTATCTAGATTCTAATGTTGTCTCATAACTGCCTTATGATATATCCTAACAATAGGGATAAATGTCCTATTGGTTGAAAGGGACTGTGGGCCTTATTCTAGTTCACTCTGACAAAATCCTTCTTAGATGGACAAAACCATGTGCACTGCAGTGGCAGATGTAAAATGTGCAGAGAGAATTAGATTTGGGTAATTTATTTAGATCTCACTTTGAAGTAAAACCCCACCCAAATCTGATTCTCTCTGCACAAGTAATATCTGCCCCCCTGCAGTGCACATGGTTTTGTCCATCTAAGAAGGTTTTTATCAGAAAGAGTGAACTAGAATAAGGCCCTGTGCCATAGAGAATCGGACACTACACGCTGAACCTCCTACACAGCTTCCTCCAACACGCCCTCTCCTGTCTTATAGGTGCAGGAGCTACAGAGCCTGTGTAGGAGGGGTAGGATGTGTATATGTATGGGAAGGGGACATGTGTAGGAGGGGTAGGATGTGTATATGGGGAGGGGATGTATATATGTATGGGAAGGGGACATGTGTAGGAGGGGTAGGACGTGTATATGGGGAGGGGATGTATATATGTATGGGAAGGGGACATATGTAGGAGGGGTAGGACGTGTATATGGGGAGGGGATGTATATATGTATGGGAAGGGAACATGTGTAGGAGGGGTAGGACGTGTATATGGGGAGGGGATGTATATATGTATGGGAAGGGGACATATGTAGGAGGGCTAGGATGTGTATATGGGGAGGGGGTATATATATATATATATATATATATATATATATATATATATGGGAAGGGGACATGTGTAGGAGGGGTAGGACGTGTATATGGGGAGGGGATGTATATATGTATGGGAAGGGGACATATGTAGGAGGGCTAGGATGTGTATATGGGGAGGGGGTATATATATATATATATATATATATATATATATGGGAAGGGGACATGTGTAGGAGGGGTAGGACGTGTATATGGGGAGGGGATGTATATATGTATGGAAGGGGACATGTGTAGGAGGGGTAGGACATGTATATGGGGAGGGGGTGTATATATGTATGGGAAGGGGACATGTGTAAGAGGGGTAGGATGTGTATATGGGGAGGAGGTGTATATATATGTATGGGAAGGTGGAACAGTCATGCAGATGGGGTGTACATGGGAAGGGAACATATGCCGAAGGGGTGTTACATACATGACACTGACAGGCACTCCCTGTCTCCCCCCCCCCCCCCCTGGGGTTCTACATTCATGACAATGACTGGCACTGGGGGTGGGGACTCCATGTACCCCCAGTAGCGGCCTCCATTTCCCAGACTCCCTCCAAAGTGCCACTAGTTTCCCCCGAGCAGCGGCCTCCGCTTCCTAGCTTCCCTCCAAAGCTCCGCTAGTTCCCCCAAGCAGCAGCCTCCAGTTCCCTGCTGCCCTCCAATGCACCGCTACAGTCCAGCAGGAACATGGTAGAGCCCGATTTCAGGAAGCGTCAGGTGCAATTGCAAACGACAGGACGTCTGACCAATCAGCAGCTGGCACAACAACGAGGGAGTTAATCACAGTATGAGAGGCAGTAATATGTAAATAAGCTGTGCCTGAAGCAGTGCCTGAAGCAGTGCCATGCACACGTGTCTCTCCCTCAGACCGAGTGTGATAGGGGGAATGTGACAACTGAGCCCATGCATACTGTGTAACGGTATACAAAGTAACGGTTGCGATTGTGTCAAGAGGGGATGGAAAATGCCAGCGTCTCTTTCTGTACTGTAATAAAATCAGCCATCTTGGTACACCTTTTTAGTGAAGTCTCTCTAAGTATGCACTGGTGGCCACTGTGCAAGTGCAACAAGTTGAAATGCTATATCTTTATAATGGGGCATATTTCACTAAATTTAAAAAACCCTGTAACTTTCTGAAAAACCTTATCTGTGTCCAGCCAGTCTTTTAAAAATCAGCAGCGCTTCCTGCCACACTGCTCGGCAAACAGCGCTACAAAGTCCCAGCACCCACTGTCTTCCAGCCGCAGCAGCTCCACGGGGCAGTGCTGTCTTCCCCATTGGGGTGGGCCCCTAGGCAACTGCCCATTGTGCCCAATGGGAAAGACATAACTGTTGGGGGGTTCTACTGTCACTTCTGGGGGGAGGATGGGGATGGCGTAGCTGCTGTTAGTGCTGGTGGGAGTTGAGGCTTCTACTTTCACGGCTTGGGGGGGAAAGGGATGATGGTGCAGCTTTCAGGTCATGCAGTGATGGGGTGCCGGTTCAGGGGCAGGGTCTGCAGTGGTCATTGATGGGTGGGGCAGGGGGGATACAGCTATCAAGTTAGTGATTGGTGGGGGGGTACAGATGTCAGGTCAGTGATGGGGGAGATGTCTGAGTGCTGGTGTGCTTCTTACTGTGTGGTGGGTGTAGCGACACTCTGGCGGCAGTTTGGACCCTTTTGGACCCAGCTGGAGCATGACGGCAGTAGCAACGAGAACCCTCCTGGACCCAGCAGCTGAAGCAGCACCCTGGCAGCATCTAGGACCCGGCTGAAGCAGGACAGCGGTCATGGTGCAGACCCTACTGCGTAGAAGAAGGAAGAGCGCAGGGGAGAGAAAGAGGAGAAGGGGGGACAATGGGAGAGAGAAAATAATGCTCATTACACATTATGCAACACACCGAAATGCTCGATACACATTATACCAAACACTGTAATACCCATTACACATTATGCCACACAGTGATAGTGAGTGATAGTGGCATATGGGTGACAGTGGTGTGTGAGTGACATACGCAAGTGGGACAGGATGTTGGAGACAAATATTACAGTTTACCTAACTTAACTGCGCAGCGCAACAGCATCAGCCGGGAGCTGTAGATGGAGCAATCTCCTGACGCTCTCTCACCCTGCAGCCTGCGCTAAATCATACTGACGTACTCCCTCGCTCAGCGGTCTGCGCTCTGTCACAATCCCTTACCCTGCGGCCTGCGCTCTATCACACTGCTCTCTATCAACACTAACACACTCCCTCACCCAGCGGCCTGCGCTTTATCGCACTGACGTGCTCCCTCACTCTGGGGCATGCACTATATCACACTGACGCGCTCCCACGCTCAGCCACACTCCCTCACCCAGCGGCCTGCGCTTTATCACACTGACGTGCTCCCTCACTCTGGGGCATGCACTATATCACACTGACGCGCTCCCTCGCTCAGCGGTCTGCGCTCTGTCACACTCCCTCACCCCGCGGCTTGTGCTCTATCAAACTGCTCTCTATCATGCTATTTCACACTGACATGATTCCTCACCCTGCGGCCTGCGCTAAATCACACTGACACACTCCATCACCCTGAAGCCTGCGCTCTATCACACTAACATGCTCCCTCACCCAGCGGCATGTGCTCTATCACACTGCTCTCTATCACACTGATGCACTGTAACACACTGACATGCTTTCTCACCCTGCGCTTTATCACACTGACGCACTCCATCACCCTGCGCTCTATCACACTGTCGTGCTTGCTCACTCTGTGGCATGCACTCTGTCACACTCCCTTACCCTGGGGCCTACGCTAAATCACACTGACGCGCTCCATCACCCTGAAGCCTGCGCTCTATCACACTGACACACTCCATCATCCTGCAGCCTGCGCTCTATCACACTGACGTGCTCTCTCACTCTGTGGCATGCACTCTGTCACACTCCCTTACCCTGGGGCCTGCGCTAAATCACACTGACGCGCTCCATCACCCTGCACTCTATCACACTGACGCGCTCCTTCACTCAGCGGCCTGCGCTCTGTCACACTGACACACTCCCTCACCTTGCGGCCTGCGCTAAATCACACTGATGCACTAACTCTCCATGCGGCCTGCAGGCTTTCACACAGATGCACTCACTTGCCCTGTGGCCTAACCTTCCCTTTCCACCAGCTAATTCTAAGTCCCCCAGCAGCCTAACTCTATGTCCCTTCTAGTGCCTAAATCTAACCCTCCCTCCTCCAGCCTAATGCTAACCCACCTTACATACTTCATTTCACAGGGAAAAAAAACACACAGTAGTACTCACTTGCCTTAGGAACTTAAGGTAATCTTATAGCCATGCCTGGACTGGAAGGATGTGGAGTTGTCCCTCTTCTCCTTTCTTGACAGCAGCAGCAGCAGCAGCAGCAATGTGGGCAGTAGGCCAGTAGCTGCCCTGAGCCAGGTTAGCCCCGCCCCTGTCTCCCGTGTAGCCCCGCCCCCTGACTTCCGTGTAGCTCCGCCCCCTGACCCATGTAATTCTACACTCCCTGTAAACTCCGTCCCCACTGCTCTCTCTCTCCTGAAAGTGACAGGCTCTGTAAAAGCCGTGTCAGCTGCAATGCAACAGTGGGGACAAGCTGTGCAGCACCCCGTTCAGTTGCACGGCTTGTCTCCTGTAAAATTGTGCGGGGGGGGGTAATCATTATTAGGTGCATGTGCACCCCCATGCGTACGCCTAAGCTGCCAGGTGATCACGGGGGACTAGGACACTGAGTATGCTGTGGGGGGGATCACAGGGGGACGGGACATGCTGGATTCTGCGTGGGATCACAGGGGCACAGCACACTGAGAATGCTGCCAGGGGGACAGGACACTGGGAATACTGCCATGGTATCATAGAGGGACCGGACGCTAGGGATGCTGCAGGGGAACAGGACACTGGGGAATGGGATGCTGTGGGGATCACAGGGGGACAAGCGAAGGCGGATGCTGCTGGGAATCACAGGGGGACAGGACACTGTGGATGCTGCGGGGAGACACCACCCCTGCCATATACCACCCTGAGCCCTTCCCCACAGAAAGCACTTTTTGAATTTCCCGGCAGTGCACGAGTGCAGTGAATAAATTAGATGACGTCACTCATCTTACAGCCACCTCTGGCACGGCACCACGGACCCTACTAAACTGTAATTATAACAGTGTCAGGGCTAATAAACACACAGCGTCCCCCACCCCCACTCCCACTGTAACATAACCACAGCTAAATCCACTTACACAAATTATTTTGGTTTGCGAGCAGGATTCGGCCATCTTGGTACACCCAAGTGAAGCCACTCTGTGCACTCCCCCAGCTGATGACACTGCGGCTGCGCAACAAGTTGAGCTCTCCTATCTTTATAATGGGGGACGTTTCACTAAATTATAAAAAAACTGCACCTATCTGAAAATCCTCAACCCCAAAAGGCACTCCACTGGGGCAATATCTACCTAATAAAACAAACCCCAAGTCTCAATTGTTCCTCTACCCCGAGTTATGCCTTCCCAAAAAAAACCCTCATAGACTAACATGGGTGACAAAGTGTCATTTCGCAAGTGTCAGAAAAAAACTGGCAGTTGGAAGTTTAGATCGCTTCCAATTGGTCATTTTTTTATATTTCACCCTGAAATTTGGCACGCAGCACCGGTTGACAATTCTGCGCGTACGTGCCAAATTTCAGCTCAGTACGTCCAGACACTTTTGAGGTGCAGTCCCTCAAACACCATGCCCCCATCCGAAAAGTTCCCTATGGGAAAAATCCGTTCGTTGGATTCAGCCTTAATATAAGGGCACTACCGTGCCCTTATAATATATATATATATATATATATATATCCCCTGCAGTTAACCATTAACCAAGTTTACTCTGTGTTTTGACAGTATAATTTTCTCCCATGCAGTGTGCGGCCAGTAATGACAAGTGCAAGGGGGCCCCCCGGTCTAAAGTACCCCGGGCCCCCCAAAGGCTTAATCTGGCACTGGTGCAACATAAATGTAGAGATTGTTTTGGTAATAGTGTGTGAGGCCATGCGGATGCATGCTTTACAAACATAGCTGTAGGCCTATAATTTGTACAGCAATGTCCTAAATTTAAAATAGTAAGGAGTGCTTAAGCCACAACAATCTCATAACCCTTAAATAGCACAGCCTAATTGTGAGGTTAGAGGACAGTCCCCCAAAACCAAAGTACCAATTGGGATACAGCATACATTCATTGATAAGGGAGTAATTGAATTAATGTTATTTACTATGTACAGTATGTGTGTGTTAACATATTATTTTTTAGTACTGTGTTTACAGCAGACCCATCTTCAATGTAGTTTAAAAATGTATGTGGCCTTCACACATAACTCTGAACTTTTTATTATGTACAAATACAACAAACATTTGTGTATGTTATATATTAAAAAAAATTTTTTATCCCTTCTCTACAGACACTGGACAGCAGCAGGAGGAGGTGGCAGCCCTAATGCGGGAGATAGTACTGACCCTCCTGTACCTCCAAATACTGTTTGGCCTTCTGGAGGCCCGGATTTAATTTTTGTTTATCCCCCCCCCCCCTTATTATTTTTGTCCGAAATAAAAGTTTATGTACAGTTCGAAATTGCCTGTGTTTTTACTAATAAATATGTTAGAGGGCTTGTAAGGGTAGGTACATACAGATGTGTACTGTAAGTTATACTTGTAATTTGAGGTGAGGGGTAATGATTGATGTGTGAATGTGTGTGTTTTTGAGTAAAATAACACATAGTGAAAATGCATGAATGTTTAATGTTGTTAGATTAAAACATCACACATAACATCAGGGTAGGTATACATGTTACACATTGTGGACAAAGTAATTATGGACATAATTTAGTACATATACAGAAACACCAACATAACTTGATGTAAAAGTAACAGCAATATGGGGACACATAGATAGTGATTAAAATGCCACATTAGAACATAACAAATATACATGTAATGAGGGTTCAAATGTGGTTTTATTAGGTCTTTATTAAGGTAGACAATTGAGTTAATAGAAAACAATAATTGAATAACAAATAGATTAATTAATCAATTGTCAGAATTGTAGTTGAAAGGCAAGATTTGCAGGTCCATATATGTGAAGGGTATGGCAGCGTACACGGACGTACGCTCACTCTCACGAGCGGTGACATAAGCTGTGTTTTCCATTGAAAACAATAGGGACCCGTCCGTGCAAGCTGGCGTACGCTCAGATCTCCGCAAGAAGTCGGTGGTGAGACGGAGGAAAGACGGCCGTAGACGGCGCCGTACGCTCAGTTGTACGCCTGTTGTCGGAGTGCAAGGGCTGGGCCGTCCGCGTACGTTGCCGTACGCTCATTTGTACGCCACTCCCCCTCTATGTTATTTCTGCCCGTACGTAAGCGGCTGATTTGTGGGTGGACTTAACCCCAACGGCCGCGTACGGCTAGCGTACGTTAATAGTGAACGTACGCACGTTTGGCCGCTCCGATCAGAATAACCTCCATAGTTCTGAGGGTCTGTCTGTGATGTCATAAAGGGCCTGCTGATCAATGGGCAGCTTTCTGATTAGCTGCTGTATTTGATTGACAGATGGAAGCTGGCAGCTGATTGGCTGTCTAGCCTAAAGTGCTTTACACACCTCCCTGATGGTACCACTGGCTAAGACTCCACCTCAGCTCATTGGGTTATGAAAAATTTAGAACAATTAATGGATGAAAGCAGGCAGGCCGGCCATTTTGGGACGCTCATTGGACTTGTTTAATGCAATGCACCTTTGTATTTTCACATGCATTCGCTTCATGCTGTAACCACTGTGCATAAAAATTTGGAAACATGGCATACAGTGTATCATTTGGTGTCTAAGTCATGTTTCCCATGTTTTTCCTTCCCAGATACTAGCCCGTTTGAGTGTTTGGGGCACTTTTTAGCTAAAATCATCCTACAGGGCCTAACTGCATATGCTAAAGCCTGCCTATTTTGAATGGTCTAGTGGCCCCTGCAACCTCCAAAAATATCAGGACTTACTTCCCCAATAACCTGCTAACTCACCCCTGAAATACATACTTATTCACCCTATTTTGTTCATTGGACTCATTTCTCATTTGAAATGCCCATTTTTGGGGGGCCAGAAATGTGCGTCTTAAAAAGGTGATTTCTACGATACCCCACTTTTGCGCGTCGGACCTAAACTTTTCCCATAAACGCAGAAAAACCGCAATTTTCAGGAGAAACGAGACAGACATCCCTTCCCTCTGCCACCCACCCGCCCAACTGAAAGCCAGCCATTAGACATGCACAGATAGTTCTGAGGGTCTGTCTGTGATGTCATAAAGGGCCTGCTGATCAATGGGCAGCTTTCTGATTAGCTGCTGTATTTGATTGACAGATGGAAGCTGGCAGCTGATTGGCTGTCTAGCCTAAAGTGCTTTACACACCTCCCTGATGGTACCACTGGCTAAGACTCCACCTCAGCTCATTGGGTTATGAAAAATTTAGAACAATTAATGGATGAAAGCAGGCAGGCCGGCCATTTTGGGACGCTCATTGGACTTGTTTAATGCAATGCACCTTTGTATTTTCACATGCATTCGCTTCATGCTGTAACCACTGTGCATAAAAATTTGGAAACATGGCATACAGTGTATCATTCGGTGTCTAAGTCATGTTTCCCATATTTTCCCTTCCCAGATACAAGCCCGTTTGAGTGTTTGGGGCACTTTTTAGCTAAAATCATCCTACAGGGCCTAACTGCATATGCTAAAGCCTGCCTATTTTTAATGGTGTAGTTGCCCCTGCAACCTCCAAAAATATCAGGATTTACTTCCCCAATAACCTGCTAACTCACCCCTGAAATACATACTTATTCACCCTATTTTGTTAATTGGACTCATTTCTCATTTGAAATGCCCATTTTTGGGGGCCAGAAATGTGCGTCTTTAAAAGGTGATTTCTACGATACCCCACTTTTGCGCGTCGGACCTCAACTTTTCCCGTAAACGCAGAAAAAACGCAATTTTCAGGAGAAACGAGACAGACATCCCCTCCCTCTGCCACCCACCCGCCCAACTGACAGCCAGCCATTAGACATGCACAGATAGTTCTGAGGGTCTGTCTGTGATGTCATAAAGGGCCTGCTGATCAATGGGCAGCTTTCTGATTGGCTGCTGTATTTGATTGACAGATGGAAGCTGGCAGCTGATTGGCTGTCTAGCCTAAAGTGCTTTACACATCTCCCTGATGGTACCACTGGCTAAGACTCCACCTCAGCTCATTGGGTTCTGAAAAATTTAGAACAATTAATGGATGAAAGCAGGCAGGCCGGCCATTTTGGGACGCTCATTGGACTTGTTTAATGCAATGCACCTTTGTATTTTCACATGCATTCGCTTCATGCTGTAACCACTGTGCATAAAAATTTGGAAACATGGCATACAGTGTATCATTTGGTGTCTTAGTCATGTTTCCCATGTTTTTCCTTCCCAGATACTAGCCCGTTTGAGTGTTTGGGGCACTTTTTAGCTAAAATCATCCTACAGGGCCTAACTGCATATGCTAAAACCTGCCTATTTTGAATGGTGTAGTGGCCCCTGCAACCTCCAAAAATATCAGGACTTAGTTCCCCAATAACCTGCTAACTCACCCCTGAAATACATACTTATTTACCCTATTTTGTTCATTGGACTCATTTCTCATTTGAAATGCCCATTTTTGGGGGGCCAGAAATGTGCGTCTTTAAAAGGTGATTTCTACGATAACCCACGTTTGCGCGTCGGACCTCAACTTTTCCCGTAAACGCAGAAAAACCGCAATTTTCAGGAGAAACGAGACAGACATCCCCTCCCGCTGCCACCCACCCACCCAACTGAGAGCCAGCCATTAGACATGCACAGATAGTTCTGAGGGTCTGTCTGTGATGTCATAAAGGGCCTGCTGATCAATGGGCAGCTTTCAAATTGGCTGCTGTATTTGATTGACAGATGGAAGCTGGCAGCTGATTAGCTGTCTAGCCTAAACTGCTTTACACACCTCCCTGATGGTACCACTGGCTAAGACTCCACCTCAGCTCATTGGGTAATAAAAAATTTAGAACAATTGATGGATGAAAGCAGGCAGGCCGGCCATTTTGGGACGCTCATTGGACTTGTTTAATGCAATGCACCTTTGTATATTCACATGCATTCGCTTCATGCTGTAACCACTGTGCATACAAATTTGGAAACATGGCATACAGTGTATCATTTGGTATCTAAGTCATGTTTCCCATATTTTCCCTTCCCAGATACAAGCCCGTTTGAGTGTTTGGGGCACTTTTTAGCTGAAATCATCCTACAGGGCCTAACTGCATATGCTAAAGCCTGCCTATTTTGAATGGTGTAGTGGCCCCTGCAACCTCCAAAAATATCAGGATTTTCTTCCCCAATAACCTGCTAACTCACCCCTGAAATACATACTTATTCACCCTATTTTGTTCATTGGACTCATTTCTCATTTGAAATGCCCATTTTTGGGGGGGCAGAAATGTGCGTATTTAAAAGGTGATTTCTACGATACCCCACTTTTGCGCGTCGGACCTCAACTTTTCCCGTAAACGCAGAAAAACCGCAAGTTTCAGGAGAAACGAGACAGACATCCCCTCCCTCTGCCACCCACCCGCCCAACTGACAGCCAGCCATTAGACATGCACAGATAGTTCTGAGGGTCTGTCTGTGATGTCATAAAGGGCCTGCTGATCAATGGGCAGCTTTCTGATTGGCTGCTGTATTTGATTGACAGATGGAAGCTGGCAGCTGATTGGCTGTCTAGCCTAAAGTGCTTTACACACCTCCCTGATGGTACCACTGGCTAAGACTCCACCTCAGCTCATTGGGTAATGAAAAATTTAGAACAATTGATGGATGAAAGCAGGCAGGCCGGCCATTTTGGGACGCTCAGTGGACTTGTTTAATGCAATGCACCTTTGTATATTCACATGCATTCGCTTCATGCTGTAACCACTGTGCATAAAAATTTGGAAACAGGGCATACAGTGTATCATTTGGTGTCTAAGTCATGTTTCCCATATTTTCCCTTCTTAGATACAAGCCAGTTTGAGTGTTTTGGGCACTTTTAGCTAAAATCATCCTACAGGGCCTAACTGCATATTCTAAAGCCTGCCTATTTTGAATGGTGTAGTGGCCCCTGCAACCTCCAAAAATATCAGGACTTACTTCCCCAATAACCTGCTAACTCACCCCTGAAATACATACTTAATTACCCTATTTTGTTCATTGGACTCATTTCTCATTTGAAATGCCCATTTTTGGGGAGCCAGAAATGTGCGTCTTTAAAAGGTGATTTCTACGATACCCCACTTTTGCGCGTCGGACCTCAACTTTTCCCGTAAACGCAGAAAAACCACAATTTTCAGGAGAAACGAGACAGACATCCCCTCCCTCTGCCACCCACCCGCCCAACTGAAAGCCAGCCATTAGACATGCACAGATAGTTCTGAGGGTCTGTCTGTGATGTCATAAAGGGCCTGCTGATCAATGGGCAGCTTTCTGATTGGCTGCTGTATTTGATTGACAGATGGAAGCTGGCAGCTGATTGGCTGTCTAGCCTAAAGTGCTTTACACACCTCCCTGATGGTACCACTGGTTAAGACTCCACCTCAGCTAATTGGGTAATGAAAAATTTAGAACAATTGATGGATGAAAGCAGGCAGGCCGGCCATTTTGGTACGCTCATTGGACTTGTTTAATGCAATGCACCTTTGTATATTCACATGCATTCGCTTCATGCTGTAACCACTGTGCATAAAAATTTGGAAACATGGCATACAGTGTATCATTTGGTGTCTAAGTCATGTTTCCCATATTTTCCCTTCCCAGATACAAGCCCGTTTGAGTGTTTGGGGCACTTTTTAGCTAAAATTATCCTACAGGGCCTAACTGCATATGCTAAAGCCTGCCTATTCTGAATGGTGTAGTGGCCCCTGCAACCTCCAAAAATATCAGGACTTACTTCCCCAATAACCTGCTAACTCACCCCTAAAATACATACTTATTTACCCTATTTTGTTCATTGGACTCATTTCTCATTTGAAATGCCCATTTTTGGGGGACCAGAAATGTGCGTCTTTAAAAGGTGATTTCTACGATACCCCACTTTTGCGCGTCGGACCTCAACTTTTCCCGTAAACGCAGAAAAACCGCAATTTTCAGGAGAAATGAGACAGACAGACATCCCCTCCCTCTGCTACCAACCGGCCCAACTGACAGCCAGCCATTAGACATGCACAGATAGTTCTGAGGGTCTGTCTGTGATGTCATAAAGGGCCTGCTGATCAATGGGCAGCTTTCAAATTGGCTGCTGTATTTGATTGACAGATGTAGGCTGGCAGATGATTGGCTGTCTAGCCTAAAGTGCTTTATACACCTCCCTGATGGTACCACTGGCTAAGACTCCACCTCAGCTTATTGGGTAATGAAAAATTTAGAACAATTGATGGATGAAAGCAGGCAGGCCGGCCATTTTGGGACGCTCAGTGGACTTGTTTAATGCAATGCACCTTTGTATATCCACATGCATTCGCTTCATGCTGTAACCACTGTGCATAAAAATTTGGAAACATGGCATACAGTGTATCATTTGGTGTCTAAGTCATGTTTCCCATATTTTCCCTTCCCAGATACAAGCCCGTTTGAGTGTTTGGGGCACTTTTTAGCTAAAATCATCCTACGGGGCCTAACTGCATATGCTAAAGCCTGCCTATTTTGAATGGTCTAGTGGCCCCTGCAACCTCCAAAAATATCAGGACTTACATCCCCAATAACCTGCTAACTCACCCCTGAAATACATACTTATTCACCCTATTTTGTTCATTGGACTCATTTCTCATTTGAAATCCCCATTTTTGGGGGGCCAGTTATGTGCGTCTTTAAAAGGTGATTTCTACGATACCCCACTTTTGAGCGTCGGACCTCAACTTTTTCCGTAAACGCAGAAAAACCGCAATTTTCAGGAGAAACGAGACAGACAGACATCCCCTCCCTCTGCCACCCATCCGCCCAACTGAAAGCCAGCCATTAGACATGCACAGATAGTTCTGAGGGTCTGTCTGTGATGTCATAAAGGGCCTGCTGATCAATGGGCAGCTTTCTGATTGGCTGCTGTATTTGATTGACAGATGGAAGCTGGCAGCTGATTGGCTGTCTAGCCTAAAGTGCTTTACACACCTCCCTGCTGGTACCACTGGCTAAGACTCCACCTCAGCTCATTGGGTAATGAAAAATGTATAACAATTGATGGATGAAAGCAGGCAGGCCGGCCATTTTGGGACGCTCAGTGGACTTGTTTAATGCAATGCAACCTTTGTATATTCACATGCATTCGCTTCATGCTGTAACCACTGTGCATAAAAATTTGGAAACATGGCATAGAGTGTATCATTTGGTGTCTAAGTCATGTTTCCCATATTTTCCCTTCCCAGATACAAGCCCGTTTGAGTGTTTGGGGCACTTTTTAGTTAAAATCATCCTACAGGGCCTAACTGCATATGCTAAAGCCTGCCTATTTTGAATGGTGTAGTTGCCCCTGCAACCTCCAAAAATATCAGGATTTACTTCCCCAATAACCTGCTAACTCACCCCTGAAATACATACTTATTTACCCTATTTTGTTAATTGGACTCATTTCTCACTTGAAATGCCCATTTTTGGGGGGCCAGAAATGTGCGTCTTTAAAAGGTGATTTCTACGATACCCCACTTTTGCGCGTCGGACCTCAACTTTTCCCGTAAACGCAGAAAAACCGCAATTTTCAGGAGAAACGAGACAGACATCCCCTCCCGCTGCCACCCACCCGCCCAACTGAAAGCCAGCCATTAGACATGCACAGATAGTTCTGAGGGTCTGTCTGTGATGTCATAAAAAGCCTGCTGATCAATGGGCAGCTTTCTGATTAGCTGCTGTATTTGATTGACAGATGGAAGCTGGCAGCTGATTGGCTGTCTAGCCTAAAGTGCTTTACACACCTCCCTGATGGTACCACTGGCTAAGACTCCACCTCAGCTCATTGGGTAATGAAAAAATTAGAACAATTGATGGATGAAAGCAGGCAGGCCGGCCATTTTGGGACGCTCAGTGGACTTGTTTAATGCAATGCACCTTTGTATATTCACATGCATTCGCTTCATGCTGTAACCACTGTTCATCAAAATTTGTAAACATGGCATACAGTGTATCATTTGGTGTCTAAGTCATGTTTCCCATATTTTTCCTTCCCAGATACAAGCCTGTTTGAGTGTTTGGGGCACTTTTTAGCTAAAAACATCCTACAGGGCCTAACTGCATATGCTAAAGCCTGCCTATTTTGAATGGTGTAGTGACCCCTGCAACCTCCAAAAATATCAGGACTTACTTCCCCAATAACCTGCTAACTCACCCCTGAAATACATACTTATTCACCCTATTTTGTTAATTGGACTCATTTCTCATTTGAAATACCCATTTTTTGGGGACCAGAAATGTGCGTCTTTAAAAGGTGATTTCTACGATACCCCACTTTTGCGCGTCGGACCTCAACTTTTCCCGAAAACGCAGAAAAACCGCAATTTTCAGGAGAAACGAGACAGACATCCCCTCCCGCTGCCACCCACCCGCCCAACTGAAAGCCAGCCATTAGACATGCACAGATAGTTCTGAGGATCTGTCTGTGATGTCATAAAGGGCCTGCTGATCAATGGGCAGCTTTCTGATTAGCTGCTGTATTTGATTGACAGATGGAAGCTGGCAGCTGATTGGCTGTCTAGCCTAAAGTGCTTTACACACCTCCCTGATGGTACCACTGGCTAAGACTCCACCTCAGCTCATTGGGTAATGAAAAATTTAGAACAATTGATGGATGAAAGCAGGCAGGCCGGCCATTTTGGGACGCTCATTGGACTTGTTTAATGCAATGCACCTTTGTATTTTCACATGTATTCGCTTAATGCTGTAACCACTGTGCATAAAAATTTGGAAACATGGCATACAGTGTATTATTTGGTGTCTAAGTCATGTTTCCCATATTTTCCCTTCCCAGATACAAGCCCGTTTGAGTGTTTGGGGCACTTTTTAGCTAAAATCATACTACAGGGCCTAACTGCATATGCTAAAGCCTGCCTATTTTGAATGGTGTAGTGGCCCCTGCAACCTCCAAAAATATCAGGATTTACTTCCCCAATAACCTGCTAACTCACCCCTGAAATACATACTTATTCACCCTATTTTGTTCATTGGACTCATTTCTCATTTGAAATGCCCATTTTTGGGGGGCCAGAAATGTGCGTCTTTAAAAGGTGATTTCTACTATACCCCACTTTTGCGCGTCGGACCTCAACTTTTCCCGTAAACGCAGAAAAACCGCAATTTTCAGGAGAAACGAGACAGACTTCCCCTCCCGCTGCCACCCACCCGCCCAACTGAAAGCCAGCCATTAGACATGCACAGATAGTTCTGAGGGTCTGTCTGTGATGTCATAAAGGGCCTGCTGATAAATGGGCAGCTTTCTGATTGGCTGCTGTATTTGATTGACAGATGGAAGCTGGCAGCTGATTGGCTGTCTAGCCTAAAGTGCTTTACACACCTCCCTGATGGTACCACTGGCTAAGACTCCACCTCAGCTCATTGGGTAATGAAAAATTTAGAACAATTGATGGATGAAAGCAGGCAGGCCGGCCATTTTGGGACGCTCAGTGGACTTGTTTAATGCAATGCACCTTTGTATATTCACATGCATTCGCTTCATGCTGTAACCACTGTTAATCAAAATTTGGAAACATGGCATACAGTGTATCATTTGGTGTCTAAGTCATGTTTCCCATATTTTTCCTTCCCAGATACAAGCCCGTTTGAGTGTTTGGGGCACTTTTTAGCTAAAAACTTCCTACAGGGCCTAACTGCATATGCTAAAGCCTGCCTATTTTGAATGGTGTAGTGACCCCTGCAACCTCCAAAAATATCAGGACTTACTTCCCCAATAACCTGCTAACTCACCCCTGAAATACATACTTATTCACCCTATTTTGTTAATTGGACTAATTTCTCATTTAAAATGCCCATTTTTGGGGGGCCAGAAATGTGCGTCTTTAAAAGTTGGTTTCTACGATACCCCACTTTTGCGCGTCGGACCTCAACTTTTCCCGTAAACGCAGAAAAAACGCAATTTTCAGGAGAAACGAGACAGACATCCCCTCCCGCTGCCACCCACCCGCCCAACTGAAAGCCAGCCATTAGACATGCACAGATAGTTCTGAGGGTCTGTCTGTGATGTCATAAAAAGCCTGCTGATCAATGGGCAGCTTTCTGATTAGCTGCTGTATTTGATTGACAGATGGAAGCTGGCAGTTGATTGGCTGTCTAGCCTAAAGTGCTTTACACACCTCCCTGATGGTACCACTGGCTAATACTCCACCTCAGCTCATTGGTTAATGAAAAAATTAGAACAATTGATGGATGAAAGCAGGCAGGCCGGCCATTTTGGGACACTTAGTGGACTTGTTTAATGCAATGCACCTTTGTATATTCACATGCATTCGCTTCATGCTGTAACCACTGTTCATCAAAATTTGTAAACATGGCATACAGTGTATCATTTGGTGTCTAAGTCATGTTTCCCATATTTTTCCTTCCCAGATACAAGCCTGTTTGAGTGTTTGGGGCACTTTTTAGCTAAAAACATCCTACAGGGCCTAACTGCATATGCTAAAGCCTGCCTATTTTGAATGGTGTAGTGACCCCTGCAACCTCCAAAAATATCAGGACTTACTTCCCCAATAACCTGCTAACTCACCCCTGAAATACATACTTATTCACCCTATTTTGTTAATTGGACTCATTTCTCATTTGAAATACCCATTTTTTGGGGACCAGAAATGTGCGTCTTTAAAAGGTGATTTCTACGATACCCCACTTTTGCGCGTCGGACCTCAACTTTTCCCGAAAACGCAGAAAAACCGCAATTTTCAGGAGAAACGAGACAGACATCCCCTCCCGCTGCCACCCACCCGCCCAACTGAAAGCCAGCCATTAGACATGCACAGATAGTTCTGAGGATCTGTCTGTGATGTCATAAAGGGCCTGCTGATCAATGGGCAGCTTTCTGATTAGCTGCTGTATTTGATTGACAGATGGAAGCTGGCAGCTGATTGGCTGTCTAGCCTAAAGTGCTTTACACACCTCCCTGATGGTACCACTGGCTAAGACTCCACCTCAGCTCATTGGGTAATGAAAAATTTAGAACAATTGATGGATGAAAGCAGGCAGGCCGGCCATTTTGGGACGCTCATTGGACTTGTTTAATGCAATGCACCTTTGTATTTTCACATGTATTCGCTTCATGCTGTAACCACTGTGCATAAAAATTTGGAAACATGGCATACAGTGTATTATTTGGTGTCTAAGTCATGTTTCCCATATTTTCCCTTCCCAGATACAAGCCCGTTTGAGTGTTTGGGGCACTTTTTAGCTAAAATCATACTACAGGGCCTAACTGCATATGCTAAAGCCTGCCTATTTTGAATGGTGTAGTGGCCCCTGCAACCTCCAAAAATATCAGGATTTACTTCCCCAATAACCTGCTAACTCACCCCTGAAATACATACTTATTCACCCTATTTTGTTCATTGGACTCATTTCTCATTTGAAATGCCCATTTTTGGGGGGCCAGAAATGTGCGTCTTTAAAAGGTGATTTCTACTATACCCCACTTTTGCGCGTCGGACCTCAACTTTTCCCGTAAACGCAGAAAAACCGCAATTTTCAGGAGAAACGAGACAGACATCCCCTCCCGCTGCCACCCACCCGCCCAACTGAAAGCCAGCCATTAGACATGCACAGATAGTTCTGAGGGTCTGTCTGTGATGTCATAAAGGGCCTGCTGATAAATGGGCAGCTTTCTGATTGGCTGCTGTATTTGATTGACAGATGGAAGCTGGCAGCTGATTGGCTGTCTAGCCTAAAGTGCTTTACACACCTCCCTGATGGTACCACTGGCTAAGACTCCACCTCAGCTCATTGGGTAATGAAAAATTTAGAACAATTGATGGATGAAAGCAGGCAGGCCGGCCATTTTGGGACGCTCAGTGGACTTGTTTAATGCAATGCACCTTTGTATATTCACATGCATTCGCTTCATGCTGTAACCACTGTTAATCAAAATTTGGAAACATGGCATACAGTGTATCATTTGGTGTCTAAGTCATGTTTCCCATATTTTTCCTTCCCAGATACAAGCCCGTTTGAGTGTTTGGGGCACTTTTTAGCTAAAAACATCCTACAGGGCCTAACTGCATATGCTAAAGCCTGCCTATTTTGAATGGTGTAGTGACCCCTGCAACCTCCAAAAATATCAGGACTTACTTCCCCAATAACCTGCTAACTCACCCCTGAAATACATACTTATTCACCCTATTTTGTTAATTGGACTCATTTCTCATTTGAAATACCCATTTTTTCGGGACCAGAAATGTGCGTCTTTAAAAGGTGATTTCTACGATACCCCACTTTTGCGCGTCGGACCTCAACTTTTCCCGAAAACGCAGAAAAACCGCAATTTTCAGGAGAAACGAGACAGACATCCCCTCCAAGCTGCCACCCACCCGCCCAACTGAGAGCCAGCCATTAGACATGCACAGATAGTTCTGAGGATCTGTCTGTGATGTCATAAAGGGCCTGCTGATCAATGGGCAGCTTTCTGATTAGCTGCTGTATTTGATTGACAGATGGAAGCTGGCAGCTGATTGGCTGTCTAGCCTAAAGTGCTTTACACACCTCCCTGATGGTACCACTGGCTAAGACTCCACCTCAGCTCATTGGGTAATGAAAAATTTAGAACAATTGATGGATGAAAGCAGGCAGGCCGGCCATGGCCCTTATTCTGATCGGTGCGGATATTCCCGCATTCTTACGGAGCGGTCCGCACGCCACGGTGTTCTGCCGCGTGCGGCCATCGTCCGTAGAAACGCCCACGGGTCCTCCGCATTCGGACGGACTCACTCTTTAAGAACAGGGCGTGTTTACGGACGACATACAAACCATGCGTGTGCGGGAGAAACACTCCGATTCTGCACGGTATTACAGAGTATTACAGAGTATGCTCGGGAATACCGCATCCGAACGGGAGCCAAGCGGTGCTACCGCCCGTAAGCGGTGTATTTACGCCAAACAACCCACTATTATGTCAATTCTGCAATACATCACATGACCCACTTATTCAATTACCTATCCTCATAAAAAAATGCTTATTTGGAATTGGAATCAATTAGATTCCAATATATCCTTACAAGCATGCCTAACACATGCATTGCACACATTAACCCTTACAGCAATTGAAGTGCAATGGTTTCAATTAAAGCACTGACAAGCGTCCTATTAGTGAGTAATGAGTAAAGGAGTCGATTTTATTGGGTTCAGGTGTTAATGCTTGTAGTCATTAGGCGGTCCGTTCGCCTCCCGCAGGAACGAGTGGTGTCCGCAAAGCAATAGTGGCCTTTTGGACACCGCACATTTCTTCCCTTTTTGTTCGCGTGCATTCGGAGTGCTATCCGAATGTACGCCCCCCAACATAAGTGTACTCCCCCGTGTCCGCCCATGTTTCCGCCCCGTTTTGCCCACTTTGAAACTACGCCCATGTGTCATTCCGCATGACGCCCATAATACGCCCATATTTCCCGAATGATTGCGGTGACCAGTTTTGTACGGGATTTGCCCGAACAGGTACGGAGTCAAGGCGTGGCACATGCGCGTAGCGTTCTCCACGCATGCGCAGACGCCGTAAAGACGCGATCCGAAAGTATGCGGTAAAGTACGCGTCAATCAGAATAAGGGCCCATTTTGGGACGCTCATTGGACTTGTTTAATGCAATGCACCTTTGTATTTTCACATGCATTCGCTTCATGCTGTAACCACTGTGCATAAAAATTTGGAAACATGGCATACAGTGTATCATTTGGTGTCTAAGTCATGTTTCCCATATTTTCCCTTCCCAGATACAAGCCCGTTTGAGTGTTTGGGGCACTTTTTAGCTAAAATCATCCTACAGGGCCTAACTGCATATGCTAAAGCCTGCCTATTTTGAATGGTGTAGTGGCCCCTGCAACCTCCAAAAATATCAGGATTTACTTCCCCAATAACCTGCTAACTCACCCCTGAAATACATACTTATTCACCCTATTTTGTTAATTGGACTCATTTCTCATTTGAAATGCCCATTTTTGGGGGGCCAGAAATGTGCGTCTTTAAAAGATGATTTCTACTATACCCTACTTTTGCGCGTCGGACCTCAACTTTTCCCGTAAACGGAGAAAAACCGCAATTTTCAGGAGAAACGAGACAGACATCCCCTCCCGCTGCCACCCACCCGCCCAACTGAAAGCCAGCCATTAGACATGCACAGATAGTTCTGAGGGTCTGTCTGTGATGTCATAAAGGGCCTGCTAATCAATGGGCAGCTTTCTGATTAGCTGCTGTATTTGATTGACAGATGGAAGCTGGCAGCTGATTGGCTGTCTAGCCTAAAGTGCTTTACACACCTCCCTGATGTTACCACTGGCTAAGACTCCACCTCAGCTCATTGGGTAATGAAAAATTTAGAACAATTGATGGATGAAAGCAGGCAGGCCGGCCATTTTGGGACGCTCAGTGGACTTGTTTAATGCAATGCACCTTTGTATATTCACATGCATTCGCATCATGCTGTAACCACTGTTCATCAAAATTTGGAAACATGGCATACAGTGTATCATTTGGTGTCTAAGTCATGTTTCCCATATTTTTCCTTCCCAGATACAAGCCCGTATGAGTGTTTGGGGCACTTTTTAGCTAAAAACTTCCTACAGGGCCTAACTGCATATGCTAAAGCCTGCCTATTTTGAATGGTGTAGTGACCCCTGCAACCTCCAAAAATATCAGGACTTACTTCCCCAATAACCTGCTAACTCACCCCTGAAATACATACTTATTCACCCTATTTTGTTAATTGGACTCATTTCTCATTTGAAATGCCCATTTTTTGGGGGCCATAAATGTGCGTCTTTAAAAGGTGATTTCTACGATACCCCACTTTTGCGCGTCGGACCTCAACTTTTCCCGTAAACGCAGAAAAACCTCAATTTTCAGGAGAAACGAGACAGACATCCCCTCCCGCTGCCACCCACCCGCCCAACTGAAAGCCAGCCATTAGACATGCACAGATAGTTCTGAGGGTCTGTCTGTGATGTCATAAAGGGCCTGCTGATCAATGGGCAGCTTTCTGATTAGCTGCTGTATTTGATTGACAGATGGAAGCTGGCAGCTGATTGGCTGTCTAGCCTAAAGTGCTTTACACACCTCCCTGATGGTACCACTGGCTAAGACTCCACCTCAGCTCATTGGGTAATGAAAAATTTAGAACAATTGATGGATGAAAGCAGGCAGGCCGGCCATTTTGGGACGTTTAGTGGACTTGTTTAATGCAATGCACCTTTGTATATTCACATGCATTCGCTTCATGCTGTAACCACTGTGCATCAAAATTTGGAAACATGGCATACAGTGTATCATTTGGTGTCTAAGTCATGTTTCCCATATTTTCCCTTCCCAGATACAAGCCCGTTTGAGTGTTTGGGGCACTTTTTAGCTAAAATTATCCTACAGGGCCTTACTGCATATGCTAAAGCCTGCCTATTTTGAATGGTGTAGTGGCCCCTGCAACCTCCAAAAATATCAGGACTTACTTCCCCAATAACCTGCTAACTCACCCCTGAAATACATACTTATTCACCCTATTTTGTTCATTGGACTAATTTCTCATTTGAAATGCCCATTTTTTGGGGGCCAGAAATGTGCGTCTTTAAAAGGTGATTTCTACGATACCCCACTTTTGCGCGTCGGACCTCAACTTTTCCCGTAAACGCAGAAAAACCGCAATTTTCAGGAGAAACGAGACAGACATCCCCTCCCTCTGCACCCACCCGCCCAACTGAAAGCCAGCCATTAGACATGCACAGATAGTTCTGAGGGTCTGTCTGTGATGTTATAAAGGGCCTGCTGATCAATGGGCAGCTTTCTGATTAGCTGCTGTATTTGATTGACAAATGGAAGCTGGCAGCTGATTGGCTGTCTAGCCTAAAGTGCTTTACACACCTCCCTGATGGTACCACTGGCTAAGACTCCACCTCAGCTCATTGGGTAATGAAAAATTTCGAACAATTGATGGATGAAAGCAGGCAGGCCGGCCATTTTGGGACGCTCATTGGACTTGTTTAATGCAATGCACCTTTGTATTTTCACATGCATTCGCTTCATGCTGTAACCACTGTGCATAAAAATTTGGAAACATGGCATACAGTGTATCATTTGGTGTCTAAGTCATGTTTCCCATGTTTTCCCTTCCCAGATACAAGCCCGTTTGAGTGTTTGGGGCACTTTTTAGCTAAAATCATCCTACAGGGCCTAACTGCATATGCTAAAGCCTGCCTATTTTGAATGGTGTAGTGGCCCCTGCAACCTCCAAAAATATCAGGACTTACTTCCCCAATAACCTGCTAACTCACCCCTGAAATACATACTTATTCACCCTATTTTGTTCATTGGACTCATTTCTCATTTGAAATGCCCATTTTTGGGGAGCCAGAAATGTGCTTCTTTAAAAGGTGATTTCTACGACACCCCACCTTTTGCGCGTCGGACCTCAACTTTTCCTGTAAACGCAGAAAAACCGCAATTTTCAGGAGAAACGAGACAGACATCCCCTCCCTCTGCACCCACCCGCCCAACTGAAAGCCAGCCATTAGACATGCACAGATAGTTCTGAGGGTCTGTCTGTGATGTCATAAAGGGCCTGCTGATCAATGGGCAGCTTTCTGATTAGCTGCTGTATTTGATTGACAAATGGAAGCTGGCAGCTGATTGGCTGTCTAGCCTAAAGTGCTTTACACACCTCCCTGATGGTACCACTGGCTAAGACTCCACCTCAGCTCATTGGGTAATGAAAAATTTAGAACAATTGATGGATGAAAGCAGGCAGGCCGGCCATTTTGGGACGCTCATTGGACTTGTTTAATGCAATGCACCTTTGTATTTTCACATGCATTCGCTTCATGCTGTAACCACTGTGCATAAAAATTTGGAAACATGGCATACAGTGTATCATTTGGTGTCTAAGTCATGTTTCCCATGTTTTCCCTTCCCAGATACAAGCCCGTTTGAGTGTTTGGGGCACTTTTTAGCTAAAATCATCCTACAGGGCCTAACTGCATATGCTAAAGCCTGCCTATTTTGAATGGTGTAGTGGCCCCTGCAACCTCCAAAAATATCAGGACTTACTTCCCCAATAACCTGCTAACTCACCCCTGAAATACATACTTATTCACCCTATTTTGTTCATTGGACTCATTTCTCATTTGAAATGCCCATTTTTGGGGAGCCAGAAATGTGCTTCTTTAAAAGGTGATTTCTACGACACCCCACCTTTTGCGCGTCGGACCTCAACTTTTCCTGTAAACGCAGAAAAACCGCAATTTTCAGGAGAAACGAGACAGACATCCCCTCCCTCTGCCACCCACCCGCCCAACTGAAAGCCAGCCATTAGACATGCACAGATAGTTCTGAGGGTCTGTCTGTGATGTCATAAAGGGCCTGCTGATCAATGGGCAGCTTTCTGATTGGCTGCTGTATTTGATTGACAGATGGAAGCTGGCAGCTGATTGGCTGTCTAGCCTAAAGTGCTTTACACACCTCCCTGATGGTACCACTGGCTAAGACTCCACCTCAGCTCATTGGGTAATGAAAAATTTAGAACAATTGATGGATGAAAGCAGGCAGGCCGGCCATTTTGGGACGCTCATTGGACTTGTTTAATGCAATGCACCTTTGTATTTTCACATGCATTCTCTTCATGCTGTAACCACTGTGCATAAAAAATTGGAAACATGGCATACAGTGTATCATTTGGTGTCTAAGTCATGTTTCCCATGTTTTTCCTTCCCAGATACTAGCCCGTTTGAGTGTTTGGGGCACTTTTTAGCTAAAATCATCCTACGGGGCCTAACTGCATATGCTAAAGCCTGCCTATTTTGAATGGTCTAGTGGCCCCTGCAACCTCCAAAAATATCAGGACTTACTTACCCAATAACCTGCTAACTCACCCCTGAAATACATACTTATTCACCCTATTTTGTACATTGGACTCATTTCTCATTTGAAATGCCCATTTTTGGGGAGCCAGAAATGTGCTTCTTTAAAAGGTGATTTCTACGACACCCCACCTTTTGCGCGTCGGACCTCAACTTTTCCTGTAAACGCAGAAAAACCGCAATTTTCAGGAGAAACGAGACAGACATCCCCTCCCTCTGCCACCCACCCGCCCAACTGAAAGCCAGCCATTAGACATGCACAGATAGTTCTAAGGGTCTGTCTGTGATGTCATAAAGGGCCTGCTGATCAATGGGCAGCTTTCTGATTGGCTGCTGTATTTGATTGACTGATGGAAGCTGGCAGCTGATTGGCTGTCTAGCCTAAAGTGCTTTACACACCTCCCTGATGGTACCACTGGCTAAGACTCCACCTTAGCTCATTGGGTAATGAAAAATTTAGAACAATTGATGGATGAAAGCAGGCAGGCCGGCCATTTTGGGACGCTCATTGGACTTGTTTAATGCAATGCACCTTTGTATTTTCACATGCATTCGCTACATGCTGTAACCACTGTGCATAAAAAATTGGAAACATGGCATACAGTGTATCATTTGGTGTCTAAGTCATGTTTCCCATGTTTTTCCTTCCCAGATACAGTACTAGCCCGTTTGAGTGTTTGGGGCACTTTTTAGCTAAAATCTTCCTACGGGGCCTAACTGCATATGCTAAAGCCTGCCTATTTTGAATGGTCTAGTGGCCCCTGCAACCTCCAAAAATATCAGGACTTACTTCCCCAATAACCTGCTAACTCACCCCTGAAATACATACTTATTCACCCTATTTTGTTCATTGGACTCATTTCTCATTTGAAATGCCCATTTTTGGGGGGCCAGAAATGTGCGTCTTTAAAAGGTGATTTCTACTATACCCCACTTTTGCGCGTCGGACCTCAACTTTTCCCGTAAACGCAGAAAAACCGCAATTTTCAGGAGAAACGAGACAGACATCCCCTCCCGCTGCCACCCACCCGCCCAACTGAAAGCCAGCCATTAGACATGCACAGATAGTTCTGAGGGTCTGTCTGTGATGTCATAAAGAGCCTGCTGATCAATGGGCAGCTTTCTGATTAGCTGCTGTATTTGATTGACAGATGGAAGCTGGCAGCTGATTGGCTGTCTAGCCTAAAGTGCTTTACACGCCTCCCTGATGGTACCACTGGCTAAGACTCCACCTCAGCTCATTGGGTAATGAAAAATTTAGAACAATTGATGGATGAAAGCAGGCAGGCCGGCCATTTTGGGACGCTCAGTGGACTTGTTTAATGCAATGCACCTTTGTATATTCACATGCATTCGCTTCATGCTGTAACCACTGTGCATCAAAATTTGGAAACATGGCATACAGTGTATCATTTGGTGTCTAAGTCATGTTTCCCATATTTTCCCTTCCCAGATACAAGCCCGTTTGAGTGTTTGGGGCACTTTTTAGCTAAAATGATCCTACAGGGCCTTACTGCATATGCTAAAGCCTGCCTATTTTGAATGGTGTAGTGGCCCCTGCAACCTCCAAAAATATCAGGACTTACTTCCCCAATAACCTGCTAACTCACCCCTGAAATACATACTTAATCACCCTATTTTGTTCATTGGACTCATTTCTCATTTGAAATGCCCATTTTTGGGGAGCCAGAAATGTGCGTCTTTAAAAGGTGATTTCTACGACACCCCACCTTTTGCGCGTCGGACCTCAACTTTTCCTGTAAACGCAGAAAAACCGCAATTTTCAGGAGAAACGAGACAGACATCCCCTCCCTCTGCCACCGACCCGCCCAACTGAAAGCCAGCCATTAGACATGCACAGATAGTTCTGAGGGTCTGTCTGTGATGTCATAAAGGGCCTGCTGATCAATGGGCAGCTTTCTGATTGGCTGCGGTATTTGATTGACAGATGGAAGCTGGCAGCTGATTGGCTGTCTAGCCTAAAGTGCTTTACACACCTCCCTGATGGTACCACTGGCTAAGACTCCACCTCAGCTCATTGGGTAATGAAAAATTTAGAACAATTGATGGATGAAAGCAGGCAGGCCGGCCATTTTGGGACGCTCATTGGACTTGTTTAATGCAATGCACCTTTGTATTTTCACATGCATTCGCTTCATGCTGTAACCACTGTGCATAAAAATTTGGAAACATGGCATACAGTGTATCATTTGGTGTCTAAGTCATGTTTCCCATGTTTTTCCTTCCCAGATACTAGCCCGTTTGAGTGTTTGGGGCACTTTTTAGCTAAAATCATCCTACGGGGCCTAACTGCATATGCTAAAGCCTGCCTATTTTGAATGGTGTAGTGGCCCCTGCAACCTCCAAAAATATCAGGACTTACTTCCCCAATAACCTGCTAACTCACCCCTGAAATACATACTTAATCACCCTATTTTGTTCATTGGACTCATTTCTCATTTGAAATGCCCATTTTTGGGGAGCCAGAAATGTGCGTCTTTAAAAGGTGATTTCTACGACTCCCCACCTTTTGCGCGTCGGACCTCAACTTTTCCTGTAAACGCAGAAAAACCGCAATTTTCAGGAGAAACGAGACAGACATCCCCTCCCTCTGCCACCCACCCGCCCAACTGAAAGCCAGCCATTAGACATGCACAGATAGTTCTGAGGGTCTGTCTGTGATGTCATAAAGGGCCTGCTGATCAATGGGCAGCTTTCTGATTGGCTGCGGTATTTGATTGACAGATGGAAGCTGGCAGCTGATTGGCTGTCTAGCCTAAAGTGCTTTACACACCTCCCTGATGGTACCACTGGCTAAGACTCCACCTCAGCTCATTGGGTAATGAAAAATTTAGAACAATTGATGGATGAAAGCAGGCAGGCCGGCCATTTTGGGACGCTCATTGGACTTGTTTAATGCAATGCACCTTTGTATTTTCACATGCATTCGCTTCATGCTGTAACCACTGTGCATAAAAATTTGGAAACATGGCATACAGTGTATCATTTGGTGTCTAAGTCATGTTTCCCATGTTTTTCCTTCCCAGATACTAGCCCGTTTGAGTGTTTGGGGCACTTTTTAGCTAAAATCATCCTACGGGGCCTAACTGCATATGATAAAGCCTGCCTATTTTGAATCATGTGTTTTTATTGAATTTTCAAGGTTACACATACATTTTATACATTAAATCTACTAACAATAAGAAAAGAAGAAAAAAAAAAAAAAGAAAGAAAATAAATAAAGAAAATTAAACATTAGATGTGTGCTGCATCATTCAAAAAATGTTGTATCATATTATAACCGCTTTTTATACATTTACGATCTAGTATTAATTATCAGGTTCATAGGCATTTGTGGGTTCAAGGTATAGATAGATTGGGGAGTACGTTCTTGGGGACGTAGATTTTAGGCTATCTTAATTACACAAATAGGTTTTTCTAATGAATTACGTGTTGGGGTCTTGTAAGTATAATGCAGAGGTCTGCCATTGGCCCCATACCTTACCAAATTTCCCCAGGCAGTTCCGTTTAGTGTACATAAATCGCTCATGCGATATAGTGGTATTCACAAGTGCAACCCACATATTGGATGATGGGGATGTGGGGCTCATCCAGGCTTTAGCAATGCATACACGGGCCAGGGTAAGAAGGTTATTTACATAAATCCTCTGGTGCCTAGAGAGTAACTCCTCCAACTCCAGGCCAAAAATACAAATACGGGGGTCATTGAGTGGGGTCTGCATACCCGTATCCCGAATATTAGCCAGGACAGTTTCCCAAAAGGAGTATACCTGCGGGCAACGCCTCAGTAGATGCCAGAAGTCAGCGCCAGGTTCTTGACATTTAGGACAGGTGTCCGAGCCAATGCCACCCATCTGCACTAGCCGACGGGGGGTCCAGTAGACTCGGTGCAGGATATACAGCTGGATCTGTTGGAACCTGGCCGACGCTGTGGCTTCCCTAGGGGAGCTCAGTATATGGGACCAATCCTCATCCTCAATAGGCCCTATGTCCACCACCCACCTAGCTCTTAGGGCGTTCAGCTGATCCGTGCCGGAGAAGGTGAGGAGAGGAGAGTACAGAGCTGAGACCCTACCCCGATCCGGGAGTTTACGAATCATTCCACGGACTGGGCTTTCCACCAGTTCAGGTACATTTCCCCTCCATTGTGCACTGATTGCGTGTCTGAGTTGGAGATATTTATAGAAGTGTTGGCGTGGTATTTCATACTTAGACATCATTTGTTCAAAAGAATACAATATCCCATCCTGAAAAAGGTGTCCGATCTCAGAAACCCCGAAAGGCACCCATTCCGCCCCAGCCTTTAGTTTATAGAGTTCAGGGAAGTCCTTATTCCTCCATATAGGGGAGCAGGAGTCTACCACTGGGTTGCCTCTGATGGCCCCCACTGCCAGCCACACTCTACGAGCCTGTTGCAGGAGGGGGGGGAGCGCCGCCAAGGGGGTCTTTGCCAATAAGAATTGCAAGGGTGAGAAAGTTAATCCCGCCCTACTCAGCAGGGCAGTAGGTAAGCCCCCGTAGTGCGCAGGTGTAACCCACTCTACCAATTGAGCCAGCTGAGCTGCCAGATAGTACAATCTCAAGTCTGGAAGTGCCAGGCCTCCATCATAGCGAGACCTACACAGAGTTTTGGCTGCTATCCTTGAACGTTTGCCACCCCAAATAAAGGAGACAATATGTTGCAGGATAAGTTTGAACTGAGAGATTGGGATATATACTGGAGAGTTTTGAAGGATATATAGGAATTTGGGTTGAACAGTCATTTTTATGAGGTTCACTCTGCCAGTGACCAATAGGGGAAGCGTTTGCCAGACACGAGCTCTCTGGCGCAACGAAGCAATCTGTGGGGATAAATTCAGAGCTATAAAATCAGAGGAGGAATGGGAGACCTGTATTCCCAAATATTTAAACTGTGTACACCAACGAAGGGGATAGTTATATGACTCAGGTTGCTGTGTGGTAGGGAGCAAAGGAAATACTACTGATTTTTCCCAATTTATCCCCACCCCGGAGAATCGGGCGTATTCCTTCATTAAAGCAAGGAGTGCTGGGAGGGAGGAGGACATGTTAGTTAGGTACAGAATCATATCATCAGCATATAGCCCAATTTTTTCCTCACTGTTCCCGATCCCAAAGCCCCTGATCAGTGGGGAGGTTCTTATATAGCAGGCCAATGGTTCCACCGCAAGAGCAAATAGTAGGGGGGACAGAGGGCACCCCTGTCTGGTCCCCCTTCCCAAGTCAAAGGAGGCTGTGGTGAAACCATTAACCACTATCCGGGCGGCCGGGCCAGAATACAACAGCTTAATCCATGCTAAGTAGTTCGGTCCTATCCCAAATTTAACCAGGACATCCCATAAATAGGCCCATTCCACGGAGTCAAATGCACGGGCCGCGTCCAGTGAGACTATGACCGCATCATCCATGCCTTCTCCAGCCCACTGTATGTAGGTGAAGAGACGTCGTAGATTGAGGGTCGTTGATCTACCAGGCATAAAGCCAGTTTGGTCGGGATGTACCAATTCTAGTATAACCGTGTTTAGACGTACAGCCAATAGTTTAGCCAGTATTTTAATATCGGTGGATAACAAGGATATGGGTCGGTACGCGTCGAGGGATAGTGGATCCTTACCGGGCTTCGGGATAAGGACTATCAGTGCCTCCGCCATGGAGGGAGGCAGTGAGCCCTGTTCCAGCAAGCTATTGTAAAGGGACAGTAGTCTAGGGGCAAAGAAGGCTATATGGGTTTTGTAAACTTCAATAGGGAGTCCATCCACTCCTGGGGCCTTAGAGTTGGGGAAGGCTTTAATTGCCCCCTCCACCTCCTCTAGCGTAAAGGGAGCATCCAGGAAACTTCTAGAGTCAGTGCTTAAACTAGGGGTAGTGATATTATTCAAATATTCGGTCAACTCTACAGCGGTGTAGGTTACCCGGGATCTATACACTTCTTTAAAATGATTATAAAAGGAGTTTGCAACTGGTAGGGTCCCAGTGCTCAACACGCCATCCTCTTGCCGCACGCTGTGCACAATGGTAGGGGGAAGGCTCTCCCTAGCCAAATAAGCCAGGAATTTACCAGATCTATCACCCTGAGTATAGTAATCGTGGGACTGAAACAGTAGGCGCCTTTTTGATTTGTCTAGTAACAGCTCATTCCATTGTTTGTGGACTACAAGCCATTCCACACGGTCCACCTCAAGCCCAGAGGCCAGGTATCTCTGTTCCAACTCTGCACTCTGCCTCTCCAATTCCACCTCAGCCCTGCGGCTGAAGACTTTTAGCTGTGCAACACGGGTAATCAGCGACCCTCGAAGAAACGCTTTAAATGTATCCCACACTAGTGAGGTGTTTTCTTCTATAGGGTTATTAGCAAAAAATTCCTCCCACATTGCCAGTAATTCGGAAGCTGCCCCCATCTGCGTCAGCCAAAAGGGATTAAAGCGCCAAAATTTCGCTCCCCTAGGGCATTCCAGCTCTACCGACAGATATACAGGGGAATGGTCCGAGACGCCCCGGGGTAAATACTCAGTGGCGGTCACAGACGGGACCAGCCGTCTAGAGATCAGGGCCATATCAATGCGAGAGAAAACTCTATGGGTGCTCGAGAAGCAGGAATAGCAGTTAGCCGATGGGAACCTAAGCCTCCAGACATCCACCAGACCCACCTCAGCAATAAGATGAGCGAAGGGCGTAGCCCCGCTCCGTCCACCGCCAGGGGCAGGCCTCCATCTATCCAGGGACTCATCCATAACAGCGTTAAAATCCCCAACACAAATAACTGGGTGTGTGGGAAAGTCCTGCATAAAAGTACACGCTGTATTAATTATTGTGGGTTGATAGGGAGGAGGGTTATATATAGCTAACAATACGACAGGGGAGTCATGCAGGGTACCTGCCAGGAAAACATAACAGCCCCTGGGGTCTATTTGGACCCTTTGGCATCTGAAACCCATATTCTTATGTATTAGAACTGAGACACCCCTAGAATTAGGGTGAAAGACGGAGTGAAAGGTCCATCCCACCCAGGGTTTTTTAAGAGCTAATACCCGACTGCCCACAAGGTGAGTTTCAAAAAGACATACAATGCCAGGGGAATGAGTCTTAAGCTGATTCAATACCAATGTACGCTTAACTCGGTCATTAAGACCCCTGACGTTCCATCCTATGACATTTACCATTTTATATCAGGGGGGGAAGGAAAAGGCAGGAGTAAATAGCACATTATTGGTCTGAAATGAGCAGTTCCTCCCAGCCCACATGCCACCCAAAAGAACATATATAGGAGTAGTGCACACATTTCAATAAGAATAAAAAGACCTAACATAACATAAAGAAAATAACAACACCCCGCCCCCTCCCGGCATACCCACCCGAACATAGGTATACTTTTCCCCTAACAATAAACCCTATGTGACCCCTCTAAGGAGTCGTTCTACTAAAAGGAACAATGAACCCCTAAGGGGCAACTATTACTATGGCCTATAGAACATGGTGATCCTGACCACAAGATGTTTGGTCAGGGGGGGGAGTAAACCTCTCATAAAGGAAACATGACCGTGAGAGTATGTCCCCCACATAGCATTAAAGGTAAAGGCTTTTTAGCATAACGGATTATCCCACACAGGTTAGTTACTTCCCCGTATAGCGAGAAACTCAAGTAGTTTAGGGAGGGAGTTCCCGGGGAGCCGGCTGTGTGTCCATCCACGTCGAGGCTGCCTGTGGAGAGTCAAAGAAATGGGTTCGAGTGCCAGCAACCACTCGCAGTCGTGCAGGGTAGAGCATGGAGTACTTCAACTGCAGGGAACGTAGCCGCTGTTTAACACCTGTAAACTGTGACCTGGATTTCTGGACCTCAACTGAAAAGTCCTGGAAAGCTGCCACACGTTGGCCCTCATATTCGAGGGGACCCTTCACCCTTGCCAATCTGAGAACAGTGTCCCGGTCTTTATAATGAAGGAACTTCGCAATAAACGTGCGCGGTGGTGCGCCAGGGGGTAGTGGGCGTGTGGGGACCCTATGCGCTCTTTCCACCGCAAATTGGGGGGTGAATGCATCCTTCCCAAACAGGGACACCATCCAGGATTCAAGAAAGGATTCCGGATTTGCGCCCTCCGCCTTCTCAGGGAACCCCACAAAGCGCACATTATTCCTCCTGAGCCTCCCCTCCATATCAGTCAACTTTTGTTGACATGTAGACATTTGTGATTCCAGTGCGGAGAGGCGGTTAGGGATAGGTGCAGTGGTATCTTCTAACGTAGAGATCCGGGTCTCAGTCTCCTCTACCCGGTCCCTCAATTTCTGCATGTCCTGACGTATAAAGGATATGTCGATTTTAACCTCCGCTACCATACCAGTCAGGCGTTTCTCCGAGTCAGTAATGGCTTGCAGGAGTTGTGCCAGAGTCACTTCAGTGGGTTCCACCATCCTGGTTTCAGGGGAGGAGGGCCCAGGGGAGTCCGGTACACCAGGCGGAGGGGGAGCTACAGAGGGAGGTGGGGATGGTGCTCGTTCCTCTCTAGCGAACTTGGCCAGCCGTGCCGCAGCAGTAGAGCCGGTCTTTCGGCCCATAGAACAACAGGAGGGCTCCCAAATGGGGATAGCTACAGCTGTTTCTTGTCACTACCAGAAAGGTTGTCAGCAGCAGGGGTTCTATTTATCAGGTGCCCAAAGTAACAGGGCTTAGGATCACACCACAGTCAAAGTCACAGCAATGGGTACACGATTATAGGCCCTCTTTAAAGGAGTATAGGATAATGCGTGCTTTTCCTCAGTGGCAGTTATGGCAGGCCGTCACACAAGCAGAGCACAGTAATAGAATGGGTGTTAGGCTCAATCAGAGCTGTGAAGCAAGGCAGTCCACCCCACCTGCAGCCCCAAGCCGGCAGCTAGTTATATGAGGGAGTTATCAGCGTTATTCTGTGCACCAGCAGGTAGCACAGGCAGAGCAGGGGTATTGCAGCGTCTTTTTTCCCAAGATGGTGGGTGCAGCTCACTATTTAGCAGGAGCTTTTCACTTGCAGATGGCAGCAATTAGGCAAGGGACTTCAGGACACCAGGACAGTGGGGCCAATCACTACACCCTCCACCGTTCCCCTACTCAAAGGTCGACCTCAGGGGGGTCTCAGGTCCCCAGATATCACAATATCTGCGGGGGGGGGATGCCTCCAGAATGGCGGCAGGCACTCACTTTTTGGCAAGCCGTTCAGTCCAGGGAATCCTGCCAGGAGATCGCAGGCAGTGGGCACAGCAGTCGGCGCTTCCCCTCCGGTCCGTCCCACAGGTGTAGATGTTATTGCAGGAGGGAGGTTTGGACCGTGTGGGAGCCTGTCATCGTTGGTGTCTCGCCGTCGGCGGCTGTCTGTCCGGGCGCACGCGGAGGCTGCAGGCTTCCGTCAGCTCGTCGCAGGGGGGTTGTCTGTTCCCCGCTCCCTCGCCAGCGAGGGGGGCCTGATGTCAGCGGACACAGCGGGGTCACTGGGCTTCCCCCTCCGGGCGATGCCGCACAATAAGCAGCGGTCTTGCGTTCTCCTTCCTCCGCTTCCAAAATGGCGCCAGCAGCGTGGTGTAAGCAGGGGTATCTCTCCGGCGCTCGATACAAGGCAACTCCGGCGGCACAGGGGTCCCTCCTTGAGTTCAGCGTGTGCAGGGGAACGGGTGCCAGCTATGCCCACCTCTGAGAGGCTCTTCCCCGCCGACACAGGATTTTCTCAGGATGTTTGGTCAGGAGCAGTGCAGGCACACGTCCTACTCCATTCACCTCTTGGCCACGCCCCCAAAGCCTGCCTATTTTGAATGGTCTAGTGGCCCCTGCAACCTCCAAAAATATCAGGACTTACTTCCCCAATAACCTGCTAACTCACCCCTTAAATACATACTTATTCACCCTATTTTGTTCATTGGACTCATTTCTCATTTGAAATGCCCATTTTTGGGGAGCCAGAAATGTGCTTCTTTAAAAGGTGATTTCTACGACACCCCACCTTTTGCGCGTCAAACCTCAACTTTTCCTGTAAACGCAGAAAAACCGCAATTTTCAGGAGAAACGAGACAGACATCCCCTCCCTCTGCCACCCACCCGCCCAACTGAAAGCCAGCCATTAGACATGCACAGATAGTTCTGAGGGTCTGTCTGTGATGTCATAAAGGGCCTGCTGATCAATGGGCAGCTTTCTGATTGGCTGCTGTATTTGATTGACAGATGGAAGCTGGCAGCTGATTGGCTGTCTAGCCTAAAGTGCTTTACACACCTCCTTGATGGTACCACTGGCTAAGACTCCACCTCAGCTCATTGGGTAATGAAAAATTTAGAACAATTGATGGATGAAAGCAAGCAGGCCGGCCATTTTGGGACGCTCATTGGACTTGTTTAATGCAATGCACCTTTGTATTTTCACATGCATTCGCTTCATGCTGTAACCACTGTGCATAAAAAAATTGGAAACATGGCATACAGTGTATCATTTGGTGTCTAAGTCATGTTTCCCATGTTTTTCCTTCCCAGATACTAGCCCGTTTGAGTGTTTGGGGCACTTTTTAGCTAAAATCATCCTACGGGGCCTAACTGCATATGCTAAAGCCTGCCTATTTTGAATGGTCTAGTGGCCCCTGCAACCTCCAAAAATATCAGGACTTACTTCCCCAATAACCTGCTAACTCACCCCTGAAATACATACTTATTCACCCTATTTTGTTCATTGGACTCATTTCTCATTTGAAATGCCCATTTTTGGGGAGCCAGAAATGTGCTTCTTTAAAAGGTGATTTCTACGACACCCCACCTTTTGCGCGTCGAACCTCAACTTTTCCTGTAAACGCAGAAAAACCGCAATTTTCAGGAGAAACGAGACAGACATCCCCTCCCTCTGCCACCCACCCGCCCAACTGAAAGCCAGCCATTAGACATGCACAGATAGTTCTGAGGGTCTGTCTGTGATGTCATAAAGGGCCTGCTGATCAATGGGCAGCTTTCTGATTGGCTGCTGTATTTGATTGTAAGATGGAAGCTGGCAGCTGATTGGCTGTCTAGCCTAAAGTGCTTTACACACCTCCTTGATGGTACCACTGGCTAAGACTCCACCTCAGCTCATTGGGTAATGAAAAATTTAGAACAATTGATGGATGAAAGCAAGCAGGCCGGCCATTTTGGGACGCTCATTGGACTTGTTTAATGCAATGCACCTTTGTATTTTCACATGCATTCGCTTCATGCTGTAACCACTGTGCATAAAAAAATTGGAAACATGGCATACAGTGTATCATTTGGTGTCTAAGTCATGTTTCCCATGTTTTTCCTTCCCAGATACTAGCCCGTTTGAGTGTTTGGGGCACTTTTTAGCTAAAATCATCCTACGGGGCCTAACTGCATATGCTAAAGCCTGCCTATTTTGAATGGTCTAGTGGCCCCTGCAACCTCCAAAAATATCAGGACTTACTTCCCCAATAACCTGCTAACTCACCCCTGAAATACATACTTATTCACCCTATTTTGTTCATTGGACTCATTTCTCATTTGAAATGAACATTTTTGGGGGGCCAGAAATGTGCGTCTTTAAAAGGTGATTTCTACGATACCCCACTTTTGCGCGGCGGACCTCAACTTTTCCCGTAAACGCAGAAATACCGCAATTTTCAGGAGAAACGAGACAGACATCGCCTCCCTCTGCCACCCACCCGCCCAACTGAAAGCCAGCCATTAGACATGCACAGATAGTTCTGAGGGTCTGTCTGTGATGTCATAAAGGGCCTGCTAATCAATAGGCAGCTTTCAAATTGGCTGCTGTATTTGATTGACAGATGGAAGCTGGCAGCTGATTGGCTGTCTAGCCTAAAGTGCTTTACACACCTCCCTGATGATACCACTGGCTAAGACTCCACCTCAGCTCATTGGGTAATGAAAAATTTAGAACAATTGATGGATGAAAGCAGGCATGCCGGCCATTTTGGGACGCTCATTGGGCTTGTTTAATGCAATGCACCTTTGTATTTTCACATGCATTCGCTTCATGCTGTAACCACTGTGCATAAAAATTTGGAAACATGGCATACCGTGTATCATTTGGTGTCTAAGTCATGTTTCCCATGTTTTTCCTTCTCAGATACTAGCCCGTTTGAGTGTTTGGGGCACTTTTTAGCTAAAATCATCCTACGGGGCCTAACTGCATATGCTAAAGCCTTCCTATTTTGAATGGTCTAGTGGCCCCTGCAACCTCCAAAAATATCAGGACTTACTTCCCCAATAACCTGCTAACTCACCCCTGAAATACATACTTATTCACCCTATTTTGTTAATTGGACTCATTTCTCATTTGAAATGCCCATTTTTGGGGGGCCAGAAATGTGCGTCTTTAAAAGGTGATTTCTACAATACCCCACTTTTGCGCGTCGGACCTCAACTTTTCCCGTAAACGCAGAAAAACCGCAATTTTCAGGAGAAACGAGACAGACATCCCCTCCCTCTGCCACCCACCCGCCCAACTGACAGCCAGCCATTAGACATGCACAAATAGTTCTGAGGGTCTGTCTGTGATTTCATAAAGGGCCTGCTGATCAATTGGCAGCTTTCTGATTGGCTGCTGTATTTGATTGACAGATGGAAGCTGGCAGCTGATTGGCTGTCTAGCCTAAAGTGCTTTACACACCTCCCTGATGATACCACTGGCTAAGACTCCACCTCAGCTTATTGGGTAATGAAACATTTAGAACAATTGATGGATGAAAGCAGGCAGGCTGGCCATTTTGGGACGCTCAGTGGACTTGTTTAATGCAATGCACCTTTGTATATTCACATGCATTCGCTTCATGCTGTAACCACTGTGCATAAAAATTTGGAAACATGGCATACAGTGTATCATTTGGTGTCTAAGTCATGTTTCCCATATTTTCCCTTCCCAGATACAAGCCCGTTTGAGTGTTTGGGGCACTTTTTAGCTAAAATCATCCTACAGGGCCTAACTGCATATGCTAAAGCCTGCCTATTTTGAATGGTGTAGTGGCCCTGCAACCTCCAAAAATATCAGGACTTACTTCCCCAATAACCTGCTAACTCACCCCTGAAATACATACTTATTCACCCTATTTTGTTCATTGGACTCATTTCTCATTTGAAATGAACATTTTTGGGGGGCCAGAAATGTGCGTCTTTAAAAGGTGATTTCTACGATACCCCACTTTTGCGCGGCGGACCTCAACTTTTCCCGTAAACGCAGAAAAACCGCAATTTTCAGGAGAAACGAGACAGACATCGCCTCCCTCTGCCACCCACCCGCCCAACTGAAAGCCAGCCATTAGACATGCACAGATAGTTCTGAGGGTCTGTCTGTGATGTCATAAAGGGCCTGCTGATCAATGGGCAGCTTTTTGATTGGCTGCTGTATTTGATTGACAGATGGAAGCTGGCAGCTGATTGGCTGTCTAGCCTAAAGTGCTTTACACACCTCCCTGATGATACCACTGGCTAAGACTCCACCTCAGCTTATTGGGTAATGAAAAATTTAGAACAATTGATGGATGAAAGCAGGCAGGCTGGCCATTTTGGGACGCTCAGTGGACTTGTTTAATGCAATGCACCTTTGTATATTCACATGCATTCGCTTCATGCTGTAACCACTGTGCATAAAAATTTGGAAACATGGCATACAGTGTATCATTTGGTGTCTAAGTCATGTTTCCCATATTTTCCCTTCCCAGATACAAGCCCGTTTGAGTGTTTGGGGCACTTTTTAGCTAAAATCATCCTACAGGGCCTAACTGCATATGCTAAAGCCTGCCTATTTTGAATGGTGTAGTGGCCCCTGCAACCTCCAAAAATATCAGGACTTACTTCCCCAATAACCTGCTAACTCACCCCTGAAATACATACTTATTCACCCTATTTTGTTCATTGGAATCATTTCTCATTTGAAATGAACATTTTTGGGGGGCCAGAAATGTGCGTCTTTAAAAAGTGATTTCTACGATACCCCACTTTTGCGCGGCGGACCTCAACTTTTCCCGTAAACGCAGAAAAACCGCAATTTTCAGGAGAAACGAGACAGACATCGCCTCCCTCTGCCACCCACCCGCCCAACTGACAGCCAGCCATTAGACATGCACAGATAGTTCTGAGGGTCTGTCTGTGATGTCATAAAGGGCCTGCTGATCAATGGGCAGCTTTCAAATTGGCTGCTATATTTGATTGACAGATGGAAGCTGGCAGCTGATTGGCTGTCTAGCCTAAAGTGCTTTACACACCTCCCTGATGATACCACTGGCTAAGACTCCACCTCAGCTCATTGGGTAATGAAAAATTTAGAACAATTGATGGATGAAAGCAGGCAGGCCGGCCATTTTGGGACGCTCATTGGGCTTGTTTAATGCAATGCACCTTTGTATTTTCACATGCATTCGCTTCATGCTGTAACCACTGTGCATCAAAATTTGGAAACATGGCATACAGTGTATCATTTGGTGTCTAAGTCATGTTTCCCATATTTTCCCTTCACAGATACAAGCCCGTTTGAGTGTTTGGGGCACTTTTTAGCTAAAATCATCCTACGGGGCCTAACTGCATATGCTAAAGCCTTCCTATTTTGAATGGTCTAGTGGCCCCTGCAACCTCCAAAAATATCAGGACTTACTTCCCCAATAACCTGCTAACTCACCCCTGAAATACATACTTATTCACCCTATTTTGTTCATTGGACTCATTTCTCATTTGAAATGAACATTTTTGGGGGGCCAGAAATGTGCGTCTTTAAAAAGTGATTTCTACGATACCCCACTTTTGCGCGGCGGACCTCAACTTTTCCCGTAAACGCAGAAAAACCGCAATTTTCAGGAGAAACGAGACAGACATCGCCTCCCTCTGCCACCCACCCGCCCAACTGACAGCCAGCCATTAGACATGCACAGATAGTTCTGAGGGTCTGTCTGTGATGTCATAAAGGGCCTGCTGATCAATGGGCAGCTTTGAAATTGGCTGCTGTATTTGATTGACAGATGGAAGCTGGCAGCTGATTGGCTGTCTAGCCTAAAGTGCTTTACACACCTCCCTGATGATACCACTGGCTAAGACTCCACCTCAGCTCATTGGGTAATGAAAAATTTAGAACAATTGATGGATGAAAGCAGGCAGGCCGGCCATTTTGGGACGCTCATTGGGCTTGTTTAATGCAATGCACCTTTGTATTTTCACATGCATTCGCTTCATGCTGTAACCACTGTGCATCAAAATTTGGAAACATGGCATACAGTGTATCATTTGGTGTCTAAGTCATGTTTCCCATATTTTCCCTTCACAGATACAAGCCCGTTTGAGTGTTTGGGGCACTTTTTAGCTAAAATCATCCTACGGGGCCTAACTGCATATGCTAAAGCCTTCCTATTTTGAATGGTCTAGTGGCCCCTGCAACCTCCAAAAATATCAGGACTTACTTCCCCAATAACCTGCTAACTCACCCCTGAAATACATACTTATTCACCATATTTTGTTAATTGGACTCATTTCTCATTTGAAATGCCCATTTTTGGGGGGGCAGAAATGTGTGTCTTTAAAAGGTGATTTCTACAATACCCCACTTTTGCGCGTCGGACCTCAACTTTTCCTGTAAACGCAGAAAAACCGCAATTTTCAGGAGAAACGAGACAGACATCCCCTCCCTCTGCCACCCACCCGCCCAACTGACAGCCAGCCATTAGACATGCACAGATAGTTCTGAGAGTCTGTCTGTGATGTCATAAAGGGCCTGCTGATCAATGGGCAGCTTTCTGATTGGCTGCTGTATTTGATTGACAGATGGAAGCTGGCAGCTGATTGGCTGTATAGCCTAAAGTGCTTTACACACCTCCCTGATGGTACCACTGGCTAAGACTCCACCTCAGCTCATTGGGTAATGAAAAATTTAGAACAATTGATGGATGAAAGCAGGCAGGCCGGCCATTTTGGGACGCTCATTGGACTTGTTTAATGCAATGCACCTTTGTATATTCACATGCATTTGCTTCATGCTGTAACCACTGTGCATAAAAATCTGGAAACATGGCATACAGTGTATCATTTGGTGTCTAAGTCATGTTTCCCATATTTTCCCTTCCCAGATACAAGCCCGTTTGAGTGTTTGGGGCACTTTTTAGCTAAAATCATCCTACAGGGCCTAACTGCATATGCTAAAGCCTGCCTATTTTTAATGGTGTAGTGGCCCCTGCAACCTCCAAAAATATCAGGACTTACTTCCACAATAACCTGCTAACTCACCCCTGAAATACATACTTATTCACCCTATTTTGTTCATTGGACTCATTTCTCATTTGAAATGCCCATTTTTGGGGAGCCAGAAATATGCGTCTTTAAAAGGTGATTTCTACGATACCCCAGTTTTGCGCGTCGGACCTCAACTTTTCCTGTAAACGCAGAAAAACCGCAATTTTCAGGAGAAACGAGACAGACATCCCCTCCCTCTGCCACCCACCCGCCCAACTGAAAGCCAGCCATTAGACATGCACAGATAGTTCTGAGGGTCTGTCTGTGTTGTCATAAAGGGCCTGCTGATCAATGGGCAGCTTTCTGATTGGCTGCTGTATTTGATTGACAGATGGAAGCTGGCAGCTGATTGGCTGTCTAGCCTAAAGTGCTTTACACACCTCCCTGATCGTACCACTGGCTAAGACTCCACCTCAGCTCATTGGGTAATGAAAAATTTAGAGCAATTGATGGATGAAAGCAGGCAGGCCGGCCATTTTGGGACGCTCATTGGACTTGTTTAATGCAATGCACCTTTGTATATTCACATGCATTCGCTTCATGCTGTAACCACTGTGCATAAAAATTTGGAAACATGGCATACAGTGTATCATTTGGTGTCTAAGTCATGTTTCCCATATTTTCCCTTCCCAGATACAAGCCCGTTTGAGTGTTTGGGGCACTTTTTGGCTAAAATCATCCTACAGGGCCTAACTGCATATGCTAAAGCCTGCCTATTTTGAATGGTGTAGTGGCCCCTGCAACCTCCAAAAATATCAGGACTTACTTCCCCAATAACCTGCTAACTCACCCCTGAAATACATACTTATTCACCCTATTTTGTTCATTGGACTCATTTCTCATTTGAAATGCCCATTTTTGGGGAGCCAGAAATGTGCGTCTTTAAAAGGTGATTTCTACGATACCCCACTTTTGCGCGTCGGACCTTAACTTTTCCTGTAAACGCAGAAAAACCGCAATTTTCAGGAGAAACGAGACAGACATCCCCTCCCTCTGCCACCCACCCGCCCAACTGAAAGCCAGCCATTAGACATGCACAGATAGTTCTGAGGGTCTGTCTGTGTTGTCATAAAGGGCCTGCTGATCAATGGGCAGCTTTCTGATTGGCTGCTGTATTTGATTGACAGATGGAAGCTGGCAGCTGATTGGCTATCTAGCCTAAAGTGCTTTACACACCTCCTTGATCGTACCACTGGCTAAGACTCCACCTCAGCTCATTGGGTAATGAAAAATTTAGAGCAATTGATGGATGAAAGCAGGCAGGCCGGCCATTTTGGGACGCTCATTGGACTTGTTTAATGCAATGCACCTTTGTATATTCACATGCATTCGCTTCATGCTGTAACCACTGTGCATAAAAATTTGGAAACATGGCATACAGTGTATCATTTGGTGTCTAAGTCATGTTTCCCATATTTTCCCTTCCCAGATACAAGCCCGTTTGAGTGTTTGGGGCACTTTTTGGCTAAAATCATCCTACAGGGCCTAACTGCATATGCTAAAGCCTGCCTATTTTGAATGGTGTAGTGGCCCCTGCAACCTCCAAAAATATCAGGACTTACTTCCCCAATAACCTGCTAACTCACCCCTGAAATACATACTTATTCACCCTATTTTGTTCATTGGACTCATTTCTCATTTGAAATGCCCATTTTTGGGGAGCCAGAAATGTGCGTCTTTAAAAGGTGATTTCTACGATACCCCACTTTTGCGCGTCGGACCTCAACTTTTCCTGTAAACGCAGAAAAAACGCAATTTTCAGGAGAAACGAGACAGACATCCCCTCCCTCTGCCACCCACCCGCCCAACTGAAAGCCAGCCATTAGACATGCACAGATAGTTCTGAGAGTCTGTCTGTGATGTCATAAAGGGCCTGCTGATCAATGGGCAGCTTTCTGATTGGCTGCTGTATTTGATTGACAGATGGAAGCTGGCAGCTGATTGGCTGTCTAGCCTAAAGTGCTTTACACACCTCCCTGATCGTACCACTGGCTAAGACTCCACCTCAGCTCATTGGGTAATGAAAAATTTAGAACAATTGATGGATGAAAGCAGGCAGGCCGGCCATTTTGGGACGCTCATTGGACTTGTTTAATGCAATGCACCTTTGTATATTCACATGCATTCGCTTCATGCTGTAACCACTGTGCATAAAAATTTGGAAACATGGCATACAGTGTATCATTTGGTGTCTAAGTCATGTTTCCTATGTTTTTCCTTCCCAGATACAAGCCCGTTTGAGTGTTTGGGGCACTTTTTAGCTAAAATCATCCTACAGGGCCTAACTGCATATGCTAAAGCCTGCCTATTTTTAATGGTGTAGTGGCCCCTGCAACCTCCAAAAATATCAGGACTTACTTCCACAATAACCTGCTAACTCACCCCTGAAATACATACTTATTCACCCTATTTTGTTCATTGGACTCATTTCTCATTTGAAATGCCCATTTTTGGGGAGCCAGAAATATGCGTCTTTAAAAGGTGATTTCTACGATACCCCAGTTTTGCGCGTCGGACCTCAACTTTTCCTGTAAACGCAGAAAAACCGCAATTTTCAGGAGAAACGAGACAGACATCCCCTCCCTCTGCCACCCACCCGCCCAACTGAAAGCCAGCCATTAGACATGCACAGATAGTTCTGAGGGTCTGTCTGTGTTGTCATAAAGGGCCTGCTGATCAATGGGCAGCTTTCTGATTGGCTGCTGTATTTGATTGACAGATGGAAGCTGGCAGCTGATTGGCTGTCTAGCCTAAAGTGCCTTACACACCTCCCTGATCGTACCACTGGCTAAGACTCCACCTCAGCTCATTGGGTAATGAAAAATTTAGAGCAATTGATGGATGAAAGCAGGCAGGCCGGCCATTTTGGGACGCTCATTGGACTTGTTTAATGCAATGCACCTTTGTATATTCACATGCATTCGCTTCATGCTGTAACCACTGTGCATAAAAATTTGGAAACATGGCATACAGTGTGTCATTTGGTGTCTAAGTCATGTTTCCCATATTTCCCCTTCCCAGATACTAGCCCGTTTGAGTGTTTGGGGCACTTTTTGGCTAAAATCATCCTACAGGGCCTAACTGCATATGCTAAAGCCTGCCTATTTTGAATGGTGAAGTGGCCCCTGCAACCTCCAAAAATATCAGGACTTACTTCCCCAATAACCTGCTAACTCACCCCTGAAATACATACTTATTCACCCTATTTTGTTCATTGGACTCATTTCTCATTTGAAATGCCCATTTTTGGGGAGCCAGAAATGTGCGTCTTTAAAAGGTGATTTCTACGATACCCCACTTTTGCGCGTCGGACCTCAACTTTTCCTGTAAACGCAGAAAAACCGCAATTTTCAGGAGAAACGAGACAGACATCCCCTCCCTCTGCCACCCACCCGCCCAACTGAAAGCCAGCCATTAGACATGCACAGATAGTTCTGAGAGTCTGTCTGTGATGTCATAAAGGGCCTGCTGATCAATGGGCAGCTTTCTGATTGGCTGCTGTATTTGATTGACAGATGGAAGCTGGCAGCTGATTGGCTGTATAGCCTAAAGTGCTTTACACACCTCCCTGATGGTACCACTGGCTAAGACTCCACCTCAGCTCATTGGGTAATGAAAAATTTAGAACAATTGATGGATGAAAGCAGGCAGGCCGGCCATTTTGGGACGCTCATTGGACTTGTTTAATGCAATGCACCTTTGTATATTCACATGCATTCGCTTCATGCTGTAACCACTGTGCATACAAATTTGGAAACATGGCATACAGTGTATCATTTGGTGTCTAAGTCATGTTTCCTATGTTTTTCCTTCCCAGATACAAGCCCGTTTGAGTGTTTGGGGCACTTTTTAGCTAAAATCATCCTACAGGGCCTAACTGCATATGCTAAAGCCTGCCTATTTTTAATGGTGTAGTGGCCCCTGCAACCTCCAAAAATATCAGGACTTACTTCCACAATAACCTGCTAACTCACCCCTGAAATACATACTTATTCACCCTATTTTGTTCATTGGACTCATTTCTCATTTGAAATGCCCATTTTTGGGGAGCCAAAAATATGCGTCTTTAAAAGGTGATTTCTACGATACCCCACTTTTGCGCGTCGGACCTCAACTTTTCCTGTAAACGCAGAAAAACCGCAATTGTCAGGAGAAACGAGACAGACATCCCCTCCCTCTGCCACCCACCCGCCCAACTGAAAGCCAGCCATTAGACATGCACAGATAGTTCTGAGGGTCTGTCTGTGTTGTCATAAAGGGCCTGCTGATCAATAGGCAGCTTTCTGATTGGCTGCTGTATTTGATTGACAGATGGAAGCTGGCAACTGATTGGCTGTCTAGCCTAAAGTGCTTTACACACCTCCCTGATCGTACCACTGGCTAAGACTCCACCTCAGCTCATTGGGTAATGAAAAATTTAGAACAATTGATGGATGAAAGCAGGCAGGCCGGCCATTTTGGGACGCTCATTGGACTTGTTTAATGCAATGCACCTTTGTATATTCACATGCATTCGCTTCATGCTGTAACCACTGTGCATAAAAATTTGGAAACATGGCATACAGTGTATCATTTGGTGTCTAAGTCATGTTTCCTATGTTTTTCCTTCCCAGATACAAGCCCGTTTGAGTGTTTGGGGCACTTTTTAGCTAAAATCATCCTACAGGGCCTAACTGCATATGCTAAAGCCTGCCTATTTTGAATGGTGTAGTGGCCCCTGCAACCTCCAAAAATATCAGGACTTACTTCCCCAATAACCTGCTAACTCACCCCTGAAATACATACTTATTCACCCTATTTTGTTCATTGGAATCATTTCTCATTTGAAATGAACATTTTTGGGGGGCCAGAAATGTGCGTCTTTAAAAAGTGATTTCTACGATACCCCACTTTTGCGCGGCGGACCTCAACTTTTCCCGTAAACGCAGAAAAACCGCAATTTTCAGGAGAAACGAGACAGACATCGCCTCCCTCTGCCACCCACCCGCCCAACTGACAGCCAGCCATTAGACATGCACAGATAGTTCTGAGGGTCTGTCTGTGATGTCATAAAGGGCCTGCTGATCAATGGGCAGCTTTCAAATTGGCTGCTATATTTGATTGACAGATGGAAGCTGGCAGCTGATTGGCTGTCTAGCCTAAAGTGCTTTACACACCTCCCTGATGATACCACTGGCTAAGACTCCACCTCAGCTCATTGGGTAATGAAAAATTTAGAACAATTGATGGATGAAAGCAGGCAGGCCGGCCATTTTGGGACGCTCATTGGGCTTGTTTAATGCAATGCACCTTTGTATTTTCACATGCATTCGCTTCATGCTGTAACCACTGTGCATCAAAATTTGGAAACATGGCATACAGTGTATCATTTGGTGTCTAAGTCATGTTTCCCATATTTTCCCTTCACAGATACAAGCCCGTTTGAGTGTTTGGGGCACTTTTTAGCTAAAATCATCCTACGGGGCCTAACTGCATATGCTAAAGCCTTCCTATTTTGAATGGTCTAGTGGCCCCTGCAACCTCCAAAAATATCAGGACTTACTTCCCCAATAACCTGCTAACTCACCCCTGAAATACATACTTATTCACCCTATTTTGTTCATTGGACTCATTTCTCATTTGAAATGAACATTTTTGGGGGGCCAGAAATGTGCGTCTTTAAAAAGTGATTTCTACGATACCCCACTTTTGCGCGGCGGACCTCAACTTTTCCCGTAAACGCAGAAAAACCGCAATTTTCAGGAGAAACGAGACAGACATCGCCTCCCTCTGCCACCCACCCGCCCAACTGACAGCCAGCCATTAGACATGCACAGATAGTTCTGAGGGTCTGTCTGTGATGTCATAAAGGGCCTGCTGATCAATGGGCAGCTTTGAAATTGGCTGCTGTATTTGATTGACAGATGGAAGCTGGCAGCTGATTGGCTGTCTAGCCTAAAGTGCTTTACACACCTCCCTGATGATACCACTGGCTAAGACTCCACCTCAGCTCATTGGGTAATGAAAAATTTAGAACAATTGATGGATGAAAGCAGGCAGGCCGGCCATTTTGGGACGCTCATTGGGCTTGTTTAATGCAATGCACCTTTGTATTTTCACATGCATTCGCTTCATGCTGTAACCACTGTGCATCAAAATTTGGAAACATGGCATACAGTGTATCATTTGGTGTCTAAGTCATGTTTCCCATATTTTCCCTTCACAGATACAAGCCCGTTTGAGTGTTTGGGGCACTTTTTAGCTAAAATCATCCTACGGGGCCTAACTGCATATGCTAAAGCCTTCCTATTTTGAATGGTCTAGTGGCCCCTGCAACCTCCAAAAATATCAGGACTTACTTCCCCAATAACCTGCTAACTCACCCCTGAAATACATACTTATTCACCCTATTTTGTTAATTGGACTCATTTCTCATTTGAAATACCCATTTTTTCGGGACCAGAAATGTGCGTCTTTAAAAGGTGATTTCTACGATACCCCACTTTTGCGCGTCGGACCTCAACTTTTCCCGAAAACGCAGAAAAACCGCAATTTTCAGGAGAAACGAGACAGACATCCCCTCCAAGCTGCCACCCACCCGCCCAACTGAGAGCCAGCCATTAGACATGCACAGATAGTTCTGAGGATCTGTCTGTGATGTCATAAAGGGCCTGCTGATCAATGGGCAGCTTTCTGATTAGCTGCTGTATTTGATTGACAGATGGAAGCTGGCAGCTGATTGGCTGTCTAGCCTAAAGTGCTTTACACACCTCCCTGATGGTACCACTGGCTAAGACTCCACCTCAGCTCATTGGGTAATGAAAAATTTAGAACAATTGATGGATGAAAGCAGGCAGGCCGGCCATGGCCCTTATTCTGATCGGTGCGGATATTCCCGCATTCTTACGGAGCGGTCCGCACGCCACGGTGTTCTGCCGCGTGCGGCCATCGTCCGTAGAAACGCCCACGGGTCCTCCGCATTCGGACGGACTCACTCTTTAAGAACAGGGCGTGTTTACGGACGACATACAAACCATGCGTGTGCGGGAGAAACACTCCGATTCTGCACGGTATTACAGAGTATTACAGAGTATGCTCGGGAATACCGCATCCGAACGGGAGCCAAGCGGTGCTACCGCCCGTAAGCGGTGTATTTACGCCAAACAACCCACTATTATGTCAATTCTGCAATACATCACATGACCCACTTATTCAATTACCTATCCTCATAAAAAAATGCTTATTTGGAATTGGAATCAATTAGATTCCAATATATCCTTACAAGCATGCCTAACACATGCATTGCACACATTAACCCTTACAGCAATTGAAGTGCAATGGTTTCAATTAAAGCACTGACAAGCGTCCTATTAGTGAGTAATGAGTAAAGGAGTCGATTTTATTGGGTTCAGGTGTTAATGCTTGTAGTCATTAGGCGGTCCGTTCGCCTCCCGCAGGAACGAGTGGTGTCCGCAAAGCAATAGTGGCCTTTTGGACACCGCACATTTCTTCCCTTTTTGTTCGCGTGCATTCGGAGTGCTATCCGAATGTACGCCCCCCAACATAAGTGTACTCCCCCGTGTCCGCCCATGTTTCCGCCCCGTTTTGCCCACTTTGAAACTACGCCCATGTGTCATTCCGCATGACGCCCATAATACGCCCATATTTCCCGAATGATTGCGGTGACCAGTTTTGTACGGGATTTGCCCGAACAGGTACGGAGTCAAGGCGTGGCACATGCGCGTAGCGTTCTCCACGCATGCGCAGACGCCGTAAAGACGCGATCCGAAAGTATGCGGTAAAGTACGCGTCAATCAGAATAAGGGCCCATTTTGGGACGCTCATTGGACTTGTTTAATGCAATGCACCTTTGTATTTTCACATGCATTCGCTTCATGCTGTAACCACTGTGCATAAAAATTTGGAAACATGGCATACAGTGTATCATTTGGTGTCTAAGTCATGTTTCCCATATTTTCCCTTCCCAGATACAAGCCCGTTTGAGTGTTTGGGGCACTTTTTAGCTAAAATCATCCTACAGGGCCTAACTGCATATGCTAAAGCCTGCCTATTTTGAATGGTGTAGTGGCCCCTGCAACCTCCAAAAATATCAGGATTTACTTCCCCAATAACCTGCTAACTCACCCCTGAAATACATACTTATTCACCCTATTTTGTTAATTGGACTCATTTCTCATTTGAAATGCCCATTTTTGGGGGGCCAGAAATGTGCGTCTTTAAAAGATGATTTCTACTATACCCCACTTTTGCGCGTCGGACCTCAACTTTTCCCGTAAACGGAGAAAAACCGCAATTTTCAGGAGAAACGAGACAGACATCCCCTCCCGCTGCCACCCACCCGCCCAACTGAAAGCCAGCCATTAGACATGCACAGATAGTTCTGAGGGTCTGTCTGTGATGTCATAAAGGGCCTGCTAATCAATGGGCAGCTTTCTGATTAGCTGCTGTATTTGATTGACAGATGGAAGCTGGCAGCTGATTGGCTGTCTAGCCTAAAGTGCTTTACACACCTCCCTGATGTTACCACTGGCTAAGACTCCACCTCAGCTCATTGGGTAATGAAAAATTTAGAACAATTGATGGATGAAAGCAGGCAGGCCAGCCATTTTGGGACGCTCAGTGGACTTGTTTAATGCAATGCACCTTTGTATATTCACATGCATTCGCATCATGCTGTAACCACTGTTCATCAAAATTTGGAAACATGGCATACAGTGTATCATTTGGTGTCTAAGTCATGTTTCCCATATTTTTCCTTCCCAGATACAAGCCCGTATGAGTGTTTGGGGCACTTTTTAGCTAAAAACTTCCTACAGGGCCTAACTGCATATGCTAAAGCCTGCCTATTTTGAATGGTGTAGTGACCCCTGCAACCTCCAAAAATATCAGGACTTACTTCCCCAATAACCTGCTAACTCACCCCTGAAATACATACTTATTCACCCTATTTTGTTAATTGGACTCATTTCTCATTTGAAATGCCCATTTTTTGGGGGCCATAAATGTGCGTCTTTAAAAGGTGATTTCTACGATACCCCACTTTTGCGCGTCGGACCTCAACTTTTCCCGTAAACGCAGAAAAACCTCAATTTTCAGGAGAAACGAGACAGACATCCCCTCCCGCTGCCACCCACCCGCCCAACTGAAAGCCAGCCATTAGACATGCACAGATAGTTCTGAGGGTCTGTCTGTGATGTCATAAAGGGCCTGCTGATCAATGGGCAGCTTTCTGATTAGCTGCTGTATTTGATTGACAGATGGAAGCTGGCAGCTGATTGGCTGTCTAGCCTAAAGTGCTTTACACACCTCCCTGATGGTACCACTGGCTAAGACTCCACCTCAGCTCATTGGGTAATGAAAAATTTAGAACAATTGATGGATGAAAGCAGGCAGGCCGGCCATTTTGGGACGTTTAGTGGACTTGTTTAATGCAATGCACCTTTGTATATTCACATGCATTCGCTTCATGCTGTAACCACTGTGCATCAAAATTTGGAAACATGGCATACAGTGTATCATTTGGTGTCTAAGTCATGTTTCCCATATTTTCCCTTCCCAGATACAAGCCCGTTTGAGTGTTTGGGGCACTTTTTAGCTAAAATTATCCTACAGGGCCTTACTGCATATGCTAAAGCCTGCCTATTTTGAATGGTGTAGTGGCCCCTGCAACCTCCAAAAATATCAGGACTTACTTCCCCAATAACCTGCTAACTCACCCCTGAAATACATACTTATTCACCCTATTTTGTTCATTGGACTAATTTCTCATTTGAAATGCCCATTTTTTGGGGGCCAGAAATGTGCGTCTTTAAAAGGTGATTTCTACGATACCCCACTTTTGCGCGTCGGACCTCAACTTTTCCCGTAAACGCAGAAAAACCGCAATTTTCAGGAGAAACGAGACAGACATCCCCTCCCTCTGCACCCACCCGCCCAACTGAAAGCCAGCCATTAGACATGCACAGATAGTTCTGAGGGTCTGTCTGTGATGTTATAAAGGGCCTGCTGATCAATGGGCAGCTTTCTGATTAGCTGCTGTATTTGATTGACAAATGGAAGCTGGCAGCTGATTGGCTGTCTAGCCTAAAGTGCTTTACACACCTCCCTGATGGTACCACTGGCTAAGACTCCACCTCAGCTCATTGGGTAATGAAAAATTTCGAACAATTGATGGATGAAAGCAGGCAGGCCGGCCATTTTGGGACGCTCATTGGACTTGTTTAATGCAATGCACCTTTGTATTTTCACATGCATTCGCTTCATGCTGTAACCACTGTGCATAAAAATTTGGAAACATGGCATACAGTGTATCATTTGGTGTCTAAGTCATGTTTCCCATGTTTTCCCTTCCCAGATACAAGCCCGTTTGAGTGTTTGGGGCACTTTTTAGCTAAAATCATCCTACAGGGCCTAACTGCATATGCTAAAGCCTGCCTATTTTGAATGGTGTAGTGGCCCCTGCAACCTCCAAAAATATCAGGACTTACTTCCCCAATAACCTGCTAACTCACCCCTGAAATACATACTTATTCACCCTATTTTGTTCATTGGACTCATTTCTCATTTGAAATGCCCATTTTTGGGGAGCCAGAAATGTGCTTCTTTAAAAGGTGATTTCTACGACACCCCACCTTTTGCGCGTCGGACCTCAACTTTTCCTGTAAACGCAGAAAAACCGCAATTTTCAGGAGAAACGAGACAGACATCCCCTCCCTCTGCACCCACCCGCCCAACTGAAAGCCAGCCATTAGACATGCACAGATAGTTCTGAGGGTCTGTCTGTGATGTCATAAAGGGCCTGCTGATCAATGGGCAGCTTTCTGATTAGCTGCTGTATTTGATTGACAAATGGAAGCTGGCAGCTGATTGGCTGTCTAGCCTAAAGTGCTTTACACACCTCCCTGATGGTACCACTGGCTAAGACTCCACCTCAGCTCATTGGGTAATGAAAAATTTAGAACAATTGATGGATGAAAGCAGGCAGGCCGGCCATTTTGGGACGCTCATTGGACTTGTTTAATGCAATGCACCTTTGTATTTTCACATGCATTCGCTTCATGCTGTAACCACTGTGCATAAAAATTTGGAAACATGGCATACAGTGTATCATTTGGTGTCTAAGTCATGTTTCCCATGTTTTCCCTTCCCAGATACAAGCCCGTTTGAGTGTTTGGGGCACTTTTTAGCTAAAATCATCCTACAGGGCCTAACTGCATATGCTAAAGCCTGCCTATTTTGAATGGTGTAGTGGCCCCTGCAACCTCCAAAAATATCAGGACTTACTTCCCCAATAACCTGCTAACTCACCCCTGAAATACATACTTATTCACCCTATTTTGTTCATTGGACTCATTTCTCATTTGAAATGCCCATTTTTGGGGAGCCAGAAATGTGCTTCTTTAAAAGGTGATTTCTACGACACCCCACCTTTTGCGCGTCGGACCTCAACTTTTCCTGTAAACGCAGAAAAACCGCAATTTTCAGGAGAAACGAGACAGACATCCCCTCCCTCTGCCACCCACCCGCCCAACTGAAAGCCAGCCATTAGACATGCACAGATAGTTCTGAGGGTCTGTCTGTGATGTCATAAAGGGCCTGCTGATCAATGGGCAGCTTTCTGATTGGCTGCTGTATTTGATTGACAGATGGAAGCTGGCAGCTGATTGGCTGTCTAGCCTAAAGTGCTTTACACACCTCCCTGATGGTACCACTGGCTAAGACTCCACCTCAGCTCATTGGGTAATGAAAAATTTAGAACAATTGATGGATGAAAGCAGGCAGGCCGGCCATTTTGGGACGCTCATTGGACTTGTTTAATGCAATGCACCTTTGTATTTTCACATGCATTCTCTTCATGCTGTAACCACTGTGCATAAAAAATTGGAAACATGGCATACAGTGTATCATTTGGTGTCTAAGTCATGTTTCCCATGTTTTTCCTTCCCAGATACTAGCCCGTTTGAGTGTTTGGGGCACTTTTTAGCTAAAATCATCCTACGGGGCCTAACTGCATATGCTAAAGCCTGCCTATTTTGAATGGTCTAGTGGCCCCTGCAACCTCCAAAAATATCAGGACTTACTTACCCAATAACCTGCTAACTCACCCCTGAAATACATACTTATTCACCCTATTTTGTACATTGGACTCATTTCTCATTTGAAATGCCCATTTTTGGGGAGCCAGAAATGTGCTTCTTTAAAAGGTGATTTCTACGACACCCCACCTTTTGCGCGTCGGACCTCAACTTTTCCTGTAAACCCAGAAAAACCGCAATTTTCAGGAGAAACGAGACAGACATCCCCTCCCTCTGCCACCCACCCGCCCAACTGAAAGCCAGCCATTAGACATGCACAGATAGTTCTAAGGGTCTGTCTGTGATGTCATAAAGGGCCTGCTGATCAATGGGCAGCTTTCTGATTGGCTGCTGTATTTGATTGACTGATGGAAGCTGGCAGCTGATTGGCTGTCTAGCCTAAAGTGCTTTACACACCTCCCTGATGGTACCACTGGCTAAGACTCCACCTTAGCTCATTGGGTAATGAAAAATTTAGAACAATTGATGGATGAAAGCAGGCAGGCCGGCCATTTTGGGACGCTCATTGGACTTGTTTAATGCAATGCACCTTTGTATTTTCACATGCATTCGCTTCATGCTGTAACCACTGTGCATAAAAAATTGGAAACATGGCATACAGTGTATCATTTGGTGTCTAAGTCATGTTTCCCATGTTTTTCCTTCCCAGATACTAGCCCGTTTGAGTGTTTGGGGCACTTTTTAGCTAAAATCTTCCTACGGGGCCTAACTGCATATGCTAAAGCCTGCCTATTTTGAATGGTCTAGTGGCCCCTGCAACCTCCAAAAATATCAGGACTTACTTCCCCAATAACCTGCTAACTCACCCCTGAAATACATACTTATTCACCCTATTTTGTTCATTGGACTCATTTCTCATTTGAAATGCCCATTTTTGGGGGGCCAGAAATGTGCGTCTTTAAAAGGTGATTTCTACTATACCCCACTTTTGCGCGTCGGACCTCAACTTTTCCCGTAAACGCAGAAAAACCGCAATTTTCAGGAGAAACGAGACAGACATCCCCTCCCGCTGCCACCCACCCGCCCAACTGAAAGCCAGCCATTAGACATGCACAGATAGTTCTGAGGGTCTGTCTGTGATGTCATAAAGAGCCTGCTGATCAATGGGCAGCTTTCTGATTAGCTGCTGTATTTGATTGACAGATGGAAGCTGGCAGCTGATTGGCTGTCTAGCCTAAAGTGCTTTACACGCCTCCCTGATGGTACCACTGGCTAAGACTCCACCTCAGCTCATTGGGTAATGAAAAATTTAGAACAATTGATGGATGAAAGCAGGCAGGCCGGCCATTTTGGGACGCTCAGTGGACTTGTTTAATGCAATGCACCTTTGTATATTCACATGCATTCGCTTCATGCTGTAACCACTGTGCATCAAAATTTGGAAACATGGCATACAGTGTATCATTTGGTGTCTAAGTCATGTTTCCCATATTTTCCCTTCCCAGATACAAGCCCGTTTGAGTGTTTGGGGCACTTTTTAGCTAAAATTATCCTACAGGGCCTTACTGCATATGCTAAAGCCTGCCTATTTTGAATGGTGTAGTGGCCCCTGCAACCTCCAAAAATATCAGGACTTACTTCCCCAATAACCTGCTAACTCACCCCTGAAATACATACTTAATCACCCTATTTTGTTCATTGGACTCATTTCTCATTTGAAATGCCCATTTTTGGGGAGCCAGAAATGTGCGTCTTTAAAAGGTGATTTCTACGACACCCCATCTTTTGCGCGTCGGACCTCAACTTTTCCTGTAAACGCAGAAAAACCGCAATTTTCAGGAGAAACGAGACAGACATCCCCTCCCTCTGCCACCGACCCGCCCAACTGAAAGCCAGCCATTAGACATGCACAGATAGTTCTGAGGGTCTGTCTGTGATGTCATAAAGGGCCTGCTGATCAATGGGCAGCTTTCTGATTGGCTGCGGTATTTGATTGACAGATGGAAGCTGGCAGCTGATTGGCTGTCTAGCCTAAAGTGCTTTACACACCTCCCTGATGGTACCACTGGCTAAGACTCCACCTCAGCTCATTGGGTAATGAAAAATTTAGAACAATTGATGGATGAAAGCAGGCAGGCCGGCCATTTTGGGACGCTCATTGGACTTGTTTAATGCAATGCACCTTTGTATTTTCACATGCATTCGCTTCATGCTGTAACCACTGTGCATACAAATTTGGAAACATGGCATACAGTGTATCATTTGGTGTCTAAGTCATGTTTCCCATGTTTTTCCTTCCCAGATACTAGCCCGTTTGAGTGTTTGGGGCACTTTTTAGCTAAAATCATCCTACGGGGCCTAACTGCATATGCTAAAGCCTGCCTATTTTGAATGGTGTAGTGGCCCCTGCAACCTCCAAAAATATCAGGACTTACTTCCCCAATAACCTGCTAACTCACCCCTGAAATACATACTTAATCACCCTATTTTGTTCATTGGACTCATTTCTCATTTGAAATGCCCATTTTTGGGGAGCCAGAAATGTGCGTCTTTAAAAGGTGATTTCTACGACTCCCCACCTTTTGCGCGTCGGACCTCAACTTTTCCTGTAAACGCAGAAAAACCGCAATTTTCAGGAGAAACGAGACAGACATCCCCTCCCTCTGCCACCCACCCGCCCAACTGAAAGCCAGCCATTAGACATGCACAGATAGTTCTGAGGGTCTGTCTGTGATGTCATAAAGGGCCTGCTGATCAATGGGCAGCTTTCTGATTGGCTGCGGTATTTGATTGACAGATGGAAGCTGGCAGCTGATTGGCTGTCTAGCCTAAAGTGCTTTACACACCTCCCTGATGGTACCACTGGCTAAGACTCCACCTCAGCTCATTGGGTAATGAAAAATTTAGAACAATTGATGGATGAAAGCAGGCAGGCCGGCCATTTTGGGACGCTCATTGGACTTGTTTAATGCAATGCACCTTTGTATTTTCACATGCATTCGCTTCATGCTGTAACCACTGTGCATAAAAATTTGGAAACATGGCATACAGTGTATCATTTGGTGTCTAAGTCATGTTTCCCATGTTTTTCCTTCCCAGATACTAGCCCGTTTGAGTGTTTGGGGCACTTTTTAGCTAAAATCATCCTACGGGGCCTAACTGCATATGATAAAGCCTGCCTATTTTGAATCATGTGTTTTTATTGAATTTTCAAGGTTACACATACATTTTATACATTAAATCTACTAACAATAAGAAAAGAAGAAAAAAAAAAAAAAGAAAGAAAATAAATAAAGAAAATTAAACATTAGATGTGTGCTGCATCATTCAAAAAATGTTGTATCATATTATAACCGCTTTTTATACATTTACGATCTAGTATTAATTATCAGGTTCATAGGCATTTGTGGGTTCAAGGTATAGATAGATTGGGGAGTACGTTCTTGGGGACGTAGATTTTAGGCTATCTTAATTACACAAATAGGTTTTTCTAATGAATTACGTGTTGGGGTCTTGTAAGTATAATGCAGAGGTCTGCCATTGGCCCCATACCTTACCAAATTTCCCCAGGCAGTTCCGTTTAGTGTACATAAATCGCTCATGCGATATAGTGGTATTCACAAGTGCAACCCACATATTGGATGATGGGGATGTGGGGCTCATCCAGGCTTTAGCAATGCATACACGGGCCAGGGTAAGAAGGTTATTTACATAAATCCTCTGGTGCCTAGAGAGTAACTCCTCCAACTCCAGGCCAAAAATACAAATACGGGGGTCATTGAGTGGGGTCTGCATACCCGTATCCCGAATATTAGCCAGGACAGTTTCCCAAAAGGAGTATACCTGCGGGCAACGCCTCAGTAGATGCCAGAAGTCAGCGCCAGGTTCTTGACATTTAGGACAGGTGTCCGAGCCAATGCCACCCATCTGCACTAGCCGACGGGGGGTCCAGTAGACTCGGTGCAGGATATACAGCTGGATCTGTTGGAACCTGGCCGACGCTGTGGCTTCCCTAGGGGAGCTCAGTATATGGGACCAATCCTCATCCTCAATAGGCCCTATGTCCACCACCCACCTAGCTCTTAGGGCGTTCAGCTGATCCGTGCCGGAGAAGGTGAGGAGAGGAGAGTACAGAGCTGAGACCCTACCCCGATCCGGGAGTTTACGAATCATTCCACGGACTGGGCTTTCCACCAGTTCAGGTACATTTCCCCTCCATTGTGCACTGATTGCGTGTCTGAGTTGGAGATATTTATAGAAGTGTTGGCGTGGTATTTCATACTTAGACATCATTTGTTCAAAAGAATACAATATCCCATCCTGAAAAAGGTGTCCGATCTCAGAAACCCCGAAAGGCACCCATTCCGCCCCAGCCTTTAGTTTATAGAGTTCAGGGAAGTCCTTATTCCTCCATATAGGGGAGCAGGAGTCTACCACTGGGTTGCCTCTGATGGCCCCCACTGCCAGCCACACTCTACGAGCCTGTTGCAGGAGGGGAGGGAGCGCCGCCAAGGGGGTCTTTGCCAATAAGAATTGCAAGGGTGAGAAAGTTAATCCCGCCCTACTCAGCAGGGCAGTAGGTAAGCCCCCGTAGTGCGCAGGTGTAACCCACTCTACCAATTGAGCCAGCTGAGCTGCCAGATAGTACAATCTCAAGTCTGGAAGTGCCAGGCCTCCATCATAGCGAGACCTACACAGAGTTTTGGCTGCTATCCTTGAACGTTTGCCACCCCAAATAAAGGAGACAATATGTTGCAGGATAAGTTTGAACTGAGAGATTGGGATATATACTGGAGAGTTTTGAAGGATATATAGGAATTTGGGTTGAACAGTCATTTTTATGAGGTTCACTCTGCCAGTGACCAATAGGGGAAGCGTTTGCCAGACACAAGCTCTCTGGCGCAACGAAGCAATCTGTGGGGATAAATTCAGAGCTATAAAATCAGAGGAGGAATGGGAGACCTGTATTCCCAAATATTTAAACTGTGTACACCAACGAAGGGGATAGTTATATGACTCAGGTTGCTGTGTGGTAGGGAGCAAAGGAAATACTACTGATTTTTCCCAATTTATCCCCACCCCGGAGAATCGGGCGTATTCCTTCATTAAAGCAAGGAGTGCTGGGAGGGAGGAGGACATGTTAGTTAGGTACAGAATCATATCATCAGCATATAGCCCAATTTTTTCCTCACTGTTCCCGATCCCAAAGCCCCTGATCAGTGGGGAGGTTCTTATATAGCAGGCCAATGGTTCCACCGCAAGAGCAAATAATAGGGGGGACAGAGGGCACCCCTGTCTGGTCCCCCTTCCCAAGTCAAAGGAGGCTGTGGTGAAACCATTAACCACTATCCGGGCGGCCGGGCCAGAATACAAAAGCTTAATCCATGCTAAGTAGTTCGGTCCTATCCCAAATTTAACCAGGACATCCCATAAATAGGCCCATTCCACGGAGTCAAATGCACGGGCCGCGTCCAGTGAGACTATGACCGCATCATCCATGCCTTCTCCAGCCCACTGTATGTAGGTGAAGAGACGTCGTAGATTGAGGGTCGTTGATCTACCAGGCATAAAGCCAGTTTGGTCGGGATGTACCAATTCTAGTATAACCGTGTTTAGACGTACAGCCAATAGTTTAGCCAGTATTTTAATATTGGTGGATAACAAGGATATGGGTCGGTACGCGTCGAGGGATAGTGGATCCTTACCGGGCTTCGGGATAAGGACTATCAGTGCCTCCGCCATAGAGGGAGGCAGTGAGCCCTGTTCCAGCAAGCTATTGTAAAGGGACAGTAGTCTAGGGGCAAAGAAGGCTATATGGGTTTTGTAAACTTCAATAGGGAGTCCATCCACTCCTGGGGCCTTAGAGTTGGGGAAGGCTTTAATTGCCCCCTCCACCTCCTCTAGCGTAAAGGGAGCATCCAGGAAACTTCTAGAGTCAGTGCTTAAACTAGGGGTAGTGATATTATTCAAATATTCGGTCAACTCTACAGCGGTGTAGGTTACCCGGGATCTATACACTTCTTTAAAATGATTATAAAAGGAGTTTGCAACTGGTAGGGTCCCAGTGCTCAACACGCCATCCTCTTGCCGCACGCTGTGCACAATGGTAGGGGGAAGGCTCTCCCTAGCCAAATAAGCCAGGAATTTACCAGATCTATCACCCTGAGTATAGTAATCGTGGGACTGAAACAGTAGGCGCCTTTTTGATTTGTCTAGTAACAGCTCATTCCATTGTTTGTGGACTACAAGCCATTCCACACGGTCCACCTCAAGCCCAGAGGCCAGGTATCTCTGTTCCAACTCTGCACTCTGCCTCTCCAATTCCACCTCAGCCCTGCGGCTGAAGACTTTTAGCTGTGCAACACGGGTAATCAGCGACCCTCGAAGAAACGCTTTAAATGTATCCCACACTAGTGAGGTGTTTTCTTCTATAGGGTTATTAGCAAAAAATTCCTCCCACATTGCCAGTAATTCGGAAGCTGCCCCCATCTGCGTCAGCCAAAAGGGATTAAAGCGCCAAAATTTCGCTCCCCTAGGGCATTCCAGCTCTACCGACAGATATACAGGGGAATGGTCCGAGACGCCCCGGGGTAAATACTCAGTGGCGGTCACAGACGGGACCAGCCGTCTAGAGATCAGGGCCATATCAATGCGAGAGAAAACTCTATGGGTGCTCGAGAAGCAGGAATAGCAGTTAGCCGATGGGAACCTAAGCCTCCAGACATCCACCAGACCCACCTCAGCAATAAGATGAGCGAAGGGCGTAGCCCCGCTCCGACCACCGCCAGGGGCAGGCCTCCATCTATCCAGGGACTCATCCATAACAGCGTTAAAATCCCCAACACAAATAACTGGGTGTGTGGGAAAGTCCTGCATAAAAGTACACGCTGTATTAATTATTGTGGGTTGATAGGGAGGAGGGTTATATATAGCTAACAATACGACAGGGGAGTCATGCAGGGTACCTGCCAGGAAAACATAACAGCCCCTGGGGTCTATTTGGACCCTTTGGCATCTGAAACCCATATTCTTATGTATTAGAACTGAGACACCCCTAGAATTAGGGTGAAAGACGGAGTGAAAGGTCCATCCCACCCAGGGTTTTTTAAGAGCTAATACCCGACTGCCCACAAGGTGAGTTTCAAAAAGACATACAATGCCAGGGGAATGAGTCTTAAGCTGATTCAATACCAATGTACGCTTAACTCGGTCATTAAGACCCCTGACGTTCCATCCTATGACATTTACCATTTTATATCAGAGGGGGAAGGAAAAGGCAGGAGTAAATAGCACATTATTGGTCTGAAATGAGCAGTTCCTCCCAGCCCACATGCCACCCAAAAGAACATATATAGGAGTAGTGCACACATTTCAATAAGAATAAAAAGACCTAACATAACATAAAGAAAATAACAACACCCCGCCCCCTCCCGGCATACCCACCCGAACATAGGTATACTTTTCCCCTAACAATAAACCCTATGTGACCCCTCTAAGGAGTCGTTCTACTAAAAGGAACAATGAACCCCTAAGGGGCAACTATTACTATGGCCTATAGAACATGGTGATCCTGACCACAAGATGTTTGGTCAGGGGGGGGAGTAAACCTCTCATAAAGGAAACATGACCGTGAGAGTATGTCCCCCACATAGCATTAAAGGTAAAGGCTTTTTAGCATAACGGATTATCCCACACAGGTTAGTTACTTCCCCGTATAGCGAGAAACTCAAGTAGTTTAGGGAGGGAGTTCCCGGGGAGCCGGCTGTGTGTCCATCCACGTCGAGGCTGCCTGTGGAGAGTCAAAGAAATGGGTTCGAGTGCCAGCAACCACTCGCAGTCGTGCAGGGTAGAGCATGGAGTACTTCAACTGCAGGGAACGTAGCCGCTGTTTAACACCTGTAAACTGTGACCTGGATTTCTGGAGCTCAACTGAAAAGTCCTGGAAAGCTGCCACACGTTGGCCCTCATATTCGAGGGGACCCTTCACCCTTGCCAATCTGAGAACAGTGTCCCGGTCTTTATAATGAAGGAACTTCGCAATAAACGTGCGCGGTGGTGCGCCAGGGGGTAGTGGGCGTGTGGGGACCCTATGCGCTCTTTCCACCGCAAATTGGGGGGTGAATGCATCCTTCCCAAACAGGGACACCATCCAGGATTCAAGAAAGGATTCCGGATTTGCGCCCTCCGCCTTCTCAGGGAGCCCCACAAAGCGCATATTATTCCTCCTGAGCCTCCCCTCCATATCAGTCAACTTTTGCTGACATGTAGACATTTGTGATTCCAGTGCGGAGAGGCGGTTAGGGATAGGTGCAGTGGTATCTTCTAACGTAGAGATCCGGGTCTCAGTCTCCTCTACCCGGTCCCTCAATTTCTGCATGTCCTGACGTATAAAGGATATGTCGATTTTAACCTCCGCTACCATACCAGTCAGGCGTTTCTCCGAGTCAGTAATGGCTTGCAGGAGTTGTGCCAGAGTCACTTCAGTGGGTTCCGCCATCCTGGTTTCAGGGGAGGAGGGCCCAGGGGAGTCCGGTACACCAGGCGGAGGGGGCGCTACAGAGGGAGGTGGGGATGGTGCTCGTTCCTCTCTAGCGAACTTGGCCAGCCGTGCCGCAGCAGTAGAGCCGGTCTTTCGGCCCATAGAACAACAGGAGGGCTCCCAAATGGGGATAGCTACAGCTGTTTCTTGTCACTACCAGAAAGGTTGTCAGCAGCAGGGGTTCTATTTATCAGGTGCCCAAAGTAACAGGGCTTAGGATCACACCACAGTCAAAGTCACAGCAATGGGTACACGATTATAGGCCCTCTTTAAAGGAGTATAGGATAATGCGTGCTTTTCCTCAGTGGCAGTTATGGCAGGCCGTCACACAAGCAGAGCACAGTAATAGAATGGGTGTTAGGCTCAATCAGAGCTGTGAAGCAAGGCAGTCCACCCCACCTGCAGCCCCAAGCCGGCAGCTAGTTATATGAGGGAGTTATCAGCGTTATTCTGTGAACCAGCAGGTAGCACAGGCAGAGCAGGGGTATTGCAGCGTCTTTTTTCCCAAGATGGTGGGTGCAGCTCACTATTTAGCAGGAGCTTTTCACTTGCAGATGGCAGCAATTAGGCAAGGGACTCCAGGACACCAGGACAGTGGGGCCAATCACTACACCCTCCACCGTTCCCCTACTCAAAGGTCGACCTCAGGGGGGTCTCAGGTCCCCAGATATCACAGTATCTGCGGGGGGGGATGCCTCCAGAATGGCGGCAGGCACTCACTTTTTGGCAAGCCGTTCAGTCCATGGAATCCTGCCAGGAGATCGCAGGCAGTGGGCACAGCAGTCGGCGCTTCCCCTCCGGTCCGTCCCACAGGTGTAGATGTTATTGCAGGAGGGAGGTTTGGACCGTGTGGGAGCCTGTCAGCGTTGGTGTCTCGCCGTCGGCGGCTGTCTGTCCGGGCGCACGCGGAGGCTGCAGGCTTCCGTCAGCTCGTCGCAGGGGGGTTGTCTGTTCCCCGCTCCCTCGCCAGCGAGGGGGGCCTGATGTCAGCGGACACAGCGGGGTCACTGGGCTTCCCCCTCCGGGCGATGCCGCACAATAAGCAGCGGTCTTGCGTTCTCCTTCCTCCGCTTCCAAAATGGCGCCGGCAGCGTGGTGTAAGCAGGGGTATCTCTCCGGCGCTCGATACAAGGCAACTCCGGCGGCACAGGGGTCCCTCCTTGAGTTCAGCGTGTGCAGGGGAACGGGTGCCAGCTATGCCCACCTCTGAGAGGCTCTTCCCCGCCGACACAGGATTTTCTCAGGATGTTTGGTCAGGAGCAGTGCAGGCACACGTCCTACTCCATTCACCTCTAGGCCACGCCCCCAAAGCCTGCCTATTTTGAATGGTCTAGTGGCCCCTGCAACCTCCAAAAATATCAGGACTTACTTCCCCAATAACCTGCTAACTCACCCCTGAAATACATACTTATTCACCTATTTTGTTCATTGGACTCATTTCTCATTTGAAATGCCCATTTTTGGGGAGCCAGAAATGTGCTTCTTTAAAAGGTGATTTCTACGACACCCCACCTTTTGCGCGTCGAACCTCAACTTTTCCTGTAAACGCAGAAAAACCGCAATTTTCAGGAGAAACGAGACAGACATCCCCTCCCTCTGCCACCCACCCGCCCAACTGAAAGCCAGCCATTAGACATGCACAGATAGTTCTGAGGGTCTGTCTGTGATGTCATAAAGGGCCTGCTGATCAATGGGCAGCTTTCTGATTGGCTGCTGTTTTTGATTGACAGATGGAAGCTGGCAGCTGATTGGCTGTCTAGCCTAAAGTGCTTTACACACCTCCTTGATGGTACCACTGGCTAAGACTCCACCTCAGCTCATTGGGTAATGAAAAATTTAGAACAATTGATGGATGAAAGCAAGCAGGCCGGCCATTTTGGGACGCTCATTGGACTTGTTTAATGCAATGCACCTTTGTATTTTCACATGCATTCGCTTCATGCTGTAACCACTGTGCATAAAAAAATTGGAAACATGGCATACAGTGTATCATTTGGTGTCTAAGTCATGTTTCCCATGTTTTTCCTTCCCAGATACTAGCCCGTTTGAGTGTTTGGGGCACTTTTTAGCTAAAATCATCCTACGGGGCCTAACTGCATATGCTAAAGCCTGCCTATTTTGAATGGTCTAGTGGCCCCTGCAACCTCCAAAAATATCAGGACTTACTTCCCCAATAACCTGCTAACTCACCCCTGAAATACATACTTATTCACCCTATTTTGTTCATTGGACTCATTTCTCATTTGAAATGCCCATTTTTGGGGAGCCAGAAATGTGCGTCTTTAAAAGGTGATTTCTACGATACACCACTTTTGCGCGTCGGACCTCAACTTTTCACGTAAACGCAGAAAAACCGCAATTTTCAGGAGAAACGAGACAGACATCCCCTCCCTCTGCCACCCACCCGCCCAACTGAAAGCCAGCCATTAGACATGCACAGATAGTTCTGAGGGTCTGTCTGTGATGTCATAAAGGGCCTGCTGATCAATGGGCAGCTTTCTGATTGGCTGCTGTATTTGATTGACAGATGGAAGCTGGCAGCTGATTGGCTGTCTAGCCTAAAGTGCTTTACATACCTCCCTGATGGTACCACTGGCTAAGACTCCACCTCAGCTCATTGGGTAATGAAAAATTTAGAACAATTGATGGATGAAAGCAGGCATTTTGGGATGCTCATTGGACTTGTTTAATGCAATGCACCCTTGTATTTTCACATGCATTCGCTTCATGCTGTAACCACTGTGCATAAAAAATTGGAAACATGGCATACAGTGTATCATTTGGTGTCTAAATCATGTTTCCCATGTTTTTTCCTTCCCAGATACAAGCCCGTTTGAGTTTTTGGGGCACTTTTTAGCTAAAATCATCCTACAGGGCCTAACTGCATATGCTAAAGCCTGCCTATTTTGAATGGTCTAGTGGCCCCTGCAACATCCAAAAATATCAGGACTTACTTCCCCAATAACCTGCTAACTCACCCCTGAAATACATACTTATTCACCCTATTTTGTTAATTGGACTCATTTCTCATTTGAAATGCCCATTTTTGGGGGGCCAGAAATGTGCGTCTTTAAAAGGTGATTTCTACGATACCCCACTTTTGCGCGTCGCACCTCAAGTTTTCCCGTAAACGCAGAAAAACCGCAATTTTCAGGAGAAACGAGACAGACATCCCCTCCCTCTGCCACCCACCCGCCCAACTGAAAGCCAGCCATTAGACATGCACAGATAGTTCTGAGGGTCAGTCTGTGATGTCATAAAGGGCCTGCTGATCAATGGGCAGCTTTCTGATTGTCTGCTGTATTTGATTGACAGATGGAAGCTGGCAGCTGATTGGCTGTCTAGCCTAAAGTGCTTTACATACCTCCCTGATGGTACCACTGGCTAAGACTCCACCTCAGCTCATTGGGTAATGAAAAATTTAGAACAATTGATGGATGAAAGCAGGCAGGCCGGCCATTTTGGGACGCTCAGTGGACTTGTTTAATGCAATGCACCTTTGTATATTCACATGCATTCGCTTCATGCTTTAACCACTGTGCATAAAAATTTGGAAACATGGCATACAGTGTATCATTTGGTGTCTAAGTCATGTTTCCCATGTTTTTCCTTCCCAGATACTAGCCCGTTTGAGTGTTTGTGGCAATTTTTAGCTAAAATCATCCTACAGGGCCTAACTGCATATGCTAAAACCTGCCTATTTTGAATGGTGTAGTTGCCCCTGCAACCTCCAAAAATATCAGGACTTACTTCCCCAATAACCTGCTAACTCACCCCTGAAATACATACTTATTCACCCTATTTTGTTAATTGGATTCATTTCTCATTTGAAATGCCCATTTTTGGGGGGCCAGAAATGTGCGTCTTTAAAAGTTGATTTCTACGATACCCCACTTTTGCGCATCGGACCTCAACTTTTCCCGTAAACGCAGAAAAACCGCAATTTTCAGAAGAAACGAGACAGACATCCCCTCCCTCTGCCACCCACCCGCCCAACTGACAGCCAGCCATTAGACATGCACAGATAGTTCTGAGGGTCTGTCTGTGATGTCATAAAGGGCCTGCTGATCAATGGGCAGCTTTCTGATTGGCTGCTGTATTTGATTGACAGATGGAAGCTGGCAGCTGATTGGCTGTCTAGCCTAAAGTGCTTTATACACCTCCCTGATGGTACCAGTGGCTAAGACTCCACCTCAGCTCATTGGGTAATGAAAAATTTAGAACAATTGATGGATGAAAGCAGGCATTTTGGGATGCTCATTGGACTTGTTTAATGCAATGCACCCTTGTATTTTCACATGCATTCGCTTCATGCTGTAACCACTGTGCATAAAAATTTGGAAACATGGCATACAGTGTATCAATTGGTGTCTAAATCATGTTTCCCATGTTTTTCCTTCCCAGATACAAGCCCGTTTGAGTTTTTGGGGCACTTTTTAGCTAAAATCATCCTACAGGGCCTAACTGCATATGCTAAAGCCTGCCTGTTTTGAATGGTCTAGTGGCCCCTGCAACCTCCAAAAATTTCAGGACTTACTTCCCCAATAACCTGCTAACTCACCCCTGAAATACATACTTATTCACCCTATTTTGTTAATTGGACTCATTTCTCATTTGAAATGCCCATTTTTGGGGGGCCAGAAATGTGCGTCTTTAAAAGGTGATTTCTACGATACCCCACTTTTGCGCGTCGGACCTCAAGTTTTCCCGTAAACGCAGAAAAACCGCAATTTTCAGGAGAAACGAGACAGACATCCCCTCCCTCTGCCACCCACCCGCCCAACTGAAAGCCAGCCATTAGACATGCACAGATAGTTCTGAGGGTCTGTCTGTGATGTCATAAAGGGCCTGCTGATCAATGGGCAGCTTTCTGATTGGCTGCTGTATTTGATTGACAGATGGAAGCTGGCAGCTGATTGGCTGTCTAGCCTAAAGTACTTTACATACCTCCCTGATGGTACCACTGGCTAAGACTCCACCTCAGCTCATTGGGTAATGAAAAATTTAGAACAATTGATGGATAAAAGCAGGCAGGCCGGCCATTTTGGGACGCTCATTGGACTTGTTTAATGCAATGCACCCTTGTATTTTCACATGCATTCGCTTCATGCTGTAACCTCTGTGCATAAAAATTTGGAAACATGGCATACAGTGTATCATTTGGTGTCTAAATCATGTTTCCCATATTTTCCCTTCCCAGATACAAGCCCGTTTGAGTGTTTGGGGCACTTTTTAGCTAAAATCATCCTACAGGGCCTAACTGCATATGCTAAAGCCTGCCTATTTTGAATGGTGTAGTGGCCCCTGCAACCTCCAAAAATATCAGGACTTACTTCCCCAATAACCTGCTAACTTATCCCTGAAATACATACTTATTCACCCTATTTTGTTCATTGGACTCATTTCTCATTTGAAATGCCCATTTTTGGTGGGCAGAAATGTGCGTCTTTAAAAGGTGATTTCTACGATACCCCACTTTTGCGCGTCGGACCTCAACTTTTCCCGTAAACGCAGAAAAACTGCAATTTTCAGGAGCAACGAGACAGACATCCCCTCCCTCTGCCACCCACCAGCCCAACTGAAAGCCAGCCATTAGACATGCACAGATAGTTCTGAGGGTCTGTCTGTGATGTCATAAAGGGCCTGCTGATCAATGGGCAGCTTTCTGATTGGCTGCTGTATTTGATTGACAGATGGAAGCTGGCAGCTGATTGGCTGTCTAGCCTAAAGTGCTTTACACACCTCCCTGATGGTACCACTGGCTAAGACTCCACCTCAGCTCATTGGGTAATGAAATATTTAGAACAATTGATGTATGAAAGCAGGCAGGCCGGCCATTTTGGGACGCTCATTGGACTTGTTTAATGCAATGCACCTTTGTATTTTCACATGTATTCGCTTCATGCTGTAACCACTGTGCATAAAAATTTGGAAACATGGCATACAGTGTATCATTTGGTGTCTAAGTCATGTTTCCCATATTTTCCCTTCCCAGATACAAGCCCGTTTGAGTGTTTGGGGCACTTTTTAGCTAAAATCATCCTACAGGGCCTAACTGCATATGCTAAAGCCTGCCTATTTTGAATGGTGTAGTGGCCCCTGCAACCTCCAAAAATATCAGGACTTACTTCCCCAATAACCTGCTAACTCACCCCTGAAATACATACTTATTCACCCTATTTTGTTCATTGGACTCATTTCTCATTTGAAATGCCCATTTTTGGGGAGCCAGAAATATGCGTCTTTAAAAGGTGATTTCTACGATACCCCACTTTTGCGCGTCGGACCTCAACTTTTCCTGTAAACGCAGAAAAAACGCAATTTTCATGAGAAACGAGACAGACATCCCCTCCCTCTGCCACCCACCCGCCCAACTGAAAGCCAGCCATTAGACATGCACAGATAGTTCTGAGGGTCTGTCTGTGTTGTCATAAAGGGCCTGCTGATCAATGGGCAGCTTTCTGATTGGCTGCTGTATTTGATTGACAGATGGAAGCTGGCAGCTGATTGGCTGTCTAGCCTAAAGTGCTTTACACACCTCCCTGATCGTACCACTGGCTAAGACTCCACCCCAGCTCATTGGGTAATGAAAAACTTAGAGCAATTGATGGATGAAAGCAGGCAGGCCGGCCATTTTGGGACGCTAATTGGACTTGTTTAATGCAATGCACCTTTGTATATTCACATGCATTCGCTTCATGCTGTAACCACTGTGCATAAAAATTTGGAAACATGGCATACAGTGTATCATTTGGTGTCTAAGTCATGTTTCCCATATTTTCCCTTCCCATATACAAGCCCGTTTGAGTGTTTGGGGCACTTTTTGGCTAAAATCATCCTACAGGGCCTAACTGCATATGCTAAAGCCTGCCTATTTTGAATGGTGTAGTGGCCCTTGCAACCTCCAAAAATATCAGGACTTACTTCCCCAATAACCTGCTAACTCACCCCTGAAATACATACTTATTCACCCTATTTTGTTCATTGGACTCATTTCTCATTTGAAATGCATATTTTTGGGGGGCCAGAAATGTGCGTCTTTAAAAGATGATTTATACGATACCCCACTTTTGCGCGTCGGACCTCAACTTTTCCCGTAAACGCAGAAAAAACGCAATTTTCAGGAGAAACGAGACAGACATCCCCTCCCTCTGCCACCCACCCGCCCAACTGACAGCCAGCCATTAGACATGCACAGATAGTTCTGAGGGTCTGTCTGTGATGTCATAAAGGGCCTGCTGATCAATGGTTAGCTTTAAAATTGGCTGCTGTATTTGATTGACAGATGGAAGCTGCCAGCTGATTGGCTGTCTAGCCTAAAGTGCTTTACACACCTCCCTGATGATACCACTGGCTAAGACTCCACCTCAGCTCATTGGGTAATGAAAAATTTAGAACAATTGATGGATGAAAGCAGGCATTTTGGGAAGCTCATTGGACTTGTTTAATGCAATGCACCCTTGTATTTTCACATGCATTCGCTTCATGCTGTAACCACTGTGCATAAAAATTTGGAAACATGGCATACAGTGTATCATTTGGTGTCTAAATCATGTTTCCCATGTTTTTCCTTCCCAGATACAAGCCCGTTTGAGTTTTTGGGGCACTTTTTAGCTAAAATCATCCTACAGGGCCTAACTGCATATGCTAAAGCCTGCCTATTTTGAATGGTCTAGTGGCCCCTGCAACCTCCAAAAATATCAGGACTTACTTCCCCAATAACCTGCTAACTCACCCCTGAAATACATACTTATTCACCCTATTTTGTTAATTAGAATCATTTCTCATTTGAAATGCCCATTTTTGGGGGGCCAGAAATGTGCGTCCTTAAAAGGTGATTTCTACGATACCCCACTTTTGCGCGTCGGACCTCAACTTTTCCCGTAAACGCAGAAAAACCGCAATTTTCAGGAGAAACGAGACAGACATCCCCTCCCTCTGCCACCCACCCGCCCAACTGAAAGCCAGCCATTAGACATGCACAGATAGTTCTGAGGGTCTGTCTGTGATGTCATAAAGGGCCTGCTGATCAATGGGCAGTTTTTTGATTGGCTGCTGTATTTGATTGACAGATGGAAGCTGGCAGCTGACTGGCTGTCTAGCCTAAAGTGCTTTACATACCTCCCTGATGGTACCACTGGCTAAGACTCCACCTCAGCTCATTGGGTAATGAAAAATTTAGAACAATTGATGGATGAAAGCAGGCCGGCCGGCCATTTTGGGACGCTCATTGGACTTGTTTAATGCAATGCACCTTTGTATATTCACATGCATTCGCTTCATGCTGTAACCACTGTGCATAAAAATTTGGAAACATGGCATACAGTGTATCATTTGGTGTCTAAGTCATGTTTCCCATATTTTCCCTTCCCAGATACAAGCCCGTTTGAGTGTTTGGGGCACTTTTTAGCTAAAATCATCCTACAGGGCCTAACTGCATATGCTAAAGCCTGCCTATTTTGAATGGTGTAGTGGCCCCTGCAACCTCCAAAAATATCAGGACTTACTTCCCCAATAACCTGCTAACTCACCCCTGAAATACATACTTATTCACCCTATTTTGTTCATTGGAATCATTTCTCATTTGAAATGCCCATTTTTGGGGAGCCAGAAATGTGCGTCTTTAAAAGGTGATTTCTACGATACCCCACTTTTGCGCGTCGGACCTAAACTTTTCCCGTAAACGCAGAAAAACCGCAATTTTCAGGAGAAACGAGACAGACATCCCCTCCCTCTGCGACCCACCCACCCAACTGAAAGCCAGCCATTAGACATGCACAGATAGTTCTGAGGGTCTGTCTGTGATGTCATAAAGGGCCTGCTGATCAATGGGCAGCTTTCTGATTGGCTGCTGTATTTGATTGACAGATGGAAGCTGGCAGCTGATTGGCTGTTTAGCCTAAAGTGCTTTACACACCTCCCTGATGGTACCACTGGCTAAGACTCCACCTCAGATCATTGGGTAATGAAAAATTTAGAACAATTGATGGATGAAAGCAGGCCGGCCGGCCATTTTGGGAAGCTCATTGGACTTGTTTAATGCAATGCACCTTTGTATTTTCACATGCATTCGCTTCATGCTGTAACCACTGTGCATAAAAATTCGGAAACATGGCATACAGTGTATCATTTGGTGTCTAAGTCATGTTTCCCATGTTTTTCCTTCCCAGATACTAGCCCGTTTGAGTGTTTGGGGCACTTTTTAGCTAAAATCATCCTACAGGGCCTAACTGCATATGCTAAAGCCTGCCTATTTTGAATGGTGTAGTTGCCCCTGCAACCTCCAAAAATATCAGGACTTACTTCCCCAATAACCTGCTAACTCACCCCTGAAATACATACTTATTCACCCTATTTTGTTAATTGGACTCATTTCTCATTTGAAATGCCCATTTTTGGGGGGCCAGAAATGTGCGTCTTTAAAAGGTGATTTCTACGATACCCCACCTTTACACGTCGGACCTCAACTTTTCCCGTTAACGCAGAAAAACCGCAATTTTCAGGAGAAACAAGACAGACATCCCCTCCCTCTGCCACCCACCCACCCAACTGAAAGCCAGCCATTAGACATGCACAGATAGTTCTGAGGGTCTGTCTGTGATGTCATAAAGGGCCTGCTGATCAATGGGCAGCTTTCTGATTGGCTGCTGTATTTGATTGACAGATGGAAGCTGGCAGCTGATTGGCTGTCTAGCCTAAAGTGCTTTACACACCTCCCTGATGGTACCACTGGCTAAAACTCCACCTCAGCTCATTGGGTAATGAAAAATTTAGAACAATTGATGGATGAAAGCAGGCCGGCCGGCCATTTTGGGACGCTCATTGGACTTGTTTAATGCAATGCACCTTTGTATTTTCACATGCATTCGCTTCATGCTGTAACCACTGTGCATAAAAATTCGGAAACATGGCATACAGTGTATCATTTGGTGTCTAAGTCATGTTTCTTATGTTTTCCCTTCCCAGATACAAGCCCGTTTGAGTGTTTGGGGCACTTTTTAGCTAAAATCATCCTACAGGGCCTAACTGCATATGCTAAAGCCTGCCTATTTTGAATGTTGTAGTGGCCCCTGCTACCTCCAAAAATATCAGGACTTACTTCCCCAATAACCTGCTAACTCACCCCTGAAATACATACTTATTCACCCTATTTTGTTCATTGGACTCATTTCTCATTTGAAATGCCCATTTTTGGGGAGCCAGAAATGTGCGTCTTTAAAAGATGATTTCTACGATACCCCACTTTTGCGCGTCGGACCTCAACTTTTCCCGTAAACGCAGAAAAACCGCAATTTTCAGGAGAAACGAGACAGACATCCCCTCCCTCTGCCTCCCACCCGCCCAACTGAAAGCCAGCCATTAGACATGCACAGATAGTTCTGAGGGTCTGTCTGTGATGTCATAAAGGGCCTGCTGATCAATGGGCAGCTTTCTGATTGGCTGCTGTATTTGATTGACAGATGGAAGCTGGCAGCTGATTGGCTGTCTAGCCTAAAGTGCTTTACATACCTCCCTGATGGTACCACTGGCTAAGACTCCACCTCAGCTCATTGGGTAATGAAAAATTTAGAACAATTGATGGATGAAAGCAGGCATTTTGGGATGCTCATTGGACTTGTTTAATGCAATGCAACCTTGTATTTTCACATGCATTCGCTTCATGCTGTAACCACTGTGCATAAAAATTTGGAAACATGGCATACAGTGTATCATTTGGTGTCTAAATCATGTTTCCCATGTTTTTCCTTCCCAGATACAAGCCCGTTTGAGTTTTTGGGGCACTTTTTAGCTAAAATCATCCTACAGGGCCTAACTGCATATGCTAAAGCCTGCCTATTTTGAATGGTCTAGTGGCCCCTGCAACCTCCAAAAATATCAGGACTTACTTCCCCAATAACCTGCTAACTCACCCCTGAAATACATACTTATTCACCCTATTTTGTTCATTGGACTCATTTCTCATTTGAAATGCCCATTTTTGGGGAGCCAGAAATGTGCGTCTTTAAAAGGTGATTTCTACGATACCCCACTTTTGCGCGTCGGACCTCAACTTTTCCCGTAAACGCAGAAAAAACGCAATTTTCTGGAGAAACGAGACAGACATCCCCTCCCTCTGCCACCCACCCGCCCAACTGACAGCCAGCCATTAGACATGCACAGATAGTTCTAAGGGTCTGTCTGTGATGTCATAAAGGGCCTGCTGATCAATTGGCAGCTTTCTGATTGGCTGCTGTATTTGATTGACAGATGAAAGCTGGCAGCTGATTGGCTGTCTAGCCTAAAGTGCTTTATACACCTCCCTGATGGTACCACTGGCTAAGACTCCACCTCAGCTCATTGGGTAATGAAAAATTTAGAACAATTGATGGATGAAAGCAGGCAGGCCGGCCATTTTGGGACGCTCAGTGGACTTGTTTAATGCAATGCACCTTTGTATATTCACATGCATTCGCTTCATGCTTTAACCACTGTGCATAAAAATTTGGAAACATGGCATACAGTGTATCATTTGGTGTCTAAGTCATGTTTCCCATATTTTCCCTTCCCAGATACAAGCCCGTTTGAGTGTTTGGGGCACTTTTTAGCTAAAATCATCCTACAGGGCCTAACTGCATATGCTAAAGCCTGCCTATTTTGAATGGTGTAGTGGCCCCTGCAACCTCCAAAAATATCAGGACTTACTTCCCCAATAACCTGCTAACTCACCCCTGAAATACATACTTATTCACCCTATTTTGTTCATTGGAATCATTTCTCATTTGAAATGCCCATTTTTGGGGAGCCAGAAATGTGCGTCTTTAAAAGGTGATTTCTACGATACCCCACTTTTGCGCGTCGGACCTAAACTTTTCCCGTAAATGCAGAAAAACCGCAATTTTCAGGAGAAACGAGACAGACATCCCCTCCCTCTGCCACCCACCCACCCAACTGAAAGCCAGCCATTAGACATGCACAGATAGTTCTGAGGGTCTGTCTGTGATGTCATAAAGGGCCTGCTGATCAATGGGCAGCTTTCTGATTGGCTGCTGTATTTGATTGACAGATGGAAGCTGGCAGCTGATTGGCTGTTTAGCCTAAAGTGCTTTATACACCTCCCTGATGGTACCACTGGCTAAGACTCCACCTCAGCTCATTGGGTAGTGAAAAATTTAGAACAATTGATGGATGAAAGCAGGCCGGCCGGCCATTTTGGGAAGCTCATTGGACTTGTTTAATGCAATGCACCTTTGTATTTTCACATGCATTCGCTTCATGCTGTAACCACTGTGCATAAAAATTCGGAAACATGGCATACAGTGTATCATTTGGTGTCTAAGTCATGTTTCCCATGTTTTTCATTCCCAGATACTAGCCCGTTTGAGTGTTTGGGGCAATTTTTAGCTAAAATCATCCTACAGGGCCTAACTGCATATGCTAAAGCCTGCCTATTTTGAATGGTGTAGTTGCCCCTGCAACCTCCAAAAATATCAGGACTTACTTCCCCAATAACCTGCTAACTCACCCCTGAAATACATACTTATTCACCCTATTTTGTTAATTGGACTCATTTCTCATTTGAAATGCCCATTTTTGGGGGGCCAGAAATGTGCGTCTTTAAAAGGTGATTTCTACGATACCCCACCTTTACACGTCGGACCTCAACTTTTCCCGTTAACGCAGAAAAACCGCAATTTTCAGGAGAAACAAGACAGACATCACCTCCCTCTGCCACCCACCCACCCAACTGAAAGCCAGCCATTAGACATGCACAGATAGTTCTGAGGGTCTGTCTGTGATGTCATAAAGGGCCTGCTGATCAATGGGCAGCTTTCTGATTGGCTGCTGTATTTGATTGACAGATGGAAGCTGGCAGCTGATTGGCTGTCTAGCCTAAAGTGCTTTACACACCTCCCTGATGGTACCACTGGCTAAGACTCCACCTCAGCTCATTGGGTAATGAAAAATTTAGAACAATTGATGGATGAAAGCAGGCCGGCCGGCCATTTTGGGACGCTCATTGGACTTGTTTAATGCAATGCACCTTTGTATTTTCACATGCATTCGCTTCATGCTGTAACCACTGTGCATAAAAATTCGGAAACATGGCATACAGTGTATCATTTGGTGTCTAAGTCATGTTTCCCATGTTTTCCCTTCCCAGATACAAGCCCGTTTGAGTGTTTGGGGCACTTTTTAGCTAAAATCATCCTACAGGGCCTAACTGCATATGCTAAAGCCTGCCTATTTTGAATGGTGTAGTGGCCCCTGCAACCTCCAAAAATATCAGGACTTACTTCCCCAATAACCTGCTAACTCACCCCTGAAATACATACTTATTCACCCTATTTTGTTCATTAGACTCATTTCTCATTTAAAATGCCCATTTTTGGGGAGCCAGAAATGTGCGTCTTTAAAAGATGATTTCTACGATACCCCACTTTTGCGCGTCGGACCTCAACTTTTCCCGTAAACGCAGAAAAACCGCAATTTTCAGGAGAAACGAGACAGACATCCCCTCCCTCTGCCTCCCACCCGCCCAACTGAAAGCCAGCCATAAGACATGCACAGATAGTTCTGAGGGTCTGTCTGTGATGTCATAAAGGGCCTGCTGATCAATGGGCAGCTTTCTGATTGGCTGCTGTATTTGATTGACAGATGGAAGCTGGCAGCTGATTGGCTGTCTAGCCTAAAGTGCTTTACATACCTCCCTGATGGTACCACTGGCTAAGACTCCACCTCAGCTCATTGGGTAATGAAAAATTTAGAACAATTGATGGATGAAAGCAGGCATTTTGGGACGCTCATTGGACTTGTTTAATGCAATGCACCCTTGTATTTTCACATGCATTCGCTTCATGCTGTAACCACTGTGCATAAAAATTTGGAAACATGGCATACAGTGTATCATTTGGTGTCTAAATCATGTTTCCCATGTTTTTCCTTCCCAGATACAAGCCCGTTTGAGTTTTTGGGGCACTTTTTAGCTAAAATCATCCTACAGGGCCTAACTGCATATGCTAAAGCCTGCCTATTTTGAATGGTCTAGTGGCCCCTGCAACCTCCAATAATATCAGGACTTACTTCCCCAAGAACCTGCTAACTCATCCCTGAAATACATACTTATTCACCCTATTTTGTTCATTGGACTCATTTCTCATTTGAAATGCCCATTTTTGGGGGGCCAGAAATGTGCGTCTTTAAAAGGTGATTTCTACGATACCCCACTTTTGCGCATCGGACCTCAACTTTTCCCACAAACGCAGAAAAAACGCAATTTTCAGGAGAAACGAGACAGACATCCCCTCCCTCTGCCACCCACCCGCCCAACTGAAAGCCAGCCATTAGACATGCACAGATAGTTCTGAGGGTCTGTCTGTGATGTCATAAAGGGCCTGCTGATCAATGGGCAGCTTTCTGATTGGCTGCTGTATTTGATTGACAGATGGAAGCTGGCAGCTGATTGGCTGTCTAGCCTAAAGTGCTTTACATACCTCCCTGATGGTACCACTGGCTAAGACTCCACCTCAGCTCATTGGGTAATGAAAAATTTAGAACAATTGATGGATGAAAGCAGGCATTTTGGGACGCTCATTGGACTTGTTTAATGCAATGCACCCTTGTATTTTCACATGCATTCGCTTCATGCTGTAACCATCGTGCATAAAAATTTGGAAACATGGCATACAGTGTATCATTTGGTGTCTAAATCATGTTTCCCATGTTTTTCCTTCCCAGATACTAGCCCGTTTGAGTGTTTGTGGCAATTTTTAGCTAAAATCATCCTACAGGGCCTAACTGCATATGCTAAAGCCTGCCTATTTTGAATGGTGTAGTTGCCCCTGCAACCTCCAAAAATATCAGGACTTACTTCCCCAATAACCTGCTAACTCACCCCTGAAATACATACTTATTCACCCTATTTTGTTAATTGGACTCATTTCTCATTTGAAATGCCCATTTTTGGGGGGCCAGAAATGTGCGTCTTTAAAAGGTGATTTCTACGATACCCCACCTTTACACGTCGGACCTGAACTTTTCCCGTTAACGCAGAAAAACCGCAATTTTCAGGAGAAACAAGACAGACATTCCCTCCCTCTGCCACCCACCCACCCAACTGAAAGCCAGCCATTAGACATGCACAGATAGTTCTGAGGGTCTGTCTGTGATGTCATAAAGGGCCTGCTGATCAATGGGCAGCTTTCTGATTGGCTGCTGTATTTGATTGACAGATGGAAGCTGGCAGCTGATTGGCTGTCTAGCCTAAAGTGCTTTACACACCTCCCTGATGGTACCACTGGCTAAGACTCCACCTCAGCTCATTGGGTAATGAAAAATTTAGAACAATTGATGGATGAAAGCAGGCCGGCCGGCCATTTTGGGACGCTCATTGGACTTGTTTAATGCAATGCACCTTTGTATTTTCACATGCATTCGCTTCATGCTGTAACCACTGTGCATAAAAATTCGGAAACATGGCATACAGTGTATCATTTGGTGTCTAAGTCATGTTTCCCATGTTTTTCCTTCCCAGATACTAGCCCGTTTGAGTGTTTGGGGCACTTTTTAGCTAAAATTATCCTACGGGGCCTAACTGCATATGCTAAAGCCTGCCTATTTTGAATGGTCTAGTGGCCCCTGCAACCTCCAAAAATATCAGGACTTACTTCCCCAATAACCTGCTAACTCACTCCTGAAATACATACTTATTTACCCTATTTTGTTCATTGGACTCATTTCTCATTTGAAATGCCCATTTTTGGGGGGCAGAAATGTGCGTCTTTAAAAGGTGATTTCTACGATACCCCACTTTTGCGCGTCGGACCTCAACTTTTCCCGTAAACGCAGAAAAAACGCAATTTTCAGGAGAAAGAAGACAGACATCCCCTCAGTCTGCCACCCACCCGCCCAACTGACAGCCAGCCATTAGACATGCACAGATAGTTCTGAGGGTCTGTCTGTGATGTCATAAAGGGCCTGCTGATCAATTGGCAGCTTTCTGATTGTCTGCTGTATTTGATTGACAGATGGAAGCTGGCAGCTGATTGGCTGTCTAGCCTAAATTGCTTTACACACCTCCCTGATGGTACCACTGGCTAAGACTCCACCTCAGCTCATTGGGTAATGAAAAATTTAGAACAATTGATGGATGAAAGCAGGCAGGCCGGACATTTTGGGACTCTCATTGGACTTGTTTAATGCAATGCACCCTTGTATTTTCACATGCATTCGCTTCATGCTGTAACCACTGTGCATACAAATTTGGAAACATGGCATACAGTGTATCATTTGGTGTCTAAATCATGTTTCCCATGTTTTTCCTTCCCAGATACAAGCCCGTTTGAGTTTTTGGGGCACTTTTGAGCTAAAATCATCCTACAGGGCCTAACTGCATATGCTAAAGCCTGCCTATTTTGAATGGTCTACTGGCCCCTGCAACCTCCAAAAATATCAGGACTTACTTCCCCAATAACCTGCTAACTCACCCCTGAAATACATACTTATTCACCCTATTTTGTTCATTGGACTCATTTCTCATTTGAAATGCCCATTTTTGGGGGGCCAGAAATGTGCGTCTTTAAAAGGTGATTTCTACGATACCCCACTTTTGCGCGTCGGACCTCAACTTTTCCCGTAAACGCAGAAAAACCGCAATTTTCAGGAGAAACGAGACAGACATCCCCTCCCTCTGCCACCCACCCGCCCAACTGAAAGCCAGCCATTAGACATGCACAGATAGTTCTGAGGGTCTGTCTGTGATGTCATAAAGGGCCTGCTGATCAATGGGCAGCTTTCTGATTGGCTGCTGTATTTGATTGACAGATGGAAGCTGGCAGCTGATTGGCTGTCTAGCCTAAAGTGCTTTACATACCTCCCTGATGGTACCACTGGCTAAGACTCCACCTCAGCTCATTGGGTAATGAAAAATTTAGAACAATTGATGGATGAAAGCAGGCATTTTGGGACGCTCATTGGACTTGTTTAATGCAATGCACCCTTGTATTTTCACATGCATTCGCTTCATGCTGTAACCATCGTGCATAAAAATTTGGAAACATGGCATACAGTGTATCATTTGGTGTCTAAATCATGTTTCCCATGTTTTTCCTTCCCAGATACTAGCCCGTTTGAGTGTTTGTGGCAATTTTTAGCTAAAATCATCCTACAGGGCCTAACTGCATATGCTAAAGCCTGCCTATTTTGAATGGTGTAGTTGCCCCTGCAACCTCCAAAAATATCAGGACTTACTTACCCAATAACCTGCTAACTCACCCCTGAAATACATACTTATTCACCCTATTTTGTTAATTGGACTCATTTCTCATTTGAAATGCCCATTTTTGGGGGGCCAGAAATGTGCGTCTTTAAAAGGTGATTTCTACGATACCCCACCTTTACACGTCGGACCTCAACTTTTCCCGTTAACGCAGAAAAACCGCAATTTTCAGGAGAAACAAGACAGACATCCCCTCCCTCTGCCACCCACCCGCCCAACTGACAGCCAGCCATTAGACATGCACAGATAGTTCTGAGGGTCTGTCTGTGATGTCATAAAGGGCCTGCTGATCAATGGGCAGCTTTCTGATTGGCTGCTGTATTTGATTGACAGATGGAAGCTGGCAGCTGATTGGATGTCTAGCCTAAAGTGCTTTACACACCTCCCTGATGGTACCACTGGCTAAGACTCCACCTCAGCTCATTGGCAAATAAAAAATTTAGAACAATTGATGGATGAAAGCAGGCAGGCCGGCCATTTTGGGACGCTCATTGGACTTGTTTATTGCAATGCACCTTTGTATATTCACATGCATTCGCTTCATGCTGTAACCACTGTGCATAAAAATTTGGAAACATGGCATACAGTGTATCATTTGGTGTCTAAGTCATGTTTCCCATGTTTTTCCTTCCCAGATACAAGCCCGTTTGAGTTTTTGGGGCACTTTTTAGCTAAAATCATCCTACAGGGCCTAACTGCATATGCTAAAGCCTGCCTATTTTGAATGGTCTAGTGGCCCCTGCAACCTCCAAAAATATCAGGACTTACTTCCCCAATAACCTGCTAACTCACCCCTGAAATACATACTTATTCACCCTATTTTGTTCATTGGACTCATTTCTCATTTGAAATGCCCATTTTTGGGGGGCCAGAAATGTGCGTCTTTAAAAGGTGATTTATACGATACCCCACTTTTGCGCGTCGGACCTCAACTTTTCCCGTAAACGCAGAAAAACCGCAATTTTCAGGAGAAACGAGACAGACATCCCCTCCCTCTGCCACCCACCCGCCCAACTGAAAGCCAGCCATTAGACATGCACAGATAGTTCTGAGGGTCTGTCTGTGATGTCATAAAGGGCCTGCTGATCAATGGGCAGCTTTCTGATTGGCTGCTGTATTTGATTGACAGATGGAAGCTGGCAGCTGATTGGCTGTCTAGCCTAAAGTGCTTTACACTCCTCCCTAATGGTACCACTTGCTAAGACTCCACCTCAGCTCATTGGGTAATGAAAAATTAAGAACAATTGATGGATGAAAGCAGGCAGGCCGGCCATTTTGGGACGCTCATTGGACTTGTTTAATGCAATGCACCCTTGTATATTCACATGCATTCGCTTCATGCTGTAACCACTGTGCATAAAAATTTGGAAACATGGCATACAGTGTATCATTTGGTGTCTAAGTCATGTTTCCCATATTTTCCCTTCCCAGATACAAACCCGTTTGAGTGTTTGGGGCACTTTTTAGCTAAAATCATTCTACAGGGCCTAACTGCATATGCTAAAGCCTGCCTATTTTGAATGGTGTAGTGGCCCCTGCAACCTCCAAAAATATCAGGACTTACTTCCCCAATAACCTGCTAACTCACCCCTGAAATACATACTTATTCACCCTATTTTGTTCATTGGACTCATTTCTCATTTGAAATGCCCATTTTTGGGGGGCCAGAAATGTGCGTCTTTAAATTGTGATTTTTACGATATCCCACTTTTGCGCGTCGGACCTCAACTTTTCCCGTAAACGCAGAAAAACCGCAATTTTCAGGAGAAATGAGACAGACATCCCCTCCCTCTGCTACCCACCCGCCCAACTGAAAGCCAGCCATTAGACATGCACAGATAGTTCTGAGGGTCTGTCTGTGATGTCATAAAGGGCCTGCTGATCAATGGGCAGCTTTCTGATTGGCTGCTGTATTTGATTGACAGATGGAAGCTGGCAGCTGATTGGCTGTCTAGCCTAAAGTGCTTTACACACCTCCCTGATGGTACCAGTGGCTAAGACTCCACCTCAGCTCATTGGGTAATGAAAATTTTAGAACAATTGATGGATGAAAGCAGGCAGGCCGGCCATTTTGGGACGCTCATTGGACTTGTTTAATGCAATGCACCTTTGTATATTCACATGCATTCTCTTCATGCTGTAACCACTGTGCCTAAAAATTTGGAAACATGGCATACAGTGTATCATTTGGTGCCTAAGTCATGTTTCCCATATTTTCCCTTCCCAGATACAAGCCCGTTTCAGTGTTTGGGGCACTTTTTAGCTAAAATCATCCTACAGGGCCTAACTGCATATGCTAAAGCCTACCTATTTTGAATGGTGTAGTGGCCCCTGCAACCTCCAAAAATATCAGGACTTACTTCCCCAATAACCTGCTAACTCACCCCTTAAATACATACTTATTCACCCTATTTTGTTCATTGGACTCATTTCTCATTTGAAATGCCCATTTTTGGGGGGCCATAAATGTGCGTCTTTAAAAGGTGATTTATACGATACCCCACTTTTGCGCGTCGGACCTCAACTTTTCCCGTAAACGCAGAAAAAACGCAATTTTCAGGAGAAACGAGACAGACATCCCCTCCCTCTGCCACCCACCCGCCCAACTGACAGCCAGCCATTAGACATGCGCAGATAGTTCTGAGGGTCTGTCTGTGATGTCATAAAGGGCCTGCTGATCAATGGGCAGCTTTTAAATTGGCTTCTGTATTTGATTGACAGATGGAAGCTGGCAGCTGATTGGCTGTCTAGCCTAAAGTGCTTTACACACCTCCCTGATGGTACCACTGGCTAAGACTCCACCTCAGCTCATTGGGTAATGAAAAATTTAGAACAATTGATGGATGAAAGCAGGCAGGCCGGCCATTTTGGGACGCTCAGTGGACTTGTTTAATGCAATGCACCTTTGTATATTCACATGCATTCGCTTCATGCTTTAACCACTGTGCATAAAAATTTGGAAACATGGCATACAGTGTATCATTTGGTGTCTAAGTCATGTTTCCCATATTTTCCCTTCCCAGATACAAGCCCGTTTGAGTGTTTGGGGCACTTTTTAGCTAAAATCATCCTACAGGGCCTAACTGCATATGCTAAAGCCTGCCTATTTTGAATGGTGTAGTGGCCCCTGCAACCTCCAAAAATATCAGGACTTACTTCCCCAATAACCTGCTAACTCACCCCTGAAATACATACTTATTCACCCTATTTTGTTCATTGGAATCATTTCTCATTTGAAATGCCCATTTTTGGGGAGCCAGAAATGTGCGTCTTTAAAAGGTGATTTCTACGATACCCCACTTTTGCGCGTCGGACCTAAACTTTTCCCGTAAATGCAGAAAAACCGCAATTTTCAGGAGAAACGAGACAGACATCCCCTCCCTCTGCCACCCACCCACCCAACTGAAAGCCAGCCATTAGACATGCACAGATAGTTCTGAGGGTCTGTCTGTGATGTCATAAAGGGCCTGCTGATCAATGGGCAGCTTTCTGATTGGCTGCTGTATTTGATTGACAGATGGAAGCTGGCAGCTGATTGGCTGTTTAGCCTAAAGTGCTTTATACACCTCCCTGATGGTACCACTGGCTAAGACTCCACCTCAGCTCATTGGGTAGTGAAAAATTTAGAACAATTGATGGATGAAAGCAGGCCGGCCGGCCATTTTGGGAAGCTCATTGGACTTGTTTAATGCAATGCACCTTTGTATTTTCACATGCATTCGCTTCATGCTGTAACCACTGTGCATAAAAATTCGGAAACATGGCATACAGTGTATCATTTGGTGTCTAAGTCATGTTTCCCATGTTTTTCATTCCCAGATACTAGCCCGTTTGAGTGTTTGGGGCAATTTTTAGCTAAAATCATCCTACAGGGCCTAACTGCATATGCTAAAGCCTGCCTATTTTGAATGGTGTAGTTGCCCCTGCAACCTCCAAAAATATCAGGACTTACTTCCCCAATAACCTGCTAACTCACCCCTGAAATACATACTTATTCACCCTATTTTGTTAATTGGACTCATTTCTCATTTGAAATGCCCATTTTTGGGGGGCCAGAAATGTGCGTCTTTAAAAGGTGATTTCTACGATACCCCACCTTTACACGTCGGACCTCAACTTTTCCCGTTAACGCAGAAAAACCGCAATTTTCAGGAGAAACAAGACAGACATCACCTCCCTCTGCCACCCACCCACCCAACTGAAAGCCAGCCATTAGACATGCACAGATAGTTCTGAGGGTCTGTCTGTGATGTCATAAAGGGCCTGCTGATCAATGGGCAGCTTTCTGATTGGCTGCTGTATTTGATTGACAGATGGAAGCTGGCAGCTGATTGGCTGTCTAGCCTAAAGTGCTTTACACACCTCCCTGATGGTACCACTGGCTAAGACTCCACCTCAGCTCATTGGGTAATGAAAAATTTAGAACAATTGATGGATGAAAGCAGGCCGGCCGGCCATTTTGGGACGCTCATTGGACTTGTTTAATGCAATGCACCTTTGTATTTTCACATGCATTCGCTTCATGCTGTAACCACTGTGCATAAAAATTCGGAAACATGGCATACAGTGTATCATTTGGTGTCTAAGTCATGTTTCCCATGTTTTCCCTTCCCAGATACAAGCCCGTTTGAGTGTTTGGGGCACTTTTTAGCTAAAATCATCCTACAGGGCCTAACTGCATATGCTAAAGCCTGCCTATTTTGAATGGTGTAGTGGCCCCTGCAACCTCCAAAAATATCAGGACTTACTTCCCCAATAACCTGCTAACTCACCCCTGAAATACATACTTATTCACCCTATTTTGTTCATTAGACTCATTTCTCATTTAAAATGCCCATTTTTGGGGAGCCAGAAATGTGCGTCTTTAAAAGATGATTTCTACAATACCCCACTTTTGCGCGTCGGACCTCAACTTTTCCCGTAAACGCAGAAAAACCGCAATTTTCAGGAGAAACGAGACAGACATCCCCTCCCTCTGCCTCCCACCCGCCCAACTGAAAGCCAGCCATTAGACATGCACAGATAGTTCTGAGGGTCTGTCTGTGATGTCATAAAGGGCCTGCTGATCAATGGGCAGCTTTCTGATTGGCTGCTGTATTTGATTGACAGATGGAAGCTGGCAGCTGATTGGCTGTCTAGCCTAAAGTGCTTTACATACCTCCCTGATGGTACCACTGGCTAAGACTCCACCTCAGCTCATTGGGTAATGAAAAATTTAGAACAATTGATGGATGAAAGCAGGCATTTTGGGACGCTCATTGGACTTGTTTAATGCAATGCACCCTTGTATTTTCACATGCATTCGCTTCATGCTGTAACCATCGTGCATAAAAATTTGGAAACATGGCATACAGTGTATCATTTGGTGTCTAAATCATGTTTCCCATGTTTTTCCTTCCCAGATACTAGCCCGTTTGAGTGTTTGTGGCAATTTTTAGCTAAAATCATCCTACAGGGCCTAACTGCATATGCTAAAGCCTGCCTATTTTGAATGGTGTAGTTGCCCCTGCAACCTCCAAAAATATCAGGACTTACTTCCCCAATAACCTGCTAACTCACCCCTGAAATACATACTTATTCACCCTATTTTGTTAATTGGACTCATTTCTCATTTGAAATGCCCATTTTTGGGGGGCCAGAAATGTGCGTCTTTAAAAGGTGATTTCTACGATACCCCACCTTTACACGTCGGACCTGAACTTTTCCCGTTAACGCAGAAAAACCGCAATTTTCAGGAGAAACAAGACAGACATTCCCTCCCTCTGCCACCCACCCACCCAACTGAAAGCCAGCCATTAGACATGCACAGATAGTTCTGAGGGTCTGTCTGTGATGTCATAAAGGGCCTGCTGATCAATGGGCAGCTTTCTGATTGGCTGCTGTATTTGATTGACAGATGGAAGCTGGCAGCTGATTGGCTGTCTAGCCTAAAGTGCTTTACACACCTCCCTGATGGTACCACTGGCTAAGACTCCACCTCAGCTCATTGGGTAATGAAAAATTTAGAACAATTGATGGATGAAAGCAGGCCGGCCGGCCATTTTGGGACGCTCATTGGACTTGTTTAATGCAATGCACCTTTGTATTTTCACATGCATTCGCTTCATGCTGTAACCACTGTGCATAAAAATTCGGAAACATGGCATACAGTGTATCATTTGGTGTCTAAGTCATGTTTCCCATGTTTTTCATTCCCAGATACTAGCCCGTTTGAGTGTTTGGGGCAATTTTTAGCTAAAATCATCCTACAGGGCCTAACTGCATATGCTAAAGCCTGCCTATTTTGAATGGTGTAGTTGCCCCTGCAACCTCCAAAAATATCAGGACTTACTTCCCCAATAACCTGCTAACTCACCCCTGAAATACATACTTATTCACCCTATTTTGTTCATTAGACTCATTTCTCATTTAAAATGCCCATTTTTGGGGAGCCAGAAATGTGCGTCTTTAAAAGATGATTTCTACGATACCCCACTTTTGCGCGTCGGACCTCAACTTTTCCCGTAAACGCAGAAAAACCGCAATTTTCAGGAGAAACGAGACAGACATCCCCTCCCTCTGCCTCCCACCCGCCCAACTGAAAGCCAGCCATTAGACATGCACAGATAGTTCTGAGGGTCTGTCTGTGATGTCATAAAGGGCCTGCTGATCAATGGGCAGCTTTCTGATTGGCTGCTGTATTTGATTGACAGATGGAAGCTGGCAGCTGATTGGCTGTCTAGCCTAAAGTGCTTTACATACCTCCCTGATGGTACCACTGGCTAAGACTCCACCTCAGCTCATTGGGTAATGAAAAATTTAGAACAATTGATGGATGAAAGCAGGCATTTTGGGACGCTCATTGGACTTGTTTAATGCAATGCACCCTTGTATTTTCACATGCATTCGCTTCATGCTGTAACCACTGTGCATAAAAATTTGGAAACATGGCATACAGTGTATCATTTGGTGTCTAAATCATGTTTCCCATGTTTTTCCTTCCCAGATACAAGCCCGTTTGAGTTTTTGGGGCACTTTTTAGCTAAAATCATCCTACAGGGCCTAACTGCATATGCTAAAGCCTGCCTATTTTGAATGGTGTAGTTGCCCCTGCAACCTCCAAAAATATCAGGACTTACTTCCCCAATAACCTGCTAACTCACCCCTGAAATACATACTTATTCACCCTATTTTGTTCATTGGACTCATTTCTCATTTGAAATGCCCATTTTTGGGGGGCCAGAAATGTGCGTCTTTAAAAGGTGATTTCTACGATACCCCACTTTTGCGCATCGGACCTCAACTTTTCCCACAAACGCAGAAAAAACGCAATTTTCAGGAGAAACGAGACAGACATCCCCTCCCTCTGCCACCCACCCGCCCAACTGAAAGCCAGCCATTAGACATGCACAGATAGTTCTGAGGGTCTGTCTGTGATGTCATAAAGGGCCTGCTGATCAATGGGCAGCTTTCTGATTGGCTGCTGTATTTGATTGACAGATGGAAGCTGGCAGCTGATTGGCTGTCTAGCCTAAAGTGCTTTACATACCTCCCTGATGGTACCACTGGCTAAGACTCCACCTCAGCTCATTGGGTAATGAAAAATTTAGAACAATTGATGGATGAAAGCAGGCATTTTGGGACGCTCATTGGACTTGTTTAATGCAATGCACCCTTGTATTTTCACATGCATTCGCTTCATGCTGTAACCATCGTGCATAAAAATTTGGAAACATGGCATACAGTGTATCATTTGGTGTCTAAATCATGTTTCCCATGTTTTTCCTTCCCAGATACTAGCCCGTTTGAGTGTTTGTGGCAATTTTTAGCTAAAATCATCCTACAGGGCCTAACTGCATATGCTAAAGCCTGCCTATTTTGAATGGTCTAGTGGCCCCTGCAACCTCCAATAATATCAGGACTTACTTCCCCAAGAACCTGCTAACTCATCCCTGAAATACATACTTATTCACCCTATTTTGTTCATTGGACTCATTTCTCATTTGAAATGCCCATTTTTGGGGGGCCAGAAATGTGCGTCTTTAAAAGGTGATTTCTACGATACCCCACTTTTGCGCATCGGACCTCAACTTTTCCCACAAACGCAGAAAAAACGCAATTTTCAGGAGAAACGAGACAGACATCCCCTCCCTCTGCCACCCACCCGCCCAACTGAAAGCCAGCCATTAGACATGCACAGATAGTTCTGAGGGTCTGTCTGTGATGTCATAAAGGGCCTGCTGATCAATGGGCAGCTTTCTGATTGGCTGCTGTATTTGATTGACAGATGGAAGCTGGCAGCTGATTGGCTGTCTAGCCTAAAGTGCTTTACATACCTCCCTGATGGTACCACTGGCTAAGACTCCACCTCAGCTCATTGGGTAATGAAAAATTTAGAACAATTGATGGATGAAAGCAGGCATTTTGGGACGCTCATTGGACTTGTTTAATGCAATGCACCCTTGTATTTTCACATGCATTCGCTTCATGCTGTAACCATCGTGCATAAAAATTTGGAAACATGGCATACAGTGTATCATTTGGTGTCTAAATCATGTTTCCCATGTTTTTCCTTCCCAGATACTAGCCCGTTTGAGTGTTTGTGGCAATTTTTAGCTAAAATCATCCTACAGGGCCTAACTGCATATGCTAAAGCCTGCCTATTTTGAATGGTGTAGTTGCCCCTGCAACCTCCAAAAATATCAGGACTTACTTCCCCAATAACCTGCTAACTCACCCCTGAAATACATACTTATTCACCCTATTTTGTTAATTGGACTCATTTCTCATTTGAAATGCCCATTTTTGGGGGGCCAGAAATGTGCGTCTTTAAAAGGTGATTTCTACGATACCCCACCTTTACACGTCGGACCTGAACTTTTCCCGTTAATGCAGAAAAACCGCAATTTTCAGGAGAAACAAGACAGACATTCCCTCCCTCTGCCACCCACCCACCCAACTGAAAGCCAGCCATTAGACATGCACAGATAGTTCTGAGGGTCTGTCTGTGATGTCATAAAGGGCCTGCTGATCAATGGGCAGCTTTCTGATTGGCTGCTGTATTTGATTGACAGATGGAAGCTGGCAGCTGATTGGCTGTCTAGCCTAAAGTGCTTTACACACCTCCCTGATGGTACCAGTGGCTAAGACTCCACCTCAGCTCATTGGGTAATGAAAAATTTAGAACAATTGATGGATGAAAGCAGGCCGGCCGGCCATTTTGGGACGCTCATTGGACTTGTTTAATGCAATGCACCTTTGTATTTTCACATGCATTCGCTTCATGCTGTAACCACTGTGCATAAAAATTCGGAAACATGGCATACAGTGTATCATTTGGTGTCTAAGTCATGTTTCCCATGTTTTTCCTTCCCAGATACTAGCCCGTTTGAGTGTTTGGGGCACTTTTTAGCTAAAATTATCCTACGGGGCCTAACTGCATATGCTAAAGCCTGCCTATTTTGAATGGTCTAGTGGCCCCTGCAACCTCCAAAAATATCAGGACTTACTTCCCCAATAACCTGCTAACTCACTCCTGAAATACATACTTATTTACCCTATTTTGTTCATTGGACTCATTTCTCATTTGAAATGCCCATTTTTGGGGGGCAGAAATGTGCGTCTTTAAAAGGTGATTTCTACGATACCCCACTTTTGCGCGTCGGACCTCAACTTTTCCCGTAAACGCAGAAAAAACGCAATTTTCAGGAGAAAGAAGACAGACATCCCCTCAGTCTGCCACCCACCCGCCCAACTGACAGCCAGCCATTAGACATGCACAGATAGTTCTGAGGGTCTGTTTGTGATGTCATAAAGGGCCTGCTGATCAATTGGCAGCTTTCTGATTGTCTGCTGTATTTGATTGACAGATGGAAGCTGGCAGCTGATTGGCTGTCTAGCCTAAATTGCTTTACACACCTCCCTGATGGTACCACTGGCTAAGACTCCACCTCAGCTCATTGGGTAATGAAAAATTTAGAACAATTGATGGATGAAAGCAGGCAGGCCGGACATTTTGGGACGCTCATTGGACTTGTTTAATGCAATGCACCCTTGTATTTTCACATGCATTCGCTTCATGCTGTAACCACTGTGCATACAAATTTGGAAACATGGCATACAGTGTATCATTTGGTGTCTAAATCATGTTTCCCATGTTTTTCCTTCCCAGATACAAGCCCGTTTGAGTTTTTGGGGCACTTTTGAGCTAAAATCATCCTACAGGGCCTAACTGCATATGCTAAAGCCTGCCTATTTTGAATGGTCTACTGGCCCCTGCAACCTCCAAAAATATCAGGACTTACTTCCCCAATAACCTGCTAACTCACCCCTGAAATACATACTTATTCACCCTATTTTGTTCATTGGACTCATTTCTCATTTGAAATGCCCATTTTTGGGGGGCCAGAAATGTGCGTCTTTAAAAGGTGATTTCTACGATACCCCACTTTTGCGCGTCGGACCTCAACTTTTCCCGTAAACGCAGAAAAACCGCAATTTTCAGGAAAAACGAGACAGACATCCCCTCCCTCTGCCACCCACCCGCCCAACTGAAAGCCAGCCATTAGACATGCACAGATAGTTCTGAGGGTCTGTCTGTGATGTCATAAAGGGCCTGCTGATCAATGGGCAGCTTTCTGATTGGCTGCTGTATTTGATTGACAGATGGAAGCTGGCAGCTGATTGGCTGTCTAGCCTAAAGTGCTTTACATACCTCCCTGATGGTACCACTGGCTAAGACTCCACCTCAGCTCATTGGGTAATGAAAAATTTAGAACAATTGATGGATGAAAGCAGGCATTTTGGGACGCTCATTGGACTTGTTTAATGCAATGCACCCTTGTATTTTCACATGCATTCGCTTCATGCTGTAACCATCGTGCATAAAAATTTGGAAACATGGCATACAGTGTATCATTTGGTGTCTAAATCATGTTTCCCATGTTTTTCCTTCCCAGATACTAGCCCGTTTGAGTGTTTGTGGCAATTTTTAGCTAAAATCATCCTACAGGGCCTAACTGCATATGCTAAAGCCTGCCTATTTTGAATGGTGTAGTTGCCCCTGCAACCTCCAAAAATATCAGGACTTACTTACCCAATAACCTGCTAACTCACCCCTGAAATACATACTTATTCACCCTATTTTGTTAATTGGACTCATTTCTCATTTGAAATGCCCATTTTTGGGGGGCCAGAAATGTGCGTCTTTAAAAGGTGATTTCTACGATACCCCACCTTTACACGTCGGACCTCAACTTTTCCCGTTAACGCAGAAAAACCGCAATTTTCAGGAGAAACAAGACAGACATCCCCTCCCTCTGCCACCCACCCGCCTAACTGACAGCCAGCCATTAGACATGCACAGATAGTTCTGAGGGTCTGTCTGTGATGTCATAAAGGGCCTGCTGATCAATGGGCAGCTTTCTGATTGGCTGCTGTATTTGATTGACAGATGGAAGCTGGCAGCTGATTGGATGTCTAGCCTAAAGTGCTTTACACACCTCCCTGATGGTACCACTGGCTAAGACTCCACCTCAGCTCATTGGCAAATAAAAAATTTAGAACAATTGATGGATGAAAGCAGGCAGGCCGGCCATTTTGGGACGCTCATTGGACTTGTTTATTGCAATGCACCTTTGTATATTCACATGCATTCGCTTCATGCTGTAACCACTGTGCATAAAAATTTGGAAACATGGCATACAGTGTATCATTTGGTGTCTAAGTCATGTTTCCCATATTTTCCCTTCCCAGATACAAGCCCGTTTGAGTGTTTGGGGCACTTTTTAGCTAAAATCATCCTACAGGGCCTAACTGCATATGCTAAAGCCTGACTATTTTGAATGGTGTAGTGGCCCCTGCAACCTCCAAAAATATCAGGACTTACTTCCCCAATAACCTGCTAACTCACCCCTGAAATACATACTTATTCACCCTATTTTGTTCATTGGACTCATTTCTCATTTGAAATGCCCATTTTTGGGGGGCCAGAAATGTGCGTCTTTAAAAGGTGATTTATACGATACCCCACTTTTGCGCGTCGGACCTCAACTTTTCCCGTAAACGCAGAAAAACCGCAATTTTCAGGAGAAACGAGACAGACATCCCCTCCCTCTGCCACCCACCTGCCCAACTGACAGCCAGCCATTAGACATGCACAGATAGTTCTGAGGGTCTGTCTGTGATGTCATAAAGGGCCTGCTGATCAATGGGCAGCTTTCTGATTGGCTGCTGTATTTGATTGACAGATGGAAGCTGGCAGCTGATTGGCTGTCTAGCCTAAAGTGCTTTACACACCTCCCTGATGGTACCACTGGCTAAGACTCCACCTCAGCTCATTGGGTAATGAAAAATTTAGAACAATTGATGGATGAAAGCAGGCATTTTGGGACGCTCATTGGACTTGTTTAATGCAATGCACCCTTGTATTTTCACATGCATTCGCTTCATGCTGTAACCACTGTGCATAAAAATTTGGAAACATGGCATACAGTGTATCATTTGGTGTCTAAATCATGTTTCCCATGTTTTTCCTTCCCAGATACAAGCCCGTTTGAGTTTTTGGGGCACTTTTTAGCTAAAATCATCCTACAGGGCCTAACTGCATATGCTAAAGCCTGCCTATTTTGAATGGTCTAGTGGCCCCTGCAACCTCCAAAAATATCAGGACTTACTTCCCCAATAACCTGCTAACTCACCCCTGAAATACATACTTATTCACCCTATTTTGTTCATTGGACTCATTTCTCATTTGAAATGCCCATTTTTGGGGGGCCAGAAATGTGCGTCTTTAAAAGGTGATTTATACGATACCCCACTTTTGCGCGTCGGACCTCAACTTTTCCCGTAAACGCAGAAAAACCGCAATTTTCAGGAGAAACGAGACAGACATCCCCTCCCTCTGCCACCCACCCGCCCAACTGAAAGCCAGCCATTAGACATGCACAGATAGTTCTGAGGGTCTGTCTGTGATGTCATAAAGGGCCTGCTGATCAATGGGCAGCTTTCTGATTGGCTGCTGTATTTGATTGACAGATGGAAGCTGGCAGCTGATTGGCTGTCTAGCCTAAAGTGCTTTACACTCCTCCCTAATGGTACCACTTGCTAAGACTCCACCTCAGCTCATTGGGTAATGAAAAATTAAGAACAATTGATGGATGAAAGCAGGCAGGCCGGCCATTTTGGGACGCTCATTGGACTTGTTTAATGCAATGCACCCTTGTATATTCACATGCATTCGCTTCATGCTGTAACCACTGTGCATAAAAATTTGGAAACATGGCATACAGTGTATCATTTGGTGTCTAAGTCATGTTTCCCATATTTTCCCTTCCCAGATACAAACCCGTTTGAGTGTTTGGGGCACTTTTTAGCTAAAATCATTCTACAGGGCCTAACTGCATATGCTAAAGCCTGCCTATTTTGAATGGTGTAGTGGCCCCTGCAACCTCCAAAAATATCAGGACTTACTTCCCCAATAACCTGCTAACTCACCCCTGAAATACATACTTATTCACCCTATTTTGTTCATTGGACTCATTTCTCATTTGAAATGCCCATTTTTGGGGGGCCAGAAATGTGCGTCTTTAAATTGTGATTTTTACGATATCCCACTTTTGCGCGTCGGACCTCAACTTTTCCCGTAAACGCAGAAAAACCGCAATTTTCAGGAGAAATGAGACAGACATCCCCTCCCTCTGCTACCCACCCGCCCAACTGAAAGCCAGCCATTAGACATGCACAGATAGTTCTGAGGGTCTGTCTGTGATGTCATAAAGGGCCTGCTGATCAATGGGCAGCTTTCTGATTGGCTGCTGTATTTGATTGACAGATGGAAGCTGGCAGCTGATTGGCTGTCTAGCCTAAAGTGCTTTACACACCTCCCTGATGGTACCAGTGGCTAAGACTCCACCTCAGCTCATTGGGTAATGAAAATTTTAGAACAATTGATGGATGAAAGCAGGCAGGCCGGCCATTTTGGGACGCTCATTGGACTTGTTTAATGCAATGCACCTTTGTATATTCACATGCATTCGCTTCATGCTGTAACCACTGTGCCTAAAAATTTGGAAACATGGCATACAGTGTATCATTTGGTGCCTAAGTCATGTTTCCCATATTTTCCCTTCCCAGATACAAGCCCGTTTCAGTGTTTGGGGCACTTTTTAGCTAAAATCATCCTACAGGGCCTAACTGCATATGCTAAAGCCTACCTATTTTGAATGGTGTAGTGGCCCCTGCAACCTCCAAAAATATCAGGACTTACTTCCCCAATAACCTGCTAACTCACCCCTTAAATACATACTTATTCACCCTATTTTGTTCATTGGACTCATTTCTCATTTGAAATGCCCATTTTTGGGGGGCCATAAATGTGCGTCTTTAAAAGGTGATTTATACGATACCCCACTTTTGCGCGTCGGACCTCAACTTTTCCCGTAAACGCAGAAAAAACGCAATTTTCAGGAGAAACGAGACAGACATCCCCTCCCTCTGCCACCCACCCGCCCAACTGACAGCCAGCCATTAGACATGCGCAGATAGTTCTGAGGGTCTGTCTGTGATGTCATAAAGGGCCTGCTGATCAATGGGCAGCTTTTAAATTGGCTTCTGTATTTGATTGACAGATGGAAGCTGGCAGCTGATTGGCTGTCTAGCCTAAAGTGCTTTACACACCTCCCTGATGGTACCACTCGCTAAGACTCCACCTCAGCTCATTGGGTAATGAAAAATTTAGAACAATTGATGGATGAAAGCAGGCAGGCCAGGCCATTTTGGGACGCTCATTGGACTTGTTTAATGCAATGCACCTTTGTATTTTCACATGCATTCGCTTCATGCTGTAACCACTGTGCATAAAAATTTGGAAACATGGCATACAGTGTATCATTTGGTGTCTAAGTCATGTTTCCCATATTTCCCCTTCCCAGATACAAGCCCGTTTGAGTGTTTGGGGCACTTTTTAGCTAAAATCATCCTACAGGGCCTAACTGCATATGCTAAAGCCTGCCTATTTTGAATGGTCTACTGGCCCCTGCAACCTCCAAAAATATCAGGACTTACTTCCCCAATAACGTGCTAACTCACCCCTGAAATACATACTTATTCACACTATTTTGTTCATTGGACTCATTTCTCATTTGAAATGCCCATTTTTGGGGAGCCAGAAATGTGCGTCTTTAAAATGTGATTTTTACGATATCCCACTTTTGCGCGTCGGACCTCAACTTTTCCCGTAAACGCAGAAAAACCGCAATTTTCAGGAGAAACGATACAGACATCCCCTCCCTCTGCTACCCACCCGCCCAACTGAAAGCCAGCCATTAGACATGCACAGATAGTTCTGAGGGTCTGTCTGTGATGTCATAAAGGGCCTGCTGATCAATGGGCAGCTTTCTGATTGGCTGCTGTATTTGATTGACAGATGGAAGCTGGCAGCTGATTGGCTGTCTAGCCTAAAGTGCTTTACATACCTCCCTGATGGTACCACTGGCTAAGACTCCACCTCAGCTCATTGGGTAATGAAAAATTTAGAACAATTGATGGATGAAAGCAGGCAGGCCGGCCATTTTGGGAAGCTAATTTGACATGTTTAATGCAATGCACCCTTATATTTTCACATGCATTCGCTTCATGCTGTAACCACTGTGCATACAAATTTGGAAACATGGCATACAGTGTATCATTTGGTGTCTAAATCATGTTTCCCATGTTTTTCCTTCCCAGATACTAGCCCGTTTGAGTGTTTGGGGCAATTTTTAGCTAAAATCATCCTACAGGGCCTAACTGCATATGCTAAAGCCTGCCTATTTTGAATGGTGTAGTTGCCCCTGTAACCTCCAAAAATATCAGGACTTACTTCCCCAATAACCTGCTAACTCACCCCTGAAATACATACTTATTCACCCTATTTTGTTAATTGGACTCATTTTTCATTTAAAATGCCCATTTTTGGGGGGCCAGAAATGTGCGTCTTTAAAAGGTGATTTCTACGATACCCCAATTTTGCACGTCGGACCTCAACTTTTCCCGTAAATGCAGAAAAACCGCAATTTTCAGGAGAAACGAGACAGACATCCCCTCCCTCTGCCACCCACCCGCCCAACTGACAGCCAGCCATTAGACATGCACAGATAGTTCTGAGGGTCTGTCTGTTATGTCATAAAGGGCCTGCTGATCAATGGGCAGCTTTCTGATTGGCTGCTGTATTTGATTGACAGATGGAAGCTGGCAGCTGATTGGCTGTCTAGCCTAAAGTGCTTTACACACCTCCCTGATGGTACCAGTGGCTAAGACTCCACCTCAGCTCATTGGGTAATGAAAAATTTAGAACAATTGATGGATGAAAGCAGGCAGGCCGGCCATTTTGGGACGCTCATTGGACTTGTTTAATGCAATGCACCTTTGTATATTCACATGCATTCGCTTCATGCTGTAACCACTGTGCCTAAAAATTTGGAAACATGGCATACAGTGTATCATTTGGTGTCTAAGTCATGTTTCCCATATTTTCCCTTCCCAGATACAAGCCCGTTTCAGTGTTTGGGGCACTTTTTAGCTAAAATCATCCTACAGGGCCTAACTGCATATGCTAAAGCCTGCCTATTTTGAATGGTGTAGTGGCCCCTGCAACCTCCAAAAATATCAGGACTTACTTCCCCAATAACCTGCTAACTCACCCCTTAAATACATACTTATTCACCCTATTTTGTTCATTGGACTCATTTCTCATTTGAAATGCCCATTTTTGGGGGGCCAGAAATGTGCGTCTTTAAAAGGTGATTTATACGATACCCCACTTTTGCGCGTCGGACCTCAACTTTTCCCGTAAACGCAGAAAAACCGCAATTTTCAGGAGAAACGAGACAGACATCCCCTCCCTCTGCCACCCACCCGCCCAACTGACAGCCAGCCATTAGACATGCGCAGATAGTTCTGAGGGTCTGTCTGTGATGTCATAAAGGGCCTGCTGATCAATGGGCAGCTTTTAAATTGGCTGCTGTATTTGATTGACAGATGGAAGCTGGCAGCTGATTGGCTGTCTAGCCTAAAGTGCTTTACACACCTCCCTGATGGTACCACTCGCTAAGACTCCACCTCAGCTCATTGGGTAATGAAAAATTTAGAACAATTGATGGATGAAAGCAGGCAAGCCGGCCATTTTGGGACGCTCATTGGACTTGTTTAATGCAATGCACCTTTGTATTATCACATGCATTCGCTTTATGCTGTAACCACTGTGCAAAAAAATTTGGAAACATGGCATACAGTGTATCATTTGGTGTCTAAGTCATGTTTCCCATATTTTCCCTTCCCAGATACAATCCCGTTTGAGTGTTTGGGGCACTTTTTAGCTAAAATCATCCTACAGGGCCTAACTGCATATGCTAAAGCCTGCCTATTTTGAATGGTGTAGTTGCCCCTGTAACCTCCAAAAATATCAGGACTTACTTCCCCAATAACCTGCTAACTCACCCCTGAAATACATACTTATTCACCCTATTTTGTTAATTGGACTCATTTTTCATTTAAAATGCCCATTTTTGGGGGGCCAGAAATGTGCGTCTTTAAAAGGTGATTTATACGATACCCCACTTTTGCGCGTCGGACTTTAACTTTTCCCGTAAACGCAGAAAAAACGCAATTTTCAGGAGAAACGAGACAGACATCCCCTCCCTCTGCCACCCACCCGCCCAACTGACAGCCAGCCATTAGACATGCACAGATAGTTCTGAGGGTCTGTCTGTTATGTCATAAAGGGCCTGCTGATCAATGGGCAGCTTTCTGATTGGCTGCTGTATTTGATTGACAGATGGAAGCTGGCAGCTGATTGGCTGTCTAGCCTAAAGTGCTTTACACACCTCCCTGATGGTACCAGTGGCTAAGACTCCACCTCAGCTCATTGGGTAATGAAAAATTTAGAACAATTGATGGATGAAAGCAGGCAGGCCGGCCATTTTGGGACGCTCATTGGACTTGTTTAATGCAATGCACCTTTGTATATTCACATGCATTCGCTTCATGCTGTAACCACTGTGCCTAAAAATTTGGAAACATGGCATACAGTGTATCATTTGGTGTCTAAGTCATGTTTCCCATATTTTCCCTTCCCAGATACAAGCCCGTTTCAGTGTTTGGGGCACTTTTTAGCTAAAATCATCCTACAGGGCCTAACTGCATATGCTAAAGCCTGCCTATTTTGAATGGTGTAGTGGCCCCTGCAACCTCCAAAAATATCAGGACTTACTTCCCCAATAACCTGCTAACTCACCCCTTAAATACATACTTATTCACCCTATTTTGTTCATTGGACTCATTTCTCATTTGAAATGCCCATTTTTGGGGGGCCAGAAATGTGCGTCTTTAAAAGGTGATTTATACGATACCCCACTTTTGCGCGTCGGACCTCAACTTTTCCCGTAAACGCAGAAAAACCGCAATTTTCAGGAGAAACGAGACAGACATCCCCTCCCTCTGCCACCCACCCGCCCAACTGACAGCCAGCCATTAGACATGCGCAGATAGTTCTGAGGGTCTGTCTGTGATGTCATAAAGGGCCTGCTGATCAATGGGCAGCTTTTAAATTGGCTGCTGTATTTGATTGACAGATGGAAGCTGGCAGCTGATTGGCTGTCTAGCCTAAAGTGCTTTACACACCTCCCTGATGGTACCACTCGCTAAGACTCCACCTCAGCTCATTGGGTAATGAAAAATTTAGAACAATTGATGGATGAAAGCAGGCAAGCCGGCCATTTTGGGACGCTCATTGGACTTGTTTAATGCAATGCACCTTTGTATTATCACATGCATTCGCTTTATGCTGTAACCACTGTGCAAAAAAATTTGGAAACATGGCATACAGTGTATCATTTGGTGTCTAAGTCATGTTTCCCATATTTTCCCTTCCCAGATACAAGCCCGTTTGAGTGTTTGGGGCACTTTTTAGCTAAAATCATCCTACAGGGCCTAACTGCATATGCTAAAGCCTGCCTATTTTGAATGGTGTAGTGGCCCCTGCAACCTCCAAAAATATCAGGACTTACTTCCCCAATAACCTGCTAAGTCACCCCTGAAATACATACTTATTCACCCGATTTTGTTTATTGGACTCATTTCTCATTTGAAATGCCCTTTTTTGGGGGGCCAGAAATGTGCGTCTTTAAAAGGTGATTTATACGATACCCCACTTTTGCGCGTCAGACTTTAACTTTTCCCGTAAACGCAGAAAAAACGCAATTTTCAGGAGAAACGAGACAGACATCCCCTCCCTCTGCCACCCACCCGCCCAACTGACAGCCAGCCATTAGACATGCGCAGGTAGTTCTGAGGGTCTGTCTGTGATGTCATAAAGGGCCTGCTGATCAATGGGCAGTTTCTGATTGGCTGCTGTATTTGATTGACAGATGGAAGCTGGCAGCTGATTGGCTGTCTAGCCTAAAGTGCTTTACACACCTCCCTGATGGTACCACTGGCTAAGACTCCACCTCAGCTCATTGGGTAATGAAAAATTTAGAACAATTGATGGATGAAAGCAGGCAGGCCGGCCATTTTGGGACGCTCAGTGGACTTGTTTAATGAAATGCACCTTTGTATATTCACATGCATTCGCTTCATGCTGTAACCACTGTGCATAAAAATTTGGAAACATGGCATACAGTGCATCATTTGGTGTCTATGTTATGTTTCCCTTATTTTCCCATCCCAGATACAAGCCCGTTTGGGTGTTTGGGGCACTTTTTAGCTAAAATCATCCTACAGGGCCTAACTGCATATGCTAAAGCCTGCCTATTTTGAATGGTGTAGTTGCCCCTGCAACCTCCAAAAATATCAGGATTTACTTCCCCAATAACCTGCTAACTCACCCCTGAAATACATACTTATTCACCCTATTTTGTTAATTGGACTCATTTCTAATTTGAAATGCCCATTTTTGGGGGGCCAGAAATGTGCGTCTTTAAAAGGTGATTTATATGATACCCCACTTTTGCGCGTCGGACCTTAACTTTTCCCGTAAACGCAGAAAAACCGCAATTTTCAGGAGAAACGAGACAGACATCCCCTCCCTCTGCCACCCACCCGCCCAACTGACAGCCAGCCATTAGACATGCGCAGGTAGTTCTGAGGGTCTGTCTGTGATGTCATAAAGGGCCTGCTGATCAATGGGCAGTTTCTGATTGGCTGCTGTATTTGATTGACAGATGGAAGCTGGCAGCTGATTGGCTGTCTAGCCTAAAGTGCTTTACACACCTCCCTGATGGTACCACTGGCTAAGACTCCACCTCAGCTCATTGGGTAATGAAAAATTTAGAACAATTGATGGATGAAAGCAGGCAGGCCGGCCATTTTGGGACGCTCAGTGGACTTGTTTAATGCAATGCACCTTTGTATATTCACATGCATTCGCTTCATGCTGTAACCACTGTGCATAAAAATTTGGAAACATGGCATACAGTGTATCATTTGGTGTCTAAGTCATGTTTCCCATATTTTCCCTTCCCAGATACAAGCCCGTTTGAGTGTTTAGGGCACTTTTTAGCTAAAATCATCCTACAGGGCCTAACTGCAAATGCTAAAGCCTGCCTATTTTGAATGGTGTAGTGGCCCCTGCAACCTCCAAAAATATCAGGACTTACTTCCCCAATAACGTGCTAACTCACCCCTGAAATACATACTTATTCACCCTATTTTGTTCATTGGACTCATTTCTCATTTTAAATGCCCATTTTTGGGGGGCCAGAAATGTGCGTCATTAAAAGTTGATTTCTACGATACCCCAGTTTTGCACGTCGGACCTCAACTTTTCCCGTAATTGCAGAAAAACCGCAATTTTCAGGAGAAAGGAGACAGACATCCCCTCCCTCTGCCACCCACCCGCCCAAGTGAAAGCCAGCCATTAGACATGCACACATAGTTCTGAGGGTCTGTCTGTGATGTCATAAAGGGCCTGCTGATCAATGGGCAGCTTTCTGATTGGCTACTGTATTTGATTGACAGATGGAAGCTGGCAGCTGATTGGCTGTTTAGCCTAAAGTGCTTTACACACCTCCCTGATGGTACCACTGGCTAAGACTCCACCTCAGCTCATTGGGTAATGAAAAATTTAGAACAATTGATGGATGAAAGCAGGCAGGCCGGCCATTTTGGGACGCTCATTGGACTTGTTTAATGCAATGCACCTTTGTATTTTCACATGCATTCGCTTCATGCTGTAACCACTGTGCATAAAAATTTGGAAACATGGCATACGGTGTATTATTTGGTGTCTAAGTCATATTTCCCATATTTTCCCTTCCCAGATACAAGCCCGTTTGAGTGTTTGGGGCACTTTTTAGCTAAAATCATCCTACAGGGCCTAACTGCATATGCTAAAGCCTGCCTATTTTGAATGGTGTAGTTGCCCCTGCAACCTCCAAAAATATCAGGATTTACTTCCCCAATAACCTGCTAACTCACCCCTGAAATACATACTTATTCACCCTATTTTGTTAATTGGACTGATTTCTCATTTGAAATGCCCATTTTTGGGGGGCCAGAAATGTGCGTCTTTAAAAGGCGAGCTCAGGGAGGACAGAAACCTCCCATGGAGCAGAAGGGCATACCCCACTTTTACGCGTCGGACCTCAACTTTTCCCGTAAACGCAGAAAAACCGCAATTTTCAGGAGAAACGAGACAGACATCCCCTCCCTCTGCCACCCACCCGCCCAACTGAAAGCCAGCCATTAGACATGCACAGATAGTTCTGAGGGTCTGTCTGTGATGTCATAAAGGGCCTGCTGATCAATGGGCAGCTTTCTGATTGGCTGCTGTATTTGATTGACAGATAGAAGCTGGCAGCTGATTGGCTGTCTAGCCTAAAGTGCTTTACACACCTCCCTGATGGTACCAGTGGCTAAGACTCCACCTCAGCTCATTGGGTAATGAAAAATTTAGAACAATTGATGGATGAAAGCAGGCAGGCCGGCCATTTTGGGACGCTCATTGGACTTGTTTAATGCAATGCACCTTTGTATATTCACATGCATTCGCTTCATGCTGTAACCACTGTGCATAAAAATTTGGAAACATGGCATACAGTGTATCATTTGGTGTCTAAGTCATGTTTCCCTTATTTTCCCTTCCCAGATACAAGCCCGTTTGAGTGTTTGGGGCACTTTTTAGCTAAAATCATCCTACAGGGCCTAACTGCATATGCTAAAGCCTGCCTATTTTGAAGGGTGTAGTTGCCCCTGCAACCTCCAAAAATATCAGGATTTACTTCCCCAATAACCTGCTAACTCACCCCTGAAATACATACTTATTCACCCTATTTTGTTAATTGGACTCATTTCTCATTTGAAATGCCCATTTTTGGGGGGAAAGAAATGTGCGTCTTTAAAAGGTGATTTCTACGATACCCCACTTTTGCGCGTCGGACCTCAACTTTTCCGGTAAACGCAGAAAAACCGCAATTTTCAGGAGAAACGAGACAGACATCCCCTCCCTCTGCCACCCACCCGCCCAACTGACAGCCAGCCATTAGACATGCACAGATAGTTCTGAGGGTCTGTCTGTGATGTCATAAAGGGCCTGCTGATCAATGGGCAGCTTTCTGATTGGCTGCTGTATTTGATTTACAGATGGAAGCTGGCAGCTGATTGGCTGTCTAGCCTAAAGTGCTTTACACACCTCCCTGATGGTACCACTGGCTAAGACTCCACCTCAGCTCATTGGGTAATGAAAAAATTAGAACAATTGATGGATGAAAGCAGGCAGGCCGGCCATTTTGGGACGCTCATTGGACTTGTTTAATGCAATGCACCTTTGTATATTCACATGCATTCGCTTCATGCTGTAACCACTGTGCATAAAAATTTGGAAACATGGCATACAGTATATCATTTGCTGTCTAAGTCATGTTTCCCATATTTTCCCTTCCCAGATACAAGCCCGTTTGAGTGTTTGGGGCACTTTTTATCTAAAATCATCCTACAGGGCCTAACTGCATATGCTAAAGCCTGCCTATTTTGAATGGTGTAGTGGCCCCTGCAACCTCCAAAAATATGAGGACTTACTTCCGCAATAACCTGCTAACTCACCCCTGAAATACATACTTATTCACCCTATTTTGTTCATTGGATTAATTTCTCATTTGAAATGCCCATTTTTGGGGGGCCAGAAATGTGCGTCTTTAAAAGGTGATTTATACGATACCCCACTTTTGCGCGTCGGACCTCAACTTTTCCCGTAAACGCAGAAAAAACGCAATTTTCAGGAGAAACGAGACAGACATCCCCTCCCTCTGCCACCCACCCGCCCAACTGACAGCCAGCCATTAGACATGCGCAGGTAGTTCTGAGGGTCTGTCTGTGATGTCATAAAGGGCCTGCTGATCAATGGGCAGCTTTCAAATTGGCTGCTGTATTTGATTGACAGATGGAAGCTGGCAGCTGATTGGGTGTCTAGCCTAAAGTGCTTTACACACCTCCCTGATGATAACACTGGCTAAGACTCCACCTCAGCTCATTGGGTAATGAAAAATTTAGAACAATTGATGGATGAAAGCAGGCAGGCCGGCCATTTTGGGACGCTCAGTGGACTTGTTTAATGCAATGCACCTTTGTATATTCACATGCATTCGCTTCATGCTGTAACCACTGTGCATAAAAATTTGGAAACATAGCATACAGTGTATCATTTGGTGTCTAAGTCATGTTTCCCATATTTTCCCTTCCCAGATACAAGCCCGTTTGAGTGTTTGGGGCACTTTTTAGCTAAAATCATCCTACAGGGCCTAACTGCAAATGCTAAAGCCTGCCTATTTTGAATGGTGTAGTGGCCCCTGCAACCTCCAAAAATATCAGGACTTACTTCCCCAATAACCTGCTAACTCACCCCTGAAATACATACTTATTCACCCAATTTTGTTCATTGGACTCATTTCTCATTTTAAATGCCCATTTTTGGGGGGCCAGAAATGTGCGTCATTAAAAGTTGATTTCTACGATACCCCAGTTTTGCGCGTCGGATCTCAACTTTTCCCGTAATTGCAGAAAAACAGCAATTTTCAGGAGAAACGAGACAGACATCCCCTCCCTCTGCCACCCACCCGCCCAACTGAAAGCCAGCCATTAGACATGCACAGATAGTTCTGAGGGTCTGTCTGTGATGTCATAAAGGGCCTGCTGATCAATGGGCAGCTTTCTGATTGGCTTCTGTATTTGATTGACAGATTTAAGCTGGCAGCTGATTGGCTGTTTAGCCTAAAGTGCTTTACACACCTCCCTGATGGTACCACTGGCTAAGACTCCACCTCAGCTCATTGGGTAATGAAAAATTTAGAACAATTGATGGATGAAAGCAGGCAGGCCGGCCATTTTGGGACGCTCATTGGACTTGTTTAATGCAATACACCTTTGTATTTTCACATGCATTCGCTTCATGCTGTAACCACTGTGCATAAAAATTTGGAAACATGGCATACAGTGTATTATTTGGTGTCTAAGTCATATTTCCCATATTTTCCCTTCCCAGATACAAGCCCGTTAAAGTGTTTGGGGCACTTTTTAGCTAAAATCATCCTACAGGGCCTAACTGCATATGCTAAAGCCTGCCTATTTTGAATGGTGTAGTTGCCCCTGCAACCTCCAAAAATATCAGGATTTACTTCCCCAATAACCTGCTAACTCACCCCTGAAATACATACTTATTCACCCTATTTTGTTAATTGGACTGATTTCTCATTTGAAATGCCCATTTTTGGGGGGCCAGAAATGTGCGTCTTTAAAAGGTGATTTCTACGATACCCCACTTTTACGCGTCGGACCTCAACTTTTCCCGTAAACGCAGAAAAACCGCAATTTTCAGGAGAAACGAGACAGACATCCCCTCCCTCTGCCACCCACCCGCCCAACTGAAAGCCAGCCATTAGACATGCACAGATAGTTCTGAGGGTCTGTCTGTGATGTCATAAAGGGCCTGCTGATCAATGGGCAGTTTTCTGATTGGCTGCTGTATTTGATTGACAGATGGAAGCTGGCAGCTGATTGGCTGTCTAGCCTAAAGTGCTTTACACACCTCCCTAATGGTACCAGTGGCTAAGACTCCACCTCAGCTCATTGGGTAATGAAAAATTTAGAACAATTGATGGATGAAAGCAGGCAGGCCGGCCATTTTGGGACGCTCATTGGACTTGTTTAATGCAATGCACCTTTGTATTTTCACATGTATTCGCTTCATGCTGTAACCACTGTGCATAAAAATTTGGAAACATGGCATACAGTGTATCATTTGGTGTCTAAGTCATGTTTCCCATATTTTCCCTTCCCAGATACAAGCCCGTTTGAGTGTTTGGGGCACTTTTTATCTAAAATCATCCTACAGGGCCTAACTGCATATGCTAAAGCCTACCTATTCTGAATGGTGTAGTTGCCCCTGCAACCTCCAAAAATATCAGTATTTACTTCCCCAATAACCTGCTAACTCACCCCTGAAATACATACTTATTCATTCTATTTTGTTAATTGGACTCATTTCTCATTTGAAATGCCCATTTTTTGGGGGCCAGAAATGTGCGTCTTTAAAAGGTGATTTCTACGATACCCCACTTTTGCGCGTCGGACCTCAACTTTTCCCGTAAACGCAGAAAAACCGCAATTTTCAGGAGAAACGAGACAGACATCCCCTCCCTCTGCCACCCACCCGCCCAACTGACAGCCAGCCATTAGACATGCACAGATAGTTCTGAGGGTCTGTCTGTGATGTCATAAAGGGCCTGCTGATCAATGGGCAGCTTTCTGATTGGCTGCTGTATTTGATTGACAGATGGAAGCTGGCAGCTGATTGGCTGTCTAGCCTAAAGTGCTTTACACACCTCCCTGATGGTACCACTGGCTAAGAATCCACCTCAGCTCATTGGGTAATGAAAAATTTAGAACAATTGATGGATGAAAGCAGGCAGGCCGGCCATTTTGGGACGCTCATTGGACTTGTTTAATGCAATGCACCTTTGTATATTCACATGCATTCGCTTCATGCTGTAACCACTGTGCATAAAAATTTGGAAACATGGCATACAGTGTATCATTTGGTGTCTAAGTCATGTTTCCCATATTTTCCCTTCCCAGATACAAGCCCGTTTGAGTGTTTGGGGCACTTTTTAGCTAAAATCATCCTACAGGGCCTAACTGCAAATGCTAAAGCCTGCCTATTTTGAAGGGTGTAGTGGCCCCTGCAACCTCCAAAAATATGAGGACTTACTTTCGCAATAACCTGCTAACTCACCCCTGAAATACATACTTATTCACCCTATTTTGTTCATTGGACTCATTTCTCATTTGAAATGCCCATTTTTGGGGGCCAGAAATGTGCGTCTTTAAAAGGTGATTTATACGATACCCCACTTTTGCGCGTCGGACCTCAACTTTTCCCGTAAACGCAGAAAAACCGCAATTTTCAGGAGAAACGAGACAGACATCCCCTCCCTCTGCCACCCACCCGCCCAACTGACAGCCAGCCATTAGACATGCGCAGGTAGTTCTGAGGGTCTGTCTGTGATGTCATAAAGGGCCTGCTGATCAATGGGCAGCTTTCAAATTGGCTGCTGTATTTGATTGACAGATGGAAGCTGGCAGCTGATTGGCTGTCTAGCCTAAAGTGCTTTACACACCTCCCTGATGATACCACTGGCTAAGACTCCACCTCAGCTCATTGGGTAATGAAAAATTTAGAACAATTGATGGATGAAAGCAGGCAGGCCGGCCATTTTGGGACGCTCAGTGTACTTGTTTAATGCAATGCACCTTTGTATATTCACATGCATTCGCTTCATGCTGTAACCACTGTGCATAAAAATTTGGAAACATGGCATACAGTGTATCATTTGGTGTCTAAGTCATGTTTCCCATATTTTCCCTTCCCAGATACAAGCCCGTTTGAGTGTTTGGGGCACTTTTTAGCTAAAATCATCCTACAGGGCCTAACTGCAAATGCTAAAGCCTGCCTATTTTGAATGGTGTAGTGGCCCCTGCAACCTCCAAAAATATCAGGACTTACTTCCCCAATAACCTGCTAACTCACCCCTGAAATACATACTTATTCACCCAATTTTGTTCATTGGACTCATTTCTCATTTTAAATGCCCATTTTTGGGGGGCCAGAAATGTGCGTCTTTAAAAGTTGATTTCTACGATACCCCAGTTTTGCGCGTCGGACCTCAACTTTTCCCGTAATTGCAGAAAAACCGCAATTTTCAGGAGAAACGAGACAGACATCCCCTCCCTCTGCCACCCACCCGCCCGACTGAAAGCCAGCCATTAGACATGCACAGATAGTTCTGAGGGTCTGTCTGTGATGTCATAAAGGGCCTGCTGATCAATAGGCAGCTTTCTGATTGGCTACTGTATTTGATTGACAGATGGAAGCTGGCAGCTGATTGGCTGTTTAGCCTAAAGTGTATTACACACCTCCCTGATGGTACCACTGGCTAAGACTCCACCTCAGCTCATTGGGTAATGAAAAATTTAGAACAATTGATGGATGAAAGCAGGCAGGCCGGCCATTTTGGGACGCTCATTGGACTTGTTTAATGCAATGCACCTTTGTATTTTCACATGCATTCGCTTCATGCTGTAACCACTGTGCATAAAAATTTGGAAACATGGCATACAGTGTATCATTTGGTGTCTAAGTCATGTTTCCCATATTTTCCCTTCCCAGATACAAGCCCGTTAGAGTGTTTGGGGCACTTTTTAGCTAAAATCATCCTACAGGGCCTAACTGCAAATGCTAAAGCCTGCCTATTTTGAATGGTGTAGTGGCCCCTGCAACCTCCAAAAATATCAGGACTTACTTCCGCAATAACCTGCTAACTCACCCCTGAAATACATACTTATTCACCCTATTTTGTTCATTGGACTCATTTCTCATTTGAAATGCCCATTTTTGGGGGGCCAGAAATGTGCGTCTTTAAAAGGTGATTTATACGATACCCCACTTTTGCGCGTCGGACCTCAACTTTTCCCGTAAACGCAGAAAAAACGCAATTTTCAGGAGAAACGAGACAGACATCCCCTCCCTCTGCCACCCACCCGCCCAACTGACAGCCAGCCATTAGACATGCGCAGGTAGTTCTGAGGGTCTGTCTGTGATGTCATAAAGGGCCTGCTGATCAATGGGCAGCTTTCAAATTGGCTGCTGTATTTGATTGACAGATGGAAGCTGGCAGCTGATTGGCTGTCTAGCCTAAAGTGCTTTACACACCTCCCTGATGATACCACTGGCTAAGACTCCACCTCAGCTCATTGGGTAATGAAAAATTTAGAACAATTGATGGATGAAAGCAGGCAGGCCGGCCATTTTGGGACGCTCAGTGGACTTGTTTAATGCAATGCACCTTTGTATATTCACATGCATTCGCTTCATGCTGTAACCACTGTGCATAAAAATTTGGAAACATGGCATACAGTGTATCATTTGGTGTCTAAGTCATGTTTCCCATATTTTCCCTTCCCAGATACAAGCCCGTTTGAGTGTTTGGGGCACTTTTTAGCTAAAATCATCCTACAGGGCCTAACTGCAAATGCTAAAGCCTGCCTATTTTGAATGGTGTAGTGGCCCCTGCCACCTCCAAAAATATCAGGACTTACTTCCCCAATAACCTGCTAACTCACCCCTGAAATACATACTTATTCACCCAATTTTGTTCATTGGACTCATTTCTCATTTTAAATGCCCATTTTTGGGGGGCCAGAAATGTGCGTCTTTAAAAGTTGATTTCTACGATACCCCAGTTTTGCGCGTCGGACCTCAACTTTTCCCGTAATTGCAGAAAAACCGCAATTTTCAGGAGAAACGAGACAGACATCCCCTCCCTCTGCCACCCACCCGCCCGACTGAAAGCCAGCCATTAGACATGCACAGATAGTTCTGAGGGTCTGTCTGTGATGTCATAAAGGGCCTGCTGATCAATAGGCAGCTTTCTGATTGGCTACTGTATTTGATTGACAGATGGAAGCTGGCAGCTGATTGGCTGTTTAGCCTAAAGTGCTTTACACACCTCCCTGATGGTACCACTGGCTAAGACTCCACCTCAGCTCATTGGGTAATGAAAAATTTAGAACAATTGATGGATGAAAGCAGGCAGGCCGGCCATTTTGGGACGCTCATTGGACTTGTTTAATGCAATGCACCTTTGTATTTTCACATGCATTCGCTTCATGCTGTAACCACTGTGCATAAAAATTTGAAAACATGGCATACAGTGTATCATTTGGTGTCTAAGTCATGTTTCCCATATTTTCCCTTCCCAGATACAAGCCCGTTAGAGTGTTTGGGGCACTTTTTAGCTAAAATCATCCTACAGGGCCTAACTGCAAATGCTAAAGCCTGCCTATTTTGAATGGTGTAGTGGCCCCTGCAACCTCCAAAAATATCAGGACTTACTTCCGCAATAACCTGCTAACTCACCCCTGAAATACATACTTATTCACCCTATTTTGTTCATTGGACTCATTTCTCATTTGAAATGCCCATTTTTGGGGGGCTAGAAATGTGCGTCTTTAAAAGGTGATTTATACGATACCCCACTTTTGCGCGTCGGACCTCAACTTTTCCCGTAAACGCAGAAAAACCGCAATTTTCAGGAGAAACGAGACAGACATCCCCTCCCTCTGCCACCCACCCGCCCAACTGACAGCCAGCCATTAGACATGCGCAGGTAGTTCTGAGGGTCTGTCTGTGATGTCATAAAGGGCCTGCTGATCAATGGGCAGCTTTCAAATTGGCTGCTGTATTTGATTGACAGATGGAAGCTGGCAGCTGATTGGCTGTCTAGCCTAAAGTGCTTTACACACCTCCCTGATGATACCACTGGCTAAGACTCCACCTCAGCTCATTGGGTAATGAAAAATTTAGAACAATTGATGGATGAAAGCAGGCAGGCCGGCCATTTTGGGACGCTCAGTGGACTTGTTTAATGCAATGCACCTTTGTATATTCACATGCATTCGCTTTATGCTGTAACCACTGTGCATAAAAATTTGGAAACATGGCATACAGTGTATCATTTGGTGTCTAAGTCATGTTTCCCATATTTTCCCTTCCCAGATACAAGCCCGTTTGAGTGTTTGGGGCACTTTTTAGCTAAAATCATCCTACAGGGCCTAACTGCATATGCTAAAGCCTGCCTATTTTGAATGGTGTAGTGGCCCCTGCAACCTCCAAAAATATCAGGACTTACTTCCCCAATAACCTGCTAACTGACCCCTGAAATACATACTTATTCACCCAACTTTGTTCATTGGACTCATTTCTCATTTTAAATGCCCATTTTTGGGGGGCCAGAAATGTGCGTCATTAAAAGTTGATTTCTACGATACCCCAGTTTTGCGCGTCGGACCTCAACGTTTCCCGTAATTGCAGAAAAACCGCAATTTTCAGGAGAAACGAGACAGACATCCCCTCCCTCTGCCACCCACCCGCCCAACTGAAAGCCAGCCATTAGACATGCACAGATAGTTCTGAGGGTCTGTCTGTGATGTCATAAAGGGCCTGCTGATCAATGGGCAGCTTTCTGATTGGCTACTGTATTTGATTGACAGATGGAAGCTGGCAGCTGATTGGCTGTCTAGCCTAAAGTGCTTTACACACCTCCCTGATGGTACCACTGGCTAAGACTCCACCTCAGCTCATTGGGTAATGAAAAATTTAGAACAATTGATGGATGAAAGCAGGCAGGCCGGCCATTTTGGGACGCTCATTGGACTTGTTTAATGCAATGCACCTTTGTATTTTCACATGCATTCGCTTCATGCTGTAACCACTGTGCATAAAAATTTGGAAACATGGCATACAGTGTATTATTTGGTGTCTAAGTCATATTTCCCATATTTCCCCTTCCCAGATACAAGCCCGTTTGAGTGTTTGGGGCACTTTTTAGCTAAAATCATCCTACAGGGCCTAACTGCATATGCTAAAGCCTGCCTATTTTGAATGGTGTAGTTGCCCCTGCAACCTCCAAAAATATCAGTATTTACTTCCCCAATAACCTGCTAACTCACCCCTGAAATACATACTTATTCACCCTATTTTGTTAATTGGACTCATTCCTCATTTGAAATGCCCATTTTTGGGGGCCAGAAATGTGCGTCTTTAAAAGGTGATTTCTACGATACCCCACTTTTGCGCGTCGGACCTCAACTTTTCCCGTAAACGCAGAAAAACCGCAATTTTCAGGAGAAACGAGACAGACATCCCCTCCCTCTGCCACCCACCCGCCCAACTGACAGCCAGCCATTAGACATGCACAAATAGTTCTGAGGGTCTGTCTGTGATGTTATAAAGGGCCTGCTGATCAATGGGCAGCTTTCTGATTGGCTGCTGTATTTGATTGACAGATGGAAGCTGGCAGCTGATTGGCTGTCTAGCCTAAAGTGCTTTACACACCTCCCTGATGGTACCACTGGCTAAGACTCCACCTCAGCTCATTGGGTAATGAAAAATTTAGAACAATTGATGGATGAAAGCAGGCAGGCCGGCCATTTTGGGACGCTCATTGGACTTGTTTAATGCAATGCACCTTTGTATATTCACATGCATTCGCTTCATGCTGTAACCACTGTGCATAAAAATTTGGAAACATGGCATACAGTGTATCATTTGGTGTCTAAGTCATGTTTCCCATATTTTCCCTTCCCAGATACAAGCCCGTTTGAGTGTTTGGGGCACTTTTTAGCTAAAATCATCCTACAGGGCCTAACTGCAAATGCTAAAGCCTGCCTATTTTGAATGGTGTAGTGGCCCCTGCAACCTCCAAAAATATGAGGACTTACTTCCGCAATAACCTGCTAACTCCCCCCTGAAATACATACTTATTTACCCTATTTTGTTCATTGGACTCATTTCTCATTTGAAATGCCCATTTTTGGGGGGCCAGAAATGTGCGTCTTTAAAAGGTGATTTATACGATACCCCACTTTTGCGCGTCGGACCTCAACTTTTCCCGTAAACGCAGAAAAACCGCAATTTTCAGGAGAAACGAGACAGACATCCCCTCCCTCTGCCACCCACCCGCCCAACTGACAGCCAGCCATTAGACATGCGCAGGTAGTTCTGAGGGTCTGTCTGTGATGTCATAAAGGGCCTGCTGATCAATGGGCAGCTTTCAAATTGGCTGCTGTATTTGATTGACAGATGGAAGCTGGCAGCTGATTGGCTGTCTAGCCTAAAGTGCTTTACACACCTCCCTGATAATACCACTGGCTAAGACTCCACCTCAGCTCATTGGGTAATGAAAAATTTAGAACAATTGATGGATGAAAGCAGGCCGGCCATTTTGGGACGCTCAGTGGACTTGTTTAATGCAATGCACCTTTGTATATTCACATGCATTCGCTTCATGCTGTAACCACTGTGCATAAAAATTTGGAAACATGGCATACAGTGTATCATTTGGTGTCTAAGTCATGTTTCCCATATTTTCCCTTCCCAGATACAAGCCCGTTTGAGTGTTTGGGGCACTTTTTAGCTAAAATCATCCTACAGGGCCTAACTGCAAATGCTAAAGCCTGCCTATTTTGAATGGTGTAGTGGCCCCTGCAACCTCCAAAAATATCAGGACTTACTTCCCCAATAACCTGCTAACTGACCCCTGAAATACATACTTATTCACCCAATTTTGTTCATTGGACTCATTTCTCATTTTAAATGCCCATTTTTGGGGGGCCAGAAATGTGCGTCTTTAAAAGTTGATTTCTACGATACCCCAGTTTTGCGCGTCGGACCTCAACTTTTCCCGTAATTGCAGAAAAACCGCAATTTTCAGGAGAAACGAGACAGACATCCCCTCCCTCTGCCACCCACCCGCCCGACTGAAAGCCAGCCATTAGACATGCACAGATAGTTCTGAGGGTCTGTCTGTGATGTCATAAAGGGCCTGCTGATCAATAGGCAGCTTTCTGATTGGCTACTGTATTTGATTGACAGATGGAAACTGGCAGCTGATTGGCTGTTTAGCCTAAAGTGCTTTACACACCTCCCTGATGGTACCACTGGCTAAGACTCCACCTCAGCTCATTGGGTAATGAAAAATTTAGAACAATTGATGGATGAAAGCAGGCAGGCCGGCCATTTTGGGACGCTCATTGGACTTGTTTAATGCAATGCACCTTTGTATTTTCACATGCATTCGCTTCATGCTGTAACCACTGTGCATAAAAATTTGGAAACATGGCATACAGTGTATCATTTGGTGTCTAAGTCATGTTTCCCATATTTTCCCTTCCCAGATACAAGCCCGTTTGAGTGTTTGGGGCACTTTTTAGCTAAAATCATCGTACAGGGCCTAACTGCAAATGCTAAAGCCTGCCTATTTTGAATGGTGTAGTGGCCCCTGCAACCTCCAAAAATATCAGGACTTACTTCCCCAATAACCTGCTAACTCACCCCTGAAATACATACTTATTCACCCTATTTTGTTAATTGGACTCATTTCTCATTTGAAATGCCCATTTTTTGGGGTCAGAAATGTGCGTCTTTAAAAGGTGATTTCTACGATACCCCACTTTTGCGCGTCGGACCTCAACTTTTCCCGTAAACGCAGAAAAACCGCAATTTTCAGGAGAAATGAGACAGACATCCCCTCCCTCTGCCACCCACCCGCCCAACTGACAGCCAGCCATTAAACATGCACAGATAGTTCTGAGGGTCTGTCTGTGATGTCATAAAGGGCCTGCTGATCAATGGGCAGCTTTCTGATTGGCTGCTGTATTTGATTGACAGATGGAAGCTGGCAGCTGATTGGCTGTCTAGCCTAAAGTGCTTTACACACCTCCCTGATGGTACCACTGGCTAAGACTCCACCTCAGCTCATTGGGTAATGAAAAATTTAGAACAATTGATGGATGAAAGCAGGCAGGCCGGCCATTTTGGGACGCTCATTGGACTTGTTTAATGCAATGCACCTTTGTATATTCACATGCATTCGCTTCATGCTGTAACCACTGTGCATAAAAATTTGGAAACATGGCATACAGTGTATCATTTGGTGTCTAAGTCATGTTTCCCATATTTTCCCTTCCCAGATACAAGCCCGTTTGAGTGTTTGGGGCACTTTTTAGCTAAAATCATCCTACAGGGCCTAACTGCAAATGCTAAAGCCTGCCTATTTTGAATGGTGTAGTGGCCCCTGCAACCTCCAAAAATATGAGGACTTACTTCCGCAATAACCTGCTAACTCACCCCTGAAATACATACTTATTCACCCTATTTTGTTCATTGGACTCATTTCTCATTTGAAATGCCCATTTTTGGGGGGCCAGAAATGTGCGTCTTTAAAAGTTGATTTATACGATACCCCACTTTTGCGCGTCGGACCTCAACTTTTCCCGTAAACGCAGAAAAACCGCAATTTTCAGGAGAAACGAGACAGACATCCCCTCCCTCTGCCACCCACCCGCCCAACTGACAGCCAGCCATTAGACATGCGCAGGTAGTTCTGAGGGTCTGTCTGTGATGTCATAAAGGGCCTGCTGATCAATGGGCAGCTTTCAAATTGGCTGCTGTATTTGATTGACAGATGGAAGCTGGCAGCTGATTGGCTGTCTAGCCTAAAGTGCTTTACACACCTCCCTGATGATACCACTGGCTAAGACTCCACCTCAGCTCATTGGGTAATGAAAAATTTAGAACAATTGATGGATGAAAGCAGGCAGGCCGGCCATTTTGGGACGCTCAGTGGACTTGTTTAATGCAATGCACCTTTGTATATTCACATGCATTCGCTTAATGCTGTAACCACTGTGCATAAAAATTTGGAAACATGGCATACAGTGTATCATTTGGTGTCTAAGTCATGTTTCCCATATTTTCCCTTCCCAGATACAAGCCCGTTTGAGTGTTTAGCTAAAATCATCCTACAGGGCCTAACTGCAAATGCTAAAGCCTGCCTATTTTGAATGCTGTAGTGGCCCCTGTAACCTCCAAAAATATCAGGACTTACTTCCCCAATAACCTGCTAACTCACCCCTGAAATACATACTTATTCACCCAATTTTGTTCATTGGACTCATTTCTCATTTTAAATGCCCATTTTTGGGGGGCCAGAAATGTGCGTCTTTAAAAGTTGATTTCTACGATACCCCAGTTTTGCGCGTCGGACCTCAACTTTTCCCGTAATTGCAGAAAAACCGCAATTTTCAGGAGAAACGAGACAGACATCCCCTCACTCTGCCACCCACCCGCCCGACTGAAAGCCAGCCATTAGACATGCACAGATAGTTCTGAGGGTCTGTCTGTGATGTCATAAAGGGCCTGCTGATCAATAGGCAGCTTTCTGATTGGCTACTGTATTTGATTGACAGATGGAAGCTGGCAGCTGATTGGCTGTTTAGCCTAAAGAGCTTTACACACCTCCCTGATGGTACCACTGGCTAAGACTCCACCTCAGCTAATTGGGTAATGAAAAATTTAGAACAATTGATGGATGAAAGCAGGCAGGCCGGCCATTTTGGGACGCTCATTGGACTTGTTTAATGCAATGCACCTTTGTATTTTCACATGCATTCGCTTCATGCTGTAACCACTGTGCATAAAAATTTGGAAACATGGCATACAGTGTATTATTTGGTGTCTAAGTCATATTTCCCATATTTTCCCTTCCCAGATACAAGCCCGTTTGAGTGTTTGGGGCACTTTTTAGCTAAAATCATCCTACAGGGCCTAACTGCATATGCTAAAGCCTGCCTATTTTGAATGGTGTAGTTGCCCCTGCAACCTCCAAAAATTTAAGGATTTACTTCCCCAATAACCTGCTAACTCACCCCTGAAATACATACTTATTCACCTAATTTTGTTCATTGGACTCATTTCTCATTTTAAATGCCCATTTTTGGGGATCCAGAAATGTGCGTCTTTAAAAGGTGATTTCTACGATACCCCAGTTTTGCGCGTCGGACCTCAACTTTTCCCGTAATTGCAGAAAAACCGCAATTTTCAGGAGAAACGAGACAGACATTCCCTCACTCTGCCACCCACCCGCCCGACTGAAAGCCAGCCATTAGACATGCACAGATAGTTCTGAGGGTCTGTCTGTGATGTCATAAAGGGCCTGCTGATCAATAGGCAGCTTTCTGATTGGATACTGTATTTGATTGACAGATGGAAGCTGGCAGCTGATTGGCTGTTTAGCCTAAAGTGCTTTACACACCTCCCTGATGGTACCACTGGCTAAGACTCCACCTCAGCTCATTGGGTAATGAAAAATTTAGAACAATTGATGGATGAAAGCAGGCAGGCCGGCCATTTTGGGACGCTCATTGGACTTGTTTAATGCAATGCACCTTTGTATTTTCACATGCATTCGCTTCATGCTGTAACCACTGTGCATAAAAATTTGGAAACATGGCATACAGTGTATTATTTGGTGTCTAAGTCATATTTCCCATATTTTCCCTTCCCAGATACAAGCCCGTTTGAGTGTTTGGGGCACTTTTTAGCTAAAATCATCCTACAGGGCCTAACTGCATATGCTAAAGCCTGCCTATTTTGAATGGTGTAGTTGCCCCTGCAACCTCCAAAAATATCAGGATTTACTTCCCCAATAACCTGCTAACTCACCCCTGAAATACATACTTATTCACCCTATTTTGTTAATTGGACTGATTTCTCATTTGAAATGCCCATTTTTGGGGGGCGTGAAATGTGCGTCTTTAAAAGGTGATTTCTACGATACCCCACTTTTACGCGTCGGACCTCAACTTTTCCCGTAAACGCAGAAAAACCGCAATTTTCAGGAGAAACGAGACAGACATCCCCTCCCTCTGCCACCCACCCGCCCAACTGACAGCCAGCCATTAGACATGCACATATAGTTCTGAGGGTCTGTCTGTGATGTCATAAAGGGCCTGCTGATCAATGGGCAGCTTTCTGATTGGCTGCTGTATTTGATTTACAGATGGAAGCTGGCAGCTGATTGGCTGTCTAGCCTAAAGTGCTTTACACACCTCCCTGATGGTACCACTGGCTAAGACTCCACCTCAGCTCATTGGGTAATGAAAAATTTAGAACAATTGATGGATGAAAGCAGGCAGGCCGGCCATTTTGGGACGCTCATTGGACTTGTTTAATGCAATGCACCTTTGTATATTCACATGCATTTGCTTCATGCTGTAACCACTGTGCATAAAAATTTGGAAACATGGCATACAGTGTATCATTTGGTGTCTAAGTCATGTTTCCCATATTTTCCCTTCCCAGATACAAGCCCGTTTGAGTGTTTGGGGCACTTTTTAGCTAAAATCATCCTACAGGGCCTAACTGCAAATGCTAAAGCCTGCCTATTTTGAATGGTGTAGTGGCCCCTGCAACCTCCAAAAATATGAGGACTTACTTCCGCAATAACCTGCTAACTCACCCCTGAAATACATACTTATTCACCCTATTTTGTTCATTGGACTCATTTCTCATTTGAAATGCCCATTTTTGGGGGGCCAGAAATGTGCGTCTTTAAAAGGTGATTTATACGATACCCCACTTTTGCGCGTCGGACCTCAACTTTTCCCGTAAACGCAGAAAAACAGCAATTTTCAGGAGAAACAAGACAGACATCCCCTCCCTCTGCCACCCACCCGCCCAACTGACAGCCAGCCATTAGACATGCGCAGGTAGTTCTGAGGGTCTGTCTGTGATGTCATAAAGGGCCTGCTGATCAATGGGCAGCTTTCAAATTGGCTGCTGTATTTGATTGACAGATGGAAGCTGGCAGCTGATTGGCTGTCTAGCCTAAAGTGCTTCACACACCTCCCTGATGATACCACTGGCGAAGACTCCACCTCAGCTTATTGGGTAATGAAAAATTTAGAACAATTGATGGATGAAAGCAGGCAGGCCGGCCATTTTGGGACGCTCAGTGGACTTGTTTAATGCAATGCACCTTTGTATATTCACATGCATTCGCTTCATGCTGTAACCACTGTGCATAAAAATTTGGAAACATGGCATACAGTGTATCATTTGGTGTCTAAGTCATGTTTCCCATATTTTCCCTTCCCAGATACAAGCCCGTTTGAGTGTTTGGGGCACTTTTTAGCTAAAATCATCCTACAGGGCCTAACTGCAAATGCTAAAGCCTGCCTATTTTGAATGGTGTAGTGGCCCCTGCAACCTCCAAAAATATCAGGACTTACTTCCCCAATAACCTGCTAACTCACCCCTGAAATACATACTTATTCACCCAATTTTGTTCATTGGACTCATTTCTCATTTTAAATGCCCATTTTTGGGGGGCCAGAAATGTGCGTCTTTAAAAGTTGATTTCTACGATACCCCAGTTTTGCGCGTCGGACCTCAACTTTTCCCGTAATTGCAGAAAAAACGCAATTTTCAGGAGAAACGAGACAGACATCCCCTCACTCTGCCACCCACCCGCCCGACTGAAAGCCAGCCATTAGACATGCACAGATAGTTCTGAGGGTCTGTCTGTGATGTCATAAAGGGCCTGCTGATGAATAGGCAGCTTTCTGATTGGCTACTGTATTTGATTGACAGATGGAAGCTGGCAGCTGATTGGCTGTTTAGCCTAAAGTGCTTTACACACCTCCCTGATGGTACCACTGGCTAAGACTCGACCTCAGCTCATTGGGTAATGAAAAATTTAGTACAATTGATGGATGAAAGCAGGCAGGCCGGCCATTTTGGGACGCTCATTGGACTTGTTTAATGCAATGCACCTTTGTATTTTCACATGCATTCGCTTCATGCTGTAACCACTGTGCATAAAAATTTGGAAACATGGCATACAGTGTATTATTTGGTGTCTAAGTCATATTTCCCATATTTTCCCTTCCCAGATACAGGCCCGTTTGAGTGTTTGGGGCACTTTTTAGCTAAAATCATCCTACAGGGCCTAACTGCATATGCTAAAGCCTGCCTATTTTGAATGGTGTAGTTGCCCCTGCAACCTCCAAAAATTTAAGGATTTACTTCCCCAATAACCTGCTAACTCACCCCTGAAATACATACTTATTCACGCTATTTTGTTAATTGGACTGATTTCTCATTTGAAATGCCCATTTTTGGGGGGCCAGAAATGTGCGTCTTTAAAAGGTGATTTCTACGATACCCCACTTTTACGCGTCGGACCTCAACTTTTCCCGTAAACGCAGAAAAAACGCAATTTTCAGGAGAAACGAGACAGACATCCCCTCCCTCTGCCACCCACCCGCCCAACTGAAAGCCAGCCATTAGACATGCACAGATAGTTCCGAGGGTCTGTCTGTGATGTCATAAAGGGCCTGCTGATCAATGGGCAGCTTTCTGATTGGCTGCTGTATTTGATTGACAGATGGAAGCTGGCAGCTGATTGGCTGTTTAGCCTAAAGTGCGTTACACACCTCCCTGATGGTACCACTGGCTAAGACTCCACCTCAGCTCATTGGGTAATGAAAAATTTAGAACAATTGATGGATGAAAGCAGGCAGGCCAGCCATTTTGGGACGCTCATTGGACTTGTTTAATGCAATGCACCTTTGTATTTTCACATGTATTCGCTTCATGCTGTAACCACTGTGCATAAAAATTTGGAAACATGGCATAAAGTGTATCATTTGGTGTCTAAGTCATGTTTCCCATATTTTCCCTTCCCAGATACAAGCCCGTTTGAGTGTTTGGGGCACTTTTTAGCTAAAATCATTCTACAGGGCCTAACTGCATATGCTAAAGCCTGCCTATTTTGAATGGTGTAGTGGCCCCTGCAACCTCCAAAAATATCAGGACTTACTTCCCCAATAACCTGCTAACTCACCCCTGAAATACATACTTATTCACCCTATTTTGTTCATTGGACTCATTTCTCATTTGAAATGCCCATTTTTGGGGGGCAGAAATGTGCGTCTTTAAAAGGTGATTTCTACGATACCCCACTTTTGCGCGTCGGACCTCAACTTTTCCCGTAAACGCAGAAAAACCGCAATTTTCAGGAGCAACGAGACAGACATCCCCTCCCTCTGCCACCCACCAGCCCAACTGAAAGCCAGCCATTAGACATGCACAGATAGTTCTGAGGGTCTGTCTGTGATGTCATAAAGGGCCTGCTGATCAATGGGCAGCTTTCTGATTGGCTGCTGTATTTGATTGACAGATGGAAGCTGGCAGCTGATTGGCATTCTAGCCTAAAGTGCTTCACACACCTCCCTGATGGTACCACTGGCTAAGACTCCACCTCAGCTCATTGGGTAATGAAAAATTTAGAACAATTGATGTATGAAAGCAGGCCGGCCGGCCATTTTGGGACGCTCATTGGACTTGTTTAATGCAATGCACCTTTGTATATTCACATGCATTCGCTTCATGCTGTAACCACTGTGCATAAATATTTGGAAACATGGCATACAGTGTATCATTTGGTGTCTAAGTCATGTTTCCCATATTTTCCCTTCCCAGATACAAGCCCGTTTGAGTGTTTGGGGCACTTTTTATCTAAAATCATCCTACAGGGCCTAACTGCATATGCTAAAGCCTGCCTATTTTGAATTGTGTAGTCAGTGGCGTAACTATGGAAAAATCTCCCCCCCGCAACAACCCTTTTGCGCGCCCCCCGCCAGGTCGACCCCCCAACCCCCCCAACCCCCTTACCCCCTGCACGTAGTGCCGCTGCATCTGCCCAGGGACCTTCAGCCGGAGAATCAGTCTGCGCTGCGGCTCTCCGTCTCCCTGCTCTCCCGGCTCCTGCTGTGATAAAAAACATGTCACTCAGAAAATGGCTGCCCCCGTACAGCAGACCGTTTTTAAGGATGCTAGAGGAGGCCTCCGCCTCCTCTAGCATCCTCAAAAACGGTCTGCATTAAGGGGGCAGCCATTTTCTGTGTTTCACCTTTTTATTGCAGACGAAGCAGGGAGAGCAGGGAGACGGAGAGCCGGCAAAAGAACCCGTGGCAGACGCAGCGTAACGGTAACAATAGCCCCGCAGCCCCCCGGCGCCCTCACCTTCCAAGCGTCTCCCCGCAACCGCGGGGGCTGCGGGGCGATAGTTACGCCACTGGGTGTAGTGGCCCCTGCAACCTCCAAAAATATCAGGATTTACTTCCCCAATAACCTGCTAACTCACCCCTGAAATACATACTTATTCACCCTATTTTGTTAATTGGACTCATTTCTCATTTGAAATGCCCATTTTTTGGGGGCCAGAAATGTGCGTCTTTAAAAGGTGATTTCTACGATACCCCACTTTTGCGCGTCGGACCTCAACTTTTCCCGTAAACGCAGAAAAGCCGCAATTTTCAGGAGAAACGAGACAGACATCCCCTCCCTCTGCCACCCACCCGCCCAACTGACAGCCAGCCATTAGACATGCACAGATAGTTCTGAGGGTCTGTCTGTGATGTCATAAAGGGCCTGCTGATCAATGGGCAGCTTTCTGATTGGCTGCTGTATTTGATTGACAGATGGAAGCTGGCAGCTGATTGGCTGTCTAGCCTAAAGTGCTTTACACACCTCCCTGATGGTACCACTGGCTAAGACTCCACCTCAGCTCATTGGGTAATGAAAAATTTAGAACAATTGATGGATGAAAGCAGGCAGGCAGGCCATTTTGGGACGCTCAGTGGACTTGTTTAATGCAATGCACCTTTGTATATTCACATGCATTCGCTTCATGCTGTAACCACTGTGCATACAAATTTGGAAACATGGCATACAGTGTATCATTTGGTGTCTATGTCATGTTTCCCTTATTTTCCCTTCCCAGATACAAGCCCGTTTGTGTGTTTGGGGCACTTTTTAGCTAAAATCATCCTACAGGGCCTAACTGCATATGCTAAAGCCTGCCTATTTTGAATGGTTTAGTTGCCCCTGCAACCTCCAAAAATATCAGGATTTACATCCCCAATAACCTGCTAACTCACCCCTGAAATACATACTTATTCACCCTATTTTGTTAATTGGACTCATTTCTCATTTGAAATGCCCATTTTTGGGGGGCCAGAAATGTGCGTCTTTAAAAGGTGATTTATATGATACCCCACTTTTGCGCGTCGGACCTTAACTTTTCCCGTAAACGCAGAAAAAACGCAATTTTCAGGAGAAACGAGACAGACATCCCCTCCCTCTGCCACCCACCCGCCCAACTGACAGCCAGCCATTAGACATGCGCAGGTAGTTCTGAGGGTCTGTCTGTGATGTCATAAAGGGCCTGCTGATCAATGGGCAGCTTTCAAATTGGCTGCTGTATTTGATTGACAGATGGAAGCTGGCAGCTGATTGGCTGTCTAGCCTAAAGTGCTTTACACACCTCCCTGATGATACCACTGGCTAAGACTCCACCTCAGCTCATTGGGTAATGAAAAATTTAGAACAATTGATGGATGAAAGCAGGCAGGCCGGCCATTTTGGGACGCTCAGTGGACTTGTTTAATGCAATGCACCTTTGTATATTCACATGCATTCGCTTCATGCTGTAACCACTGTGCATAAAAATTTGGAAACATGGCATACAGTGTATCATTTGGTGTCTAAGTCATGTTTCCCATATTTTCCCTTCCCAGATACAAGCCCGTTTGAGTGTTTAGGGCACTTTTTAGCTAAAATCATCCTACAGGGCCTAAGTGCATATGCTAAAGCCTGCCTATTTTGAATGGTGTAGTTGCCCCTGCAACCTCCAAAAATATCATTATTTACTTCCCCAATAACCTGCTAACTCACCCCTGAAATACATACTTATTCACCCTATTTTGTTAATTGGACTCATTTCTCATTTGAAATGCCCATTTTTTGGGGGCCAGAAATGTGCGTCTTTAAAAGGTGATTTCTACGATACCCCACTTTTGCGCGTCGGACCTCAACTTTTCCCGTAAACGCAGAAAAACCGCAATTTTCAGGAGAAAGGAGACAGACATCCCCTCCCTCTGCCACCCACCCGCCCAACTGACAGCCAGCTATTAGACATGCACAGATAGTTCTGAGGGTCTGTCTGTGATGTCATAAAGGGCCTGCTGATCAATGGGCAGCTTTCTGATTGGCTGCTGTATTTGATTGACAGATGGAAGCTGGCAGCTGATTGTCTGTCTAGCCTAAAGTGCGTTACACACCTCCCTGATGGTACCAGTGGCTAAGACTCCACCTCAGCTCATTGGGTAATGAAAAATTTAGAACAATTGATGGATGAAAGCAGGCAGGCCGGCCATTTTGGGACGCTCATTGGACTTGTTTAATGCAATGCACCTTTGTATATTCACATGCATTCGCTTCATGCTGTAACCACTGTGCATAAAAATTTGGAAACATGGCATACAGTGTATCATTTGGTGTCTAAGTCATGTTTCCCTTATTTTCCCTTCCCAGATACAAGCCCGTTTGAGTGTTTGGGGCACTTTTTAGCTAAAATCATCCTACAGGGCCTAACTGCATATGCTAAAGCCTGCCTATTTTGAAGGGTGTAGTTGCCCCTGCAACCTCCAAAAATATCAGGATTTACTTCCCCAATAACCTGCTAACTCACCCCTGAAATACATACTTATTCACCCTATTTTGTTAATTGGACTCATTTCTCATTTGAAATGCCCATTTTTGGGGGGACAGAAATGTGCGTCTTTAAAAGGTGATTTCTACGATACCCCACTTTTGCGCGTCGGACCTCAACTTTTCCCGTAAACGCAGAAAAACCGCAATTTTCAGGAGAAAGGAGACAGACATCCCCTCCCTCTGCCACCCACCCGCCCAACTGACAGCCAGCTATTAGACATGCACAGATAGTTCTGAGGGTCTGTCTGTGATGTCATAAAGGGCCTGCTGATCAATGGGCAGCTTTCTGATTGGCTACTGTATTTGATTGACAGATGGAAGCTGGCAGCTGATTGGCTGTTTAGCCTAAAGTGCTTTACACACCTCCCTGATGGTACCACTGGCTAAGACTCCACCTCAGCTCATTGGGTAATGAAAAATTTAGAACAATTGATGGATGAAAGCAGGCAGGCCGGCCATTTTGGGACGCTCATTGGACTTGTTTAATGCAATGCACCTTTGTATATTCACATGCATTCGCTTCATGCTGTAACCACTGTGCATAAAAATTTGGAAACATGGCATACAGTGTATTATTTGGTGTCTAAGTCATATTTCCCATATTTTCCCTTCCCAGATACAAGCCCGTTTGAGTGTTTGGGGCACTTTTTAGCTAAAATCATCCTACAGGGCCTAACTGCATATGCTAAAGCCTGCCTATTTTGAATGGTGTAGTTGCCCCTGCAACCTCCAAAAATATCAGTATTTAATTCCCCAATAACCTGCTAACTCACCCCTGAAATACATACTTATTCACCCTATTTTGTTAATTGGACTCATTTCTCATTTGAATTGCCCATTTTTGGGGGGCCAGAAATGTGCGTCTTTAAAAGGTGATTTCTACGATACCCCACTTTTGCGCGTCGGACCTCAACTTTTCCCGTAAACGCAGAAAAACCGCAATTTTCAGGAGAAACGAGACAGACATCCCCTCCCTCTGCCACCCACCCGCCCAACTGACAGCCAGCCATTAGACATGCACAGATAGTTCTGAGGGTCTGTCTGTGATGTCATAAAGGGCCTGCTGATCAATGGGCAGCTTTCTGATTGGCTGCTGTATTTGATTGACAGATGGAAGCTGGCAGTTGATTGGCTGTCTAGCCTAAAGTGCGTTACACACCTCCCTGATGGTACCACTGGCTAAGACTCCACCTCAGCTCATTGGGTAATGAAAAATTTAGAACAATTGATGGATGAAAGCAGGCAGGCCGGCCATTTTGGGACGCTCAGTGGACATGTTTAATGCAATGCACCTTTGTATATTCACATGCATTCGCTTCATGCTGTAACCACTGTTCATAAAAATTTGGAAACATGGCATACAGTGTATCATTTGGTGTCTAAGTCATGTTTCCCTTATTTTCCCTTCCCAGATACAAGCCCGTTTGAGTGTTTGGGGCACTTTTTAGCTAAAATCATCCTACAGGGCCTAACTGCATATGCTAAAGCCTGCCTATTTTGAAGGGTGTAGTTGCCCCTGCAACCTCCAAAAATATCAGGATTTACTTCCCCAATAACCTGCTAACTCACCCCTGAAATACATACTTATTCACCCTATTTTGTTAATTGGACTCATTTCTCATTTGAAATGCCCATTTTTTGGGGGGAAAAAATGTGCGTCTTTAAAAGGTGATTTCTACGATACCCCACTTTTGCGCGTCGGACCTCAACTTTTCCCGTAATTGCAGAAAAACCGCAATTTTCAGGAGAAACGAGACAGACATCCCCTCCCTCTGCCACCCACCCGCCCAACTGAAAGCCAGCCATTAGACATGCACAGATAGTTCTGAGGGTCTGTCTGTGATGTCATAAAGGGCCTGCTGATCAATGGGCAGCTTTCTGATTGGCTACTGTATTTGATTGACAGATGGAAGCTGGCAGCTGATTGGCTGTTTAGCCTAAAGTGCTTTACACACCTCCCTGATGGTACCACTGGCTAAGACTCCACCTCAGCTCATTGGGTAATGAAAAATTTAGAACAATTGATGGATGAAAGCAGGCAGGCCGGCCATTTTGGGACGCTCATTGGACTTGTTTAATGCAATGCACCTTTGTATTTTCACATGTATTCGCTTCATGCTGTAACCACTGTGCATAAAAATTTGGAAACATGGCATACAGTGTATCATTTGGTGTCTAAGTCATGTTTCCCTTATTTTCCCTTCCCAGATACTAGCCCGTTTGAGTGTTTGGGGCACTTTTTATCTAAAATCATCCTACAGGGCCTAACTGCATATGCTAAAGCCTGCCTATTTTGAATGGTGTAGTTGCCCCTGCAACCTCCAAAAATATCAGTATTTACTTCCCCAATAACCTGCTAACTCACCCCTGAAATACATACTTATTCACCCTATTTTGTTAATTGGACTCATTTCTCATTTGAATTGCCCATTTTTGGGGGGCCAGAAATGTGCGTCTTTAAAAGTTGATTTCTACGATACCCCAGTTTTGCGCGTCGGACCTCAACTTTTCCCGTAATTGCAGAAAAACCGCAATTTTCAGGAGAAACGAGACAGACATCCCCTCCCTCTGCCACCCACCCGCCCAACTGAAAGCCAGCCATTAGACATGCACAGATAGTTCTGAGGGTCTGTCTGTGATGTCATAAAGGGCCTGCTGATCAATGGGCAGCTTTCTGATTGGCTACTGTATTTGATTGACAGATGGAAGCTGGCAGCTGATTGGCTGTTTAGCCTAAAGTGCGTTACACACCTCCCTGATGGTACCACTGGCTAAGACTCCACCTCAGCTCATTGGGTAATGAAAAATTTAGAACAATTGATGGATGAAAGCAGGCAGGCCGGCCATTTTGGGACGCTCATTGGACTTGTTTAATGCAATGCACCTTTGCATTTTCACATGCATTCGCTTCATGCTGTAACCACTGTGCATAAAAATTTGGAAACATGGCATACAGTGTATTATTTGGTGTCTAAGTCATATTTCCCATATTTTCCCTTCCCAGATACAAGCCCGTTTGAGTGTTTGGGGCACTTTTTAGCTAAAATCATCCTACAGGGCCTAACTGCATATGCTAAAGCCTGCCTATTTTGAATGGTGTAGTTGCCCCTGCAACCTCCAAAAATATCAGGATTTACTTCCCCAATAACCTGCTAACTCATCCCTGAAATACATACTTATTCACCCTATTTTGTTAATTGGACTGATTTCTCATTTGAAATGCCCATTTTTGGGGGGCCAGAAATGTGCGTCTTTAAAAGGTGATTTCTACGATACCCCACTTTTGCGCGTCGGACCTCAACTTTTCCCGTAATTGCAGAAAAACCGCAATTTTCAGGAGACACGAGACAGACATCCCCTCCCTCTGCCACCCACCCGCCCAACTGAAAGCCAGCCATTAGACATGCACAGATAGTTCTGAGGGTCTGTCTGTGATGTCATAAAGGGCCTGCTGATTAATGGGCAGCTTTCTGATTGGCTACTGTATTTGATTGACAGATGGAAGCTGGCAGCTGATTGGCTGTTTAGCCTAAAGTGCTTTACACACCTCCCTGAAGGTACCACTGGCTAAGACTCCACCTCAGCTCATTGGGTAATGAAAAATTTTGAACAATTGATGGATGAAAGCAGGCAGGCCGGCCATTTTGGGACGCTCAGTGGACTTGTTTAATGCAATGCACCTTTGTATATTCACATGCATTCGCTTCATGCTGTAACCACTGTGCATAAAAATTTGGAAACATGGCATACAGTGTATCATTTGGTGTCTAAGTCATGTTTCCCTTATTTTCCCTTCCCAGATACAAGCCCGTTTGAGTGTTTGGGGCACTTTTTAGCTAAAATCATCCTACAGGGCCTAACTGCATATGCTAAAGCCTGCCTATTTTGAAGGGTGTAGTTGCCCCTGCAACCTCCAAAAATATCAGGATTTACTTCCCCAATAACCTGCTAACTCACCCCTGAAATACATACTTATTCACCCTATTTTGTTAATTGGACTCATTTCTCATTTGAAATGCCCATTTTTTGGGGGCCAGAAATGTGCGTCTTTAAAAGGTGATTTCTACGATACCCCACTTTTGCGCGTCGGACCTCAACTTTTCCCGTAAACGCCGAAAAACCGCAATTTTCAGAAGAAACGAGACAGACATCCCCTCCCTCTGCCACCCACCCGCCCAACTGACAGCCAGCCATTAGACATGCACAGATAGTTCTGAGGGTCTGTCTGTGATGTCATAAAGGGCCTGCTGATCAATGGGCAGCTTTCTGATTGGCTGCTGTATTTGATTGACAGATGGAAGCTGGCAGCTGATTGTCTGTCTAGCCTAAAGTGCGTTACACACCTCCCTGATGGTACCAGTGGCTAAGACTCCACCTCAGCTCATTGGGTAATGAAAAATTTAGAACAATTGATGGATGAAAGCAGGCAGGCCGGCCATTTTGGGACGCTCATTGGACTTGTTTAATGCAATGCACCTTTGTATATTCACATGCATTCGCTTCATGCTGTAACCACTGTGCATAAAAATTTGGAAACATGGCATACAGTGTATCATTTGGTGTCTAAGTCATGTTTCCCTTATTTTCCCTTCCCAGATACAAGCCCGTTTGAGTGTTTGGGGCACTTTTTAGCTAAAATCATCCTACAGGGCCTAACTGCATATGCTAAAGCCTGCCTATTTTGAAGGGTGTAGTTGCCCCTGCAACCTCCAAAAATATCAGGATTTACTTCCCCAATAACCTGCTAACTCACCCCTGAAATACATACTTATTCACCCTATTTTGTTAATTGGACTCATTTCTCATTTGAAATGCCCATTTTTGGGGGGACAGAAATGTGCGTCTTTAAAAGGTGATTTCTACGATACCCCACTTTTGCGCGTCGGACCTCAACTTTTCCCGTAAACGCAGAAAAAACGCAATTTTCAGGAGAAAGGAGACAGACATCCCCTCCCTCTGCCACCCACCCGCCCAACTGACAGCCAGCCATTAGACATGCACAGATAGTTCTGAGGGTCTGTCTGTGATGTCATAAAGGGCCTGCTGATCAATGGGCAGCTTTCTGATTGGCTACTGTATTTGATTGACAGATGGAAGCTGGCAGCTGATTGGCTGTTTAGCCTAAAGTGCTTTACACACCTCCCTGATGGTACCACTGGCTAAGACTCCACCTCAGCTCATTGGGTAATGAAAAATTTAGAACAATTGATGGATGAAAGCAGGCAGGCCGGCCATTTTGGGACGCTCATTGGACTTGTTTAATGCAATGCACCTTTGCATTTTCACATGCATTCGCTTCATGCTGTAACCACTGTGCATAAAAATTTGGAAACATGGCATACAGTGTATTATTTGGTGTCTAAGTCATATTTCCCATATTTTCCCTTCCCAGATACAAGCCCGTTTGAGTGTTTGGGGCACTTTTTAGCTAAAATCATCCTACAGGGCCTAACTGCATATGCTAAAGCCTGCCTATTTTGAATGGTGTAGTTGCCCCTGCAACCTCCAAAAATATCAGTATTTAATTCCCCAATAACCTGCTAACTCACCCCTGAAATACATACTTATTCACCCTATTTTGTTAATTGGACTCATTTCTCATTTGAATTGCCCATTTTTGGGGGGCCAGAAATGTGCGTCTTTAAAAGGTGATTTCTACGATACCCCACTTTTGCGCGTCGGACCTCAACTTTACCCGTAAACGCAGAAAAACCGCAATTTTCAGGAGAAACGAGACAGACATCCCCTCCCTCTGCCACCCACCCGCCCAACTGACAGCCAGCCATTAGACATGCACAGATAGTTCTGAGGGTCTGTCTGTGATGTCATAAAGGGCCTGCTGATCAATGGGCAGCTTTCTGATTGGCTGCTGTATTTGATTGACAGATGGAAGCTGGCAGTTGATTGGCTGTCTAGCCTAAAGTGCGTTACACACCTCCCTGATGGTACCACTGGCTAAGACTCCACCTCAGCTCATTGGGTAATGAAAAATTTAGAACAATTGATGGATGAAAGCAGGCAGGCCGGCCATTTTGGGACGCTCAGTGGACTTGTTTAATGCAATGCACCTTTGTATATTCACATGCATTCGCTTCATGCTGTAACCACTGTTCATAAAAATTTGGAAAAATGGCATACAGTGTATCATTTGGTGTCTAAGTCATGTTTCCCTTATTTTCCCTTCCCAGATACAAGCCCGTTTGAGTGTTTGGGGCACTTTTTAGCTAAAATCATCCTACAGGGCCTAACTGCATATGCTAAAGCCTGCCTATTTTGAAGGGTGTAGTTGCCCCTGCAACCTCCAAAAATATCAGGATTTACTTCCCCAATAACCTGCTAACTCACCCCTGAAATACATACTTATTCACCCTATTTTGTTAATTGGACTCATTTCTCATTTGAAATGCCCATTTTTGGGGGGACAGAAATGTGCGTCTTTAAAAGGTGATTTCTACGATACCCCACTTTTGCGCGTCGGACCTCAACTTTTCCCGTAAACGCAGAAAAAACGCAATTTTCAGGAGAAAGGAGACAGACATCCCCTCCCTCTGCCACCCACCCGCCCAACTGACAGCCAGCCATTAGACATGCACAGATAGTTCTGAGGGTCTGTCTGTGATGTCATAAAGGGCCTGCTGATCAATGGGCAGCTTTCTGATTGGCTACTGTATTTGATTGACAGATGGAAGCTGGCAGCTGATTGGCTGTTTCGCCTAAAGTGCTTTACACACCTCCCTGATGGTACCACTGGCTAAGACTCCACCTCAGCTCATTGGGTAATGAAAAATTTAGAACAATTGATGGATGAAAGCAGGCAGGCCGGCCATTTTGGGACGCTCAGTGGACTTGTTTAATGCAATGCACCTTTGTATATTCACATGCATTCGCTTCATGCTGTAACCACTGTTCATAAAAATTTGGAAAAATGGCATACAGTGTATCATTTGGTGTCTAAGTCATGTTTCCCTTATTTTCCCTTCCCAGATACAAGCCCGTTTGAGTGTTTGGGGCACTTTTTAGCTAAAATCATCCTACAGGGCCTAACTGCATATGCTAAAGCCTGCCTATTTTGAAGGGTGTAGTTGCCCCTGCAACCTCCAAAAATATCAGGATTTACTTCCCCAATAACCTGCTAACTCACCCCTGAAATACATACTTATTCACCCTATTTTGTTAATTGGACTCATTTCTCATTTGAAATGCCCATTTTTTGGGGGAAAAAAATGTGCGTCTTTAAAAGGTGATTTCTACGATACCCCACTTTTGCGCGTCGGACCTCAACTTTTCCCGTAATTGCAGAAAAACCGCAATTTTCAGGAGAAACGAGACAGACATCCCCTCCCTCTGCCACCCACCCGCCCAACTGAAAGCCAGCCATTAGACATGCACAAATAGTTCTGAGGGTCTGTCTGTGATGTCATAAAGGGCCTGCTGATCAATGGGCAGCTTTCTGATTGGCTACTGTATTTGATTGACAGATGGAAGCTGGCAGCTGATTGGCTGTTTAGCCTAAAGTGCGTTACACACCTCCCTGATGGTACCACTGGCTAAGACTCCACCTCAGCTCATTGGGTAATGAAAAATTTAGAACAATTGATGGATGAAAGCAGGCAGGCCGGCCATTTTGGGACGCTCATTGGACTTGTTTAATGCAATGCACCTTTGCATTTTCACATGCATTCGCTTCATGCTGTAACCACTGTGCATAAAAATTTTGAAACATGGCATACAGTGTATTATTTGGTGTCTAAGTCATATTTCCCATATTTTCCCTTCCCAGATACAAGCCCGTTTGAGTGTTTGGGGCACTTTTTAGCTAAAATCATCCTACAGGGCCTAACTGCATATGCTAAAGCCTGCCTATTTTGAATGGTGTAGTTGCCCCTGCAACCTCCAAAAATATCAGGATTTACTTCCCCAATAACCTGCTAACTCATCCCTGAAATACATACTTATTCACCCTATTTTGTTAATTGGACTGATTTCTCATTTGAAATGCCCATTTTTGGGGGGCCAGAAATGTGCGTCTTTAAAAGGTGATTTCTACGATACCCCACTTTTGCGCGTCGGACCTCAACTTTTCCCGTAATTGCAGAAAAACCGCAATTTTCAGGAGACACGAGACAGACATCCCCTCCCTCTGCCACCCACCCGCCCAACTGAAAGCCAGCCATTAGACATGCACAGATAGTTCTGAGGGTCTGTCTGTGATGTCATAAAGGGCCTGCTGATTAATGGGCAGCTTTCTGATTGGCTACTGTATTTGATTGACAGATGGAAGCTGGCAGCTGATTGGCTGTTTAGCCTAAAGTGCTTTACACACCTCCCTGAAGGTACCACTGGCTAAGACTCCACCTCAGCTCATTGGGTAATGAAAAATTTTGAACAATTGATGGATGAAAGCAGGCAGGCCGGCCATTTTGGGACGCTCAGTGGACTTGTTTAATGCAATGCACCTTTGTATATTCACATGCATTCGCTTCATGCTGTAACCACTGTGCATAAAAATTTGGAAACATGGCATACAGTGTATCATTTGGTGTCTAAGTCATGTTTCCCTTATTTTCCCTTCCCAGATACAAGCCCGTTTGAGTGTTTGGGGCACTTTTTAGCTAAAATCATCCTACAGGGCCTAACTGCATATGCTAAAGCCTGCCTATTTTGAAGGGTGTAGTTGCCCCTGCAACCTCCAAAAATATCAGGATTTACTTCCCCAATAACCTGCTAACTCACCCCTGAAATACATACTTATTCACCCTATTTTGTTAATTGGACTCATTTCTCATTTGAAATGCCCATTTTTTGGGGGCCAGAAATGTGCGTCTTTAAAAGGTGATTTCTACGATACCCCACTTTTGCGCGTCGGACCTCAACTTTTCCCGTAAACGCAGAAAAACCGCAATTTTCAGAAGAAACGAGACAGACATCCCCTCCCTCTGCCACCCACCCGCCCAACTGACAGCCAGCCATTAGACATGCACAGATAGTTCTGAGGGTCTGTCTGTGATGTCATAAAGGGCCTGCTGATCAATGGGCAGATTTCTGATTGGCTGCTGTATTTGATTGACAGATGGAAGCTGGCAGCTGATTGTCTGTCTAGCCTAAAGTGCGTTACACACCTCCCTGATGGTACCAGTGGCTAAGACTCCACCTCAGCTCATTGGGTAATGAAAAATTTAGAACAATTGATGGATGAAAGCAGGCAGGCCGGCCATTTTGGGACGCTCATTGGACTTGTTTAATGCAATGCACCTTTGTATATTCACATGCATTCGCTTCATGCTGTAACCACTGTGCATAAAAATTTGGAAACATGGCATACAGTGTATCATTTGGTGTCTAAGTCATGTTTCCCTTATTTTCCCTTCCCAGATACAAGCCCGTTTGAGTGTTTGGGGCACTTTTTAGCTAAAATCATCCTACAGGGCCTAACTGCATATGCTAAAGCCTGCCTATTTTGAATGGTGTAGTTGCCCCTGCAACCTCCAAAAATATCAGGATTTACTTCCCCAATAACCTGCTAACTCACCCCTGAAATACATACTTATTCACCCTATTTTGTTAATTGGACTCATTTCTCATTTGAAATGCCCATTTTTTGGGGGCCAGAAATGTGCGTCTTTAAAAGGTGATTTCTACGATACCCCACTTTTGCGCGTCGGACCTCAACTTTTCCCGTAAACGCAGAAAAACCGCAATTTTCAGAAGAAACGAGACAGACATCCCCTCCCTCTGCCACCCACCCGCCCAACTGACAGCCAGCCATTAGACATGCACAGATAGTTCTGAGGGTCTGTCTGTGATGTCATAAAGGGCCTGCTGATCAATGGGCAGATTTCTGATTGGCTGCTGTATTTGATTGACAGATGGAAGCTGGCAGCTGATTGTCTGTCTAGCCTAAAGTGCGTTACACACCTCCCTGATGGTACCAGTGGCTAAGACTCCACCTCAGCTCATTGGGTAATGAAAAATTTAGAACAATTGATGGATGAAAGCAGGCAGGCCGGCCATTTTGGGACGCTCATTGGACTTGTTTAATGCAATGCACCTTTGTATATTCACATGCATTCGCTTCATGCTGTAACCACTGTGCATAAAAATTTGGAAACATGGCATACAGTGTATCATTTGGTGTCTAAGTCATGTTTCCCTTATTTTCCCTTCCCAGATACAAGCCCGTTTGAGTGTTTGGGGCACTTTTTAGCTAAAATCATCCTACAGGGCCTAACTGCATATGCTAAAGCCTGCCTATTTTGAAGGGTGTAGTTGCCCCTGCAACCTCCAAAAATATCAGGATTTACTTCCCCAATAACCTGCTAACTCACCCCTGAAATACATACTTATTCACCCTATTTTGTTAATTGGACTCATTTCTCATTTGAAATGCCCATTTTTGGGGGGACAGAAATGTGCGTCTTTAAAAGGTGATTTCTACGATACCCCACTTTTGCGCGTCGGACCTCAACTTTTCCCGTAAACGCAGAAAAAACGCAATTTTCAGGAGAAAGGAGACAGACATCCCCTCCCTCTGCCACCCACCCGCCCAACTGACAGCCAGCCATTAGACATGCACAGATAGTTCTGAGGGTCTGTCTGTGATGTCATAAAGGGCCTGCTGATCAATGGGCAGCTTTCTGATTGGCTACTGTATTTGATTGACAGATGGAAGCTGGCAGCTGATTGGCTGTTTAGCCTAAAGTGCTTTACACACCTCCCTGATGGTACCACTGGCTAAGACTCCACCTCAGCTCATTGGGTAATGAAAAATTTAGAACAATTGATGGATGAAAGCAGGCAGGCCGGCCATTTTGGGACGCTCATTGGACTTGTTTAATGCAATGCACCTTTGCATTTTCACATGCATTCGCTTCATGCTGTAACCACTGTGCATAAAAATTTGGAAACATGGCATACAGTGTATTATTTGGTGTCTAAGTCATATTTCCCATATTTTCCCTTCCCAGATACAAGCCCGTTTGAGTGTTTGGGGCACTTTTTAGCTAAAATCATCCTACAGGGCCTAACTGCATATTGTAAAGCCTGCCTATTTTGAATGGTGTAGTTGCCCCTGCAACCTCCAAAAATATCAGTATTTAATTCCCCAATAACCTGCTAACTCACCCCTGAAATACATACTTATTCACCCTATTTTGTTAATTGGACTCATTTCTCATTTGAATTGCCCATTTTTGGGGGGCCAGAAATGTGCGTCTTTAAAAGGTGATTTCTACGATACCCCACTTTTGCGCGTCGGACCTCAACTTTACCCGTAAACGCAGAAAAACCGCAATTTTCAGGAGAAACGAGACAGACATCCCCTCCCTCTGCCACGCACCCGCCCAACTGACAGCCAGCCATTAGACATGCACAGATAGTTCTGAGGGTCTGTCTGTGATGTCATAAAGGGCCTGCTGATCAATGGGCAGCTTTCTGATTGGCTGCTGTATTTGATTGACAGATGGAAGCTGGCAGTTGATTGGCTGTCTAGCCTAAAGTGCGTTACACACCTCCCTGATGGTACCACTGGCTAAGACTCCACCTCAGCTCATTGGGTAATGAAAAATTTAGAACAATTGATGGATGAAAGCAGGCAGGCCGGCCATTTTGGGACGCTCAGTGGACTTGTTTAATGCAATGCACCTTTGTATATTCACATGCATTCGCTTCATGCTGTAACCACTGTTCATAAAAATTTGGAAAAATGGCATACAGTGTATCATTTGGTGTCTAAGTCATGTTTCCCTTATTTTCCCTTCCCAGATACAAGCCCGTTTGAGTGTTTGGGGCACTTTTTAGCTAAAATCATCCTACAGGGCCTAACTGCATATGCTAAAGCCTGCCTATTTTGAAGGGTGTAGTTGCCCCTGCAACCTCCAAAAATATCAGGATTTACTTCCCCAATAACCTGCTAACTCACCCCTGAAATACATACTTATTCACCCTATTTTGTTAATTGGACTCATTTCTCATTTGAAATGCCCATTTTTTGGGGGAAAAAAATGTGCGTCTTTAAAAGGTGATTTCTACGATACCCCACTTTTGCGCGTCGGACCTCAACTTTTCCCGTAATTGCAGAAAAACCGCAATTTTCAGGAGAAACGAGACAGACATGCCCTCCCTCTGCCACCCACCCGCCCAACTGAAAGCCAGCCATTAGACATGCACAGATAGTTCTGAGGGTCTGTCTGTGATGTCATAAAGGGCCTGCTGATCAATGGGCAGCTTTCTGATTGGCTGCTGTATTTGATTGACAGATGGAAGCTGGCAGCTGATTGTCTGTCTAGCCTAAAGTGCGTTACACACCTCCCTGATGGTACCAGTGGCTAAGACTCCACCTCAGCTCATTGGGTAATGAAAAATTTAGAACAATTGATGGATGAAAGCAGGCAGGCCGGCCATTTTGGGACGCTCATTGGACTTGTTTAATGCAATGCACCTTTGTATATTCACATGCATTCGCTTCATGCTGTAACCACTGTGCATAAAAATTTGGAAACATGGCATACAGTGTATCATTTGGTGTCTAAGTCATGTTTCCCTTATTTTCCCTTCCCAGATACAAGCCCGTTTGAGTGTTTGGGGCACTTTTTAGCTAAAATCATCCTACAGGGCCTAACTGCATATGCTAAAGCCTGCCTATTTTGAAGGGTGTAGTTGCCCCTGCAACCTCCAAAAATATCAGGATTTACTTCCCCAATAACCTGCTAACTCACCCCTGAAATACATACTTATTCACCCTATTTTGTTAATTGGACTCATTTCTCATTTGAAATGCCCATTTTTTGGGGGGACAGAAATGTGCGTCTTTAAAAGGTGATTTCTACGATACCCCACTTTTGCGCGTCGGACCTCAACTTTTCCCGTAAACGCAGAAAAAAACGCAATTTTCAGGAGAAAGGAGACAGACATCCCCTCCCTCTGCCACCCACCCGCCCAACTGACAGCCAGCCATTAGACATGCACAGATAGTTCTGAGGGTCTGTCTGTGATGTCATAAAGGGCCTGCTGATCAATGGGCAGCTTTCTGATTGGCTACTGTATTTGATTGACAGATGGAAGCTGGCAGCTGATTGGCTGTTTAGCCTAAAGTGCTTTACACACCTCCCTGATGGTACCACTGGCTAAGACTCCACCTCAGCTCATTGGGTAATGAAAAATTTAGAACAATTGATGGATGAAAGCAGGCAGGCCGGCCATTTTGGGACGCTCATTGGACTTGTTTAATGCAATGCACCTTTGCATTTTCACATGCATTCGCTTCATGCTGTAACCACTGTGCATAAAAATTTGGAAACATGGCATACAGTGTATTATTTGGTGTCTAAGTCATATTTCCCATATTTTCCCTTCCCAGATACAAGCCCGTTTGAGTGTTTGGGGCACTTTTTAGCTAAAATCATCCTACAGGGCCTAACTGCATATGCTAAAGCCTGCCTATTTTGAATGGTGTAGTTGCCCCTGCAACCTCCAAAAATATCAGTATTTAATTCCCCAATAACCTGCTAACTCACCCCTGAAATACATACTTATTCACCCTATTTTGTTAATTGGACTCATTTCTCATTTGAATTGCCCATTTTTGGGGGGCCAGAAATGTGCGTCTTTAAAAGGTGATTTCTACGATACCCCACTTTTGCGCGTCGGACCTCAACTTTACCCGTAAACGCAGAAAAACCGCAATTTTCAGGAGAAACGAGACAGACATCCCCTCCCTCTGCCACCCACCCGCCCAACTGACAGCCAGCCATTAGACATGCACAGATAGTTCTGAGGGTCTGTCTGTGATGTCATAAAGGGCCTGCTGATCAATGGGCAGCTTTCTGATTGGCTGCTGTATTTGATTGACAGATGGAAGCTGGCAGTTGATTGGCTGTCTAGCCTAAAGTGCGTTACACACCTCCCTGATGGTACCACTGGCTAAGACTCCACCTCAGCTCATTGGGTAATGAAAAATTTAGAACAATTGATGGATGAAAGCAGGCAGGCCGGCCATTTTGGGACGCTCAGTGGACTTGTTTAATGCAATGCACCTTTGTATATTCACATGCATTCGCTTCATGCTGTAACCACTGTTCATAAAAATTTGGAAAAATGGCATACAGTGTATCATTTGGTGTCTAAGTCATGTTTCCCTTATTTTCCCTTCCCAGATACAAGCCCGTTTGAGTGTTTGGGGCACTTTTTAGCTAAAATCATCCTACAGGGCCTAACTGCATATGCTAAAGCCTGCCTATTTTGAAGGGTGTAGTTGCCCCTGCAACCTCCAAAAATATCAGGATTTACTTCCCCAATAACCTGCTAACTCACCCCTGAAATACATACTTATTCACCCTATTTTGTTAATTGGACTCATTTCTCATTTGAAATGCCCATTTTTTGGGGGAAAAAATGTGCGTCTTTAAAAGGTGATTTCTACGATACCCCACTTTTGCGCGTCGGACCTCAACTTTTCCCGTAATTGCAGAAAAACCGCAATTTTCAGGAGAAACGAGACAGACATCCCCTCCCTCTGCCACCCACCCGCCCAACTGAAAGCCAGCCATTAGACATGCACAGATAGTTCTGAGGGTCTGTCTGTGATGTCATAAAGGGCCTGCTGATCAATGGGCAGCTTTCTGATTGGCTGCTGTATTTGATTGACAGATGGAAGCTGGCAGCTGATTGTCTGTCTAGCCTAAAGTGCGTTACACACCTCCCTGATGGTACCAGTGGCTAAGACTCCACCTCAGCTCATTGGCTAATGAAAAATTTAGAACAATTGATGGATGAAAGCAGGCAGGCCGGCCATTTTGGGACGCTCATTGGACTTGTTTAATGCAATGCACCTTTGTATATTCACATGCATTCGCTTCATGCTGTAACCACTGTGCATAAAAATTTGGAAACATGGCATACAGTGTATTATTTGGTGTCTAAGTCATATTTCCCATATTTTCCCTTCCCAGATACAAGCCCGTTTGAGTGTTTGGGGCACTTTTTAGCTAAAATCATCCTACAGGGCCTAACTGCATATGCTAAAGCCTGCCTATTTTGAATGGTGTAGTTGCCCCTGCAACCTCCAAAAATATCAGTATTTAATTCCCCAATAACCTGCTAACTCACCCCTGAAATACATACTTATTCACCCTATTTTGTTAATTGGACTCATTTCTCATTTGAATTGCCCATTTTTGGGGGGCCAGAAATGTGCGTCTTTAAAAGGTGATTTCTACGATACCCCACTTTTGCGCGTCGGACCTCAACTTTACCCGTAAACGCAGAAAAACCGCAATTTTCAGGAGAAACGAGACAGACATCCCCTCCCTCTGCCACCCACCCGCCCAACTGACAGCCAGCCATTAGACATGCACAGATAGTTCTGAGGGTCTGTCTGTGATGTCATAAAGGGCCTGCTGATCAATTGGCAGCTTTCTGATTGGCTGCTGTATTTGATTGACAGATGGAAGCTGGCAGTTGATTGGCTGTCTAGCCTAAAGTGCGTTACACACCTCCCTGATGGTACCACTGGCTAAGACTCCACCTCAGCTCATTGGGTAATGAAAAATTTAGAACAATTGATGGATGAAAGCAGGCAGGCCGGCCATTTTGGGACGCTCAGTGGACTTGTTTAATGCAATGCACCTTTGTATATTCACATGCATTCGCTTCATGCTGTAACCACTGTGCATAAAAATTTGGAAAAATGGCATACAGTGTATCATTTGGTGTCTAAGTCATGTTTCCCTTATTTTCCCTTCCCAGATACAAGCCCGTTTGAGTGTTTGGGGCACTTTTTAGCTAAAATCATCCTACAGGGCCTAACTGCATATGCTAAAGCCTGCCTATTTTGAAGGGTGTAGTCAGTGGCGTAACTATGGAAAAATCTCCCCCCCGCAACAACCCTTTTGCGCGCCCCCCGCCAGGTCGACCCCCCAACCCCCCCAACCCCCTTACCCCCTGCACGTAGTGCCGCTGCATCTGCCCAGGGACCTTCAGCCGGAGAATCAGTCTGCGCTGCGGCTCTCCGTCTCCCTGCTCTCCCGGCTCCTGCTGTGATAAAAAACATGTCACTCAGAAAATGGCTGCCCCCGTACAGCAGACCGTTTTTAAGGATGCTAGAGGAGGCCTCCGCCTCCTCTAGCATCCTCAAAAACGGTCTGCATTAAGGGGGCAGCCATTTTCTGTGTTTCACCTTTTTATTGCAGACGGAGCAGGGAGAGCAGGGAGACGGAGAGCCGGCAAAAGAACCCGTGGCAGACGCAGCGTAACGGTAACAATAGCCCCGCAGCCCCCCGGCGCCCTCACCTTCCAAGCGTCTCCCCGCAACCGCGGGGGCTGCGGGGCGATAGTTACGCCACTGGGTGTAGTGGCCCCTGCAACCTTCAAAAATATCAGGATTTACTTCCCCAATAACCTGCTAACTCACCCCTGAAATACATACTTATTCACCCTATTTTGTTAATTGGACTCATTTCTCATTTGAAATGCCCATTTTTTGGGGGCCAGAAATGTGCGTCTTTAAAAGGTGATTTCTACGATACCCCACTTTTGCGCGTCGGACCTCAACTTTTCCCGTAAACGCAGAAAAGCCGCAATTTTCAGGAGAAACGAGACAGACATCCCCTCCCTCTGCCACCCACCCGCCCAACTGACAGCCAGCCATTAGACATGCACAGATAGTTCTGAGGGTCTGTCTGTGATGTCATAAAGGGCCTGCTGATCAATGGGCAGCTTTCTGATTGGCTGCTGTATTTGATTGACAGATGGAAGCTGGCAGCTGATTGGCTGTCTAGCCTAAAGTGCTTTACACACCTCCCTGATGGTACCACTGGCTAAGACTCCACCTCAGCTCATTGGGTAATGAAAAATTTAGAACAATTGATGGATGAAAGCAGGCAGGCAGGCCATTTTGGGACGCTCAGTGGACTTGTTTAATGCAATGCACCTTTGTATATTCACATGCATTCGCTTCATGCTGTAACCACTGTGCATAAAAATTTGGAAACATGGCATACAGTGTATCATTTGGTGTCTATGTCATGTTTCCCTTATTTTCCCTTCCCAGATACAAGCCCGTTTGTGTGTTTGGGGCACTTTTTAGCTAAAATCATCCTACAGGGCCTAACTGCATATGCTAAAGCCTGCCTATTTTGAATGGTTTAGTTGCCCCTGCAACCTCCAAAAATATCAGGATTTACATCCCCAATAACCTGCTAACTCACCCCTGAAATACATACTTATTCACCCTATTTTGTTAATTGGACTCATTTCTCATTTGAAATGCCCATTTTTGGGGGGCCAGAAATGTGCGTCTTTAAAAGGTGATTTATATGATACCCCACTTTTGCGCGTCGGACCTTAACTTTTCCCGTAAACGCAGAAAAAACGCAATTTTCAGGAGAAACGAGACAGACATCCCCTCCCTCTGCCACCCACCCGCCCAACTGACAGCCAGCCATTAGACATGCGCAGGTAGTTCTGAGGGTCTGTCTGTGATGTCATAAAGGGCCTGCTGATCAATGGGCAGCTTTCAAATTGGCTGCTGTATTTGATTGACAGATGGAAGCTGGCAGCTGATTGGCTGTCTAGCCTAAAGTGCTTTACACACCTCCCTGATGATACCACTGGCTAAGACTCCACCTCAGCTCATTGGGTAATGAAAAATTTAGAACAATTGATGGATGAAAGCAGGCAGGCCGGCCATTTTGGGACGCTCAGTGGACTTGTTTAATGCAATGCACCTTTGTATATTCACATGCATTCGCTTCATGCTGTAACCACTGTGCATAAAAATTTGGAAACATGGCATACAGTGTATCATTTGGTGTCTAAGTCATGTTTCCCATATTTTCCCTTCCCAGATACAAGCCCGTTTGAGTGTTTAGGGCACTTTTTAGCTAAAATTATCCTACAGGGCCTAACTGCAAATGCTAAAGCCTGCCTATTTTGAATGGGGTAGTGACCCCTGCAACCTCCAAAAATATCAGGACTTACTTCCCCAATAACCTGCTAACTCACCCCTGAAATACATACTTATTCACCCTATTTTGTTCATTGGACTCATTTCTCATTTTAAATGCCCATTTTTGGGGGGCCAGAAATGTGCGTCATTAAAAGTTGATTTCTACGATACCCCAGTTTTGCGCGTCGGACCTCAACTTTTCCCGTAATTGCAGAAAAACCGCAATTTTCAGGAGAAATGAGACAGACATCCCCTCCCTCTGCCACCCACCCGCCCAACTGAAAGCCAGCCATTAGACATGCACAGATAGTTCTGAGGGTCTGTCTGTGATGTCATAAAGGGCCTGCTGATCAATGGGCAGCTTTCTGATTGGCTACTGTATTTGATTGACAGATGGAAGCTGGCAGCTGATTGGCTGTTTAGCCTAAAGTGCTTTACACACCTCCCTGATGGTACCACTGGCTAAGACTCCACCTCAGCTCATTGGGTAATGAAAAATTTAGAACAATTGATGGATGAAAGCAGGCAGGCCGGCCATTTTGGGACGCTCATTGGACTTGTTTAATGCAATGCACCTTTGTATTTTCACATGCATTCGCTTCATGCTGTAACCACTGTGCATAAAAATTTGGAAACATGGCATACAGTGTATTATTTGGTGTCTAAGTCATATTTCCCATATTTTCCCTTCCCAGATACAAGCCCGTTTGAGTGTTTGGGGCACTTTTTAGCTAAAATCATCCTACAGGGCCTAAGTGCATATGCTAAAGCCTGCCTATTTTGAATGGTGTAGTTGCCCCTGCAACCTCCAAAAATATCATTATTTACTTCCCCAATAACCTGCTAACTCACCCCTGAAATACATACTTATTCACCCTATTTTGTTAATTGGACTCATTTCTCATTTGAAATGCCCATTTTTTGGGGGCCAGAAATGTGCGTCTTTAAAAGGTGATTTCTACGATACCCCACTTTTGCGCGTCGGACCTCAACTTTTCCCGTAAACGCAGAAAAACCGCAATTTTCAGGAGAAAGGAGACAGACATCCCCTCCCTCTGCCACCCACCCGCCCAACTGACAGCCAGCTATTAGACATGCACAGATAGTTCTGAGGGTCTGTCTGTGATGTCATAAAGGGCCTGCTGATCAATGGGCAGCTTTCTGATTGGCTACTGTATTTGATTGACAGATGGAAGCTGGCAGCTGATTGGCTGTTTAGCCTAAAGTGCTTTACACACCTCCCTGATGGTACCACTGGCTAAGACTCCACCTCAGCTCATTGGGTAATGAAAAATTTAGAACAATTGATGGATGAAAGCAGGCAGGCCGGCCATTTTGGGACGCTCATTGGACTTGTTTAATGCAATGCACCTTTGCATTTTCACATGCATTCGCTTCATGCTGTAACCACTGTGCATAAAAATTTGGAAACATGGCATACAGTGTATTATTTGGTGTCTAAGTCATATTTCCCATATTTTCCCTTCCCAGATACAAGCCCGTTTGAGTGTTTGGGGCACTTTTTAGCTAAAATCATCCTACAGGGCCTAACTGCATATGCTAAAGCCTGCCTATTTTGAATGGTGTAGTTGCCCCTGCAACCTCCAAAAATATCAGTATTTAATTCCCCAATAACCTGCTAACTCACCCCTGAAATACATACTTATTCACCCTATTTTGTTAATTGGACTCATTTCTCATTTGAATTGCCCATTTTTGGGGGGCCAGAAATGTGCGTCTTTAAAAGGTGATTTCTACGATACCCCACTTTTGCGCGTCGGACCTCAACTTTTCCCGTAAACGCAGAAAAACCGCAATTTTCAGGAGAAACGAGACAGACATCCCCTCCCTCTGCCACCCACCCGCCCAACTGACAGCCAGCCATTAGACATGCACAGATAGTTCTGAGGGTCTGTCTGTGATGTCATAAAGGGCCTGCTGATCAATGGGCAGCTTTCTGATTGGCTGCTGTATTTGATTGACAGATGGAAGCTGGCAGTTGATTGGCTGTCTAGCCTAAAGTGCGTTACACACCTCCCTGATGGTACCACTGGCTAAGACTCCACCTCAGCTCATTGGGTAATGAAAAATTTAGAACAATTGATGGATGAAAGCAGGCAGGCCGGCCATTTTGGGACGCTCAGTGGACATGTTTAATGCAATGCACCTTTGTATATTCACATGCATTCGCTTCATGCTGAAACCACTGTTCATAAAAATTTGGAAACATGGCATACAGTGTATCATTTGGTGTCTAAGTCATGTTTCCCTTATTTTCCCTTCCCAGATACAAGCCCGTTTGAGTGTTTGGGGCACTTTTTAGCTAAAATCATCCTACAGGGCCTAACTGCATATGCTAAAGCCTGCCTATTTTGAAGGGTGTAGTTGCCCCTGCAACCTCCAAAAATATCAGGATTTACTTCCCCAATAACCTGCTAACTCACCCCTGAAATACATACTTATTCACCCTATTTTGTTAATTGGACTCATTTCTCATTTGAAATGCCCATTTTTTGGGGGGAAAAAATGTGCGTCTTTAAAAGGTGATTTCTACGATACCCCACTTTTGCGCGTCGGACCTCAACTTTTCCCGTAATTGCAGAAAAACCGCAATTTTCAGGAGAAACGAGACAGACATCCCCTCCCTCTGCCACCCACCCGCCCAACTGAAAGCCAGCCATTAGACATGCACAGATAGTTCTGAGGGTCTGTCTGTGATGTCATAAAGGGCCTGCTGATCAATGGGCAGCTTTCTGATTGGCTACTGTATTTGATTGACAGATGGAAGCTGGCAGCTGATTGGCTGTTTAGCCTAAAGTGCTTTACACACCTCCCTGATGGTACCACTGGCTAAGACTCCACCTCAGCTCATTGGGTAATGAAAAATTTAGAACAATTGATGGATGAAAGCAGGCAGGCCGGCCATTTTGGGACGCTCATTGGACTTGTTTAATGCAATGCACCTTTGTATTTTCACATGTATTCGCTTCATGCTGTAACCACTGTGCATAAAAATTTGGAAACATGGCATACAGTGTATCATTTGGTTCCTAAGTCATGTTTCCCTTATTTTCCCTTCCCAGATACTAGCCCGTTTGAGTGTTTGGGGCACTTTTTATCTAAAATCATCCTACAGGGCCTAACTGCATATGCTAAAGCCTGCCTATTTTGAATGGTGTAGTTGCCCCTGCAACCTCCAAAAATATCAGTATTTACTTCCCCAATAACCTGCTAACTCACCCCTGAAATACATACTTATTCACCCTATTTTGTTAATTGGACTCATTTCTCATTTGAATTGCCCATTTTTGGGGTGCCAGAAATGTGCGTCTTTAAAAGTTGATTTCTACGATACCCCAGTTTTGCGCGTCGGACCTCAACTTTTCCCGTAATTGCAGAAAAACCGCAATTTTCAGGAGAAACGAGACAGACATCCCCTCCCTCTGCCACCCACCCGCCCAACTGAAAGCCAGCCATTAGACATGCACAGATAGTTCTGAGGGTCTGTCTGTGATGTCATAAAGGGCCTGCTGATCAATGGGCAGCTTTCTGATTGGCTACTGTATTTGATTGACAGATGGAAGCTGCCAGCTGATTGGCTGTTTAGCCTAAAGTGCGTTACACACCTCCCTGATGGTACCACTGGCTAAGACTCCACCTCAGCTCATTGGGTAATGAAAAATTTAGAACAATTGATGGATGAAAGCAGGCAGGCCGGCCATTTTGGGACGCTCATTGGACTTGTTTAATGCAATGCACCTTTGCATTTTCACATGCATTCGCTTCATGCTGTAACCACTGTGCATAAAAATTTGGAAACATGGCATACAGTGTATTATTTGGTGTCTAAGTCATATTTCCCATATTTTCCCTTCCCAGATACAAGCCCGTTTGAGTGTTTGGGGCACTTTTTAGCTAAAATCATCCTACAGGGCCTAACTGCATATGCTAAAGCCTGCCTATTTTGAATGGTGTAGTTGCCCCTGCAACCTCCAAAAATATCAGGATTTACTTCCCCAATAACCTGCTAACTCATCCCTGAAATACATACTTATTCACCCTATTTTGTTAATTGGACTGATTTCTCATTTGAAATGCCCATTTTTGGGGGGCCAGAAATGTGCGTCTTTAAAAGGTGATTTCTACGATACCCCACTTTTGCGCGTCGGACCTCAACTTTTCCCGTAATTGCAGAAAAACCGCAATTTTCAGGAGACACGAGACAGACATCCCCTCCCTCTGCCACCCACCCGCCCAACTGAAAGCCAGCCATTAGACATGCACAGATAGTTCTGAGGGTCTGTCTGTGATGTCATAAAGGGCCTGCTGATTAATGGGCAGCTTTCTGATTGGCTACTGTATTTGATTGACAGATGGAAGCTGGCAGCTGATTGGCTGTTTAGCCTAAAGTGCTTTACACACCTCCCTGAAGGTACCACTGGCTAAGACTCCACCTCAGCTCATTGGGTAATGAAAAATTTTGAACAATTGATGGATGAAAGCAGGCAGGCCGGCCATTTTGGGACGCTCAGTGGACTTGTTTAATGCAATGCACCTTTGTATATTCACATGCATTCGCTTCATGCTGTAACCACTGTGCATAAAAATTTGGAAACATGGCATACAGTGTATCATTTGGTGTCTAAGTCATGTTTCCCTTATTTTCCCTTCCCAGATACAAGCCCGTTTGAGTGTTTGGGGCACTTTTTAGCTAAAATCATCCTACAGGGCCTAACTGCATATGCTAAAGCCTGCCTATTTTGAAGGGTGTAGTTGCCCCTGCAACCTCCAAAAATATCAGGATTTACTTCCCCAATAACCTGCTAACTCACCCCTGAAATACATACTTATTCACCCTATTTTGTTAATTGGACTCATTTCTCATTTGAAATGCCCATTTTTTGGGGGCCAGAAATGTGCGTCTTTAAAAGGTGATTTCTACGATACCCCACTTTTGCGCGTCGGACCTCAACTTTTCCCGTAAACGCAGAAAAACCGCAATTTTCAGAAGAAACGAGACAGACATCCCCTCCCTCTGCCACCCACCCGCCCAACTGACAGCCAGCCATTAGACATGCACAGATAGTTCTGAGGGTCTGTCTGTGATGTCATAAAGGGTCTGCTGATCAATGGGCAGCTTTCTGATTGGCTGCTGTATTTGATTGACAGATGGAAGCTGGCAGCTGATTGTCTGTCTAGCCTAAAGTGCGTTACACACCTCCCTGATGGTACCAGTGGCTAAGACTCCACCTCAGCTCATTGGGTAATGAAAAATTTAGAACAATTGATGGATGAAAGCAGGCAGGCCGGCCATTTTGGGACGCTCATTGGACTTGTTTAATGCAATGCACCTTTGTATATTCACATGCATTCGCTTCATGCTGTAACCACTGTGCATAAAAATTTGGAAACATGGCATACAGTGTATCATTTGGTGTCTAAGTCATGTTTCCCTTATTTTCCCTTCCCAGATACAAGCCCGTTTGAGTGTTTGGGGCACTTTTTAGCTAAAATCATCCTACAGGGCCTAACTGCATATGCTAAAGCCTGCCTATTTTGAAGGGTGTAGTTGCCCCTGCAACCTCCAAAAATATCAGGATTTACTTCCCCAATAACCTGCTAACTCACCCCTGAAATACATACTTATTCACCCTATTTTGTTAATTGGACTCATTTCTCATTTGAAATGCCCATTTTTGGGGGGACAGAAATGTGCGTCTTTAAAAGGTGATTTCTACGATACCCCACTTTTGCGCGTCGGACCTCAACTTTTCCCGTAAACGCAGAAAAAACGCAATTTTCAGGAGAAAGGAGACAGACATCCCCTCCCTCTGCCACCCACCCGCCCAACTGACAGCCAGCCATTAGACATGCACAGATAGTTCTGAGGGTCTGTCTGTGATGTCATAAAGGGCCTGCTGATCAATGGGCAGCTTTCTGATTGGCTACTGTATTTGATTGACAGATGGAAGCTGGCAGCTGATTGGCTGTTTAGCCTAAAGTGCTTTACACACCTCCCTGATGGTACCACTGGCTAAGACTCCACCTCAGCTCATTGGGTAATGAAAAATTTAGAACAATTGATGGATGAAAGCAGGCAGGCCGGCCATTTTGGGACGCTCATTGGACTTGTTTAATGCAATGCACCTTTGCATTTTCACATGCATTCGCTTCATGCTGTAACCACTGTGCATAAAAATTTGGAAACATGGCATACAGTGTATTATTTGGTGTCTAAGTCATATTTCCCATATTTTCCCTTCCCAGATACAAGCCCGTTTGAGTGTTTGGGGCACTTTTTAGCTAAAATCATCCTACAGGGCCTAACTGCATATGCTAAAGCCTGCCTATTTTGAATGGTGTAGTTGCCCCTGCAACCTCCAAAAATATCAGTATTTAATTCCCCAATAACCTGCTAACTCACCCCTGAAATACATACTTATTCACCCTATTTTGTTAATTGGACTCATTTCTCATTTGAATTGCCCATTTTTGGGGGGCCAGAAATGTGCGTCTTTAAAAGGTGATTTCTACGATACCCCACTTTTGCGCGTCGGACCTCAACTTTACCCGTAAACGCAGAAAAACCGCAATTTTCAGGAGAAACGAGACAGACATCCCCTCCCTCTGCCACCCACCCGCCCAACTGACAGCCAGCCATTAGACATGCACAGATAGTTCTGAGGGTCTGTCTGTGATGTCATAAAGGGCCTGCTGATCAATGGGCAGCTTTCTGATTGGCTGCTGTATTTGATTGACAGATGGAAGCTGGCAGTTGATTGGCTGTCTAGCCTAAAGTGCGTTACACACCTCCCTGATGGTACCACTGGCTAAGACTCCACCTCAGCTCATTGGGTAATGAAAAATTTAGAACAATTGATGGATGAAAGCAGGCAGGCCGGCCATTTTGGGACGCTCAGTGGACTTGTTTAATGCAATGCACCTTTGTATATTCACATGCATTCGCTTCATGCTGTAACCACTGTTCATAAAAATTTGGAAAAATGGCATACAGTGTATCATTTGGTGTCTAAGTCATGTTTCCCTTATTTTCCCTTCCCAGATACAAGCCCGTTTGAGTGTTTGGGGCACTTTTTAGCTAAAATCATCCTACAGGGCCTAACTGCATATGCTAAAGCCTGCCTATTTTGAAGGGTGTAGTTGCCCCTGCAACCTCCAAAAATATCAGGATTTACTTCCCCAATAACCTGCTAACTCACCCCTGAAATACATACTTATTCACCCTATTTTGTTAATTGGACTCATTTCTCATTTGAAATGCCCATTTTTGGGGGGACAGAAATGTGCGTCTTTAAAAGGTGATTTCTACGATACCCCACTTTTGCGCGTCGGACCTCAACTTTTCCCGTAAACGCAGAAAAAACGCAATTTTCAGGAGAAAGGAGACAGACATCCCCTCCCTCTGCCACCCACCCGCCCAACTGACAGCCAGCCATTAGACATGCACAGATAGTTCTGAGGGTCTGTCTGTGATGTCATAAAGGGCCTGCTGATCAATGGGCAGCTTTCTGATTGGCTACTGTATTTGATTGACAGATGGAAGCTGGCAGCTGATTGGCTGTTTAGCCTAAAGTGCTTTACACACCTCCCTGATGGTACCACTGGCTAAGACTCCACCTCAGCTCATTGGGTAATGAAAAATTTAGAACAATTGATGGATGAAAGCAGGCAGGCCGGCCATTTTGGGACGCTCATTGGACTTGTTTAATGCAATGCACCTTTGCATTTTCACATGCATTCGCGTCATGCTGTAACCACTGTGCATAAAAATTTGGAAACATGGCATACAGTGTATTATTTGGTGTCGAAGTCATATTTCCCATATTTTCCCTTCCCAGATACAAGCCCGTTTGAGTGTTTGGGGCACTTTTTAGCTAAAATCATCCTACAGGGCCTAACTGCATATGCTAAAGCCTGCCTATTTTGAATGGTGTAGTTGCCCCTGCAACCTCCAAAAATATCAGTATTTAATTCCCCAATAACCTTCTAACTCACCCCTGAAATACATACTTATTCACCCTATTTTGTTAATTGGACTCATTTCTCATTTGAATTGCCCATTTTTGGGGGGCCAGAAATGTGCGTCTTTAAAAGGTGATTTCTACGATACCCCACTTTTGCGCGTCGGACCTCAACTTTACCCGTAAACGCAGAAAAACCGCAATTTTCAGGAGAAACGAGACAGACATCCCCTCCCTCTGCCACCCACCCGCCCAACTGACAGCCAGCCATTAGACATGCACAGATAGTTCTGAGGGTCTGTCTGTGATGTCATAAAGGGCCTGCTGATCAATGGGCAGCTTTCTGATTGGCTGCTGTATTTGATTGACAGATGGAAGCTGGCAGTTGATTGGCTGTCTAGCCTAAAGTGCGTTACACACCTCCCTGATGGTACCACTGGCTAAGACTCCACCTCAGCTCATTGGGTAATGAAAAATTTAGAACAATTGATGGATGAAAGCAGGCAGGCCGGCCATTTTGGGACGCTCAGTGGACTTGTTTAATGCAATGCACCTTTGTATATTCACATGCATTCGCTTCATGCTGTAACCACTGTTCATAAAAATTTGGAAAAATGGCATACAGTGTATCATTTGGTGTCTAAGTCATGTTTCCCTTATTTTCCCTTCCCAGATACAAGCCCGTTTGAGTGTTTGGGGCACTTTTTAGCTAAAATCATCCTACAGGGCCTAACTGCATATGCTAAAGCCTGCCTATTTTGAAGGGTGTAGTTGCCCCTGCAACCTCCAAAAATATCAGGATTTACTTCCCCAATAACCTGCTAACTCACCCCTGAAATACATACTTATTCACCCTATTTTGTTAATTGGACTCATTTCTCATTTGAAATGCCCATTTTTTGGGGGAAAAAAATGTGTGTCTTTAAAAGGTGATTTCTACGATACCCCACTTTTGCGCGTCGGACCTCAACTTTTCCCGTAATTGCAGAAAAACCGCAAATTTTCAGAAGAAACGAGACAGACATCCCCTCCCTCTGCCACCCACCCGCCCAACTGAAAGCCAGCCATTAGACATGCACAGATAGTTCTGAGGGTCTGTCTGTGATGTCATAAAGGGCCTGCTGATCAATGGGCAGCTTTCTGATTGGCTACTGTATTTGATTGACAGATGGAAGCTGGCAGCTGATTGGCTGTTTAGCCTAAAGTGCGTTACACACCTCCCTGATGGTACCACTGGCTAAGACTCCACCTCAGCTCATTGGGTAATGAAAAATTTAGAACAATTGATGGATGAAAGCAGGCAGGCCGGCCATTTTGGGACGCTCATTGGACTTGTTTAATGCAATGCACCTTTGCATTTTCACATGCATTCGCTTCATGCTGTAACCACTGTGCATAAAAATTTTGAAACATGGCATACAGTGTATTATTTGGTGTCTAAGTCATATTTCCCATATTTTCCCTTCCCAGATACAAGCCCGTTTGAGTGTTTGGGGCACTTTTTAGCTAAAATCATCCTACAGGGCCTAACTGCATATGCTAAAGCCTGCCTATTTTGAATGGTGTAGTTGCCCCTGCAACCTCCAAAAATATCAGGATTTACTTCCCCAATAACCTGCTAACTCATCCCTGAAATACATACTTATTCACCCTATTTTGTTAATTGGACTGATTTCTCATTTGAAATGCCCATTTTTGGGGGGCCAGAAATGTGCGTCTTTAAAAGGTGATTTCTACGATACCCCACTTTTGCGCGTCGGACCTCAACTTTTCCCGTAATTGCAGAAAAACCGCAATTTTCAGGAGACACGAGACAGACATCCCCTCCCTCTGCCACCCACCCGCCCAACTGAAAGCCAGCCATTAGACATGCACAGATAGTTCTGAGGGTCTGTCTGTGATGTCATAAAGGGCCTGCTGATTAATGGGCAGCTTTCTGATTGGCTACTGTATTTGATTGACAGATGGAAGCTGGCAGCTGATTGGCTGTTTAGCCTAAAGTGCTTTACACACCTCCCTGAAGGTACCACTGGCTAAGACTCCACCTCAGCTCATTGGGTAATGAAAAATTTTGAACAATTGATGGATGAAAGCAGGCAGGCCGGCCATTTTGGGACGCTCAGTGGACTTGTTTAATGCAATGCACCTTTGTATATTCACATGCATTCGCTTCATGCTGTAACCACTGTGCATAAAAATTTGGAAATATGGCATACAGTGTATCATTTGGTGTCTAAGTCATGTTTCCCTTATTTTCCCTTCCCAGATACAAGCCCGTTTGAGTGTTTGGGGCACTTTTTAGCTAAAATCATCCTACAGGGCCTAACTGCATATGCTAAAGCCTGCCTATTTTGAAGGGTGTAGTTGCCCCTGCAACCTCCAAAAATATCAGGATTTACTTCCCCAATAACCTGCTAACTCACCCCTGAAATACATACTTATTCACCCTATTTTGTTAATTGGACTCATTTCTCATTTGAAATGCCCATTTTTTGGGGGCCAGAAATGTGCGTCTTTAAAAGGTGATTTCTACGATACCCCACTTTTGCGCGTCGGACCTCAACTTTTCCCGTAAACGCAGAAAAACCGCAATTTTCAGAAGAAACGAGACAGACATCCCCTCCCTCTGCCACCCACCCGCCCAACTGACAGCCAGCCATTAGACATGCACAGATAGTTCTGAGGGTCTGTCTGTGATGTCATAAAGGGCCTGCTGATCAATGGGCAGCTTTCTGATTGGCTGCTGTATTTGATTGACAGATGGAAGCTGGCAGCTGATTGTCTGTCTAGCCTAAAGTGCGTTACACACCTCCCTGATGGTACCAGTGGCTAAGACTCCACCTCAGCTCATTGGGTAATGAAAAATTTAGAACAATTGATGGATGAAAGCAGGCAGGCCGGCCATTTTGGGACGCTCATTGGACTTGTTTAATGCAATGCACCTTTGTATATTCACATGCATTCGCTTCATGCTGTAACCACTGTGCATAAAAATTTGGAAACATGGCATACAGTGTATCATTTGGTGTCTAAGTCATGTTTCCCTTATTTTCCCTTCCCAGATACAAGCCCGTTTGAGTGTTTGGGGCACTTTTTAGCTAAAATCATCCTACAGGGCCTAACTGCATATGCTAAAGCCTGCCTATTTTGAAGGGTGTAGTTGCCCTGCAACCTCCAAAAATATCAGGATTTACTTCCCCAATAACCTGCTAACTCACCCCTGAAATACATACTTATTCACCCTATTTTGTTAATTGGACTCATTTCTCATTTGAAATGCCCATTTTTGGGGGGACAGAAATGTGCGTCTTTAAAAGATGATTTCTACGATACCCCACTTTTGCGCGTCGGACCTCAACTTTTCCCGTAAACGCAGAAAAAACGCAATTTTCAGGAGAAAGGAGACAGACATCCCCTCCCTCTGCCACCCACCCGCCCAACTGACAGCCAGCCATTAGACATGCACAGATAGTTCTGAGGGTCTGTCTGTGATGTCATAAAGGGCCTGCTGATCAATGGGCAGCTTTCTGATTGGCTACTGTATTTGATTGACAGATGGAAGCTGGCAGCTGATTGGCTGTTTAGCCTAAAGTGCTTTACACACCTCCCTGATGGTACCACTGGCTAAGACTCCACCTCAGCTCATTGGGTAATGAAAAATTTAGAACAATTGATGGATGAAAGCAGGCAGGCCGGCCATTTTGGGACGCTCATTGGACTTGTTTAATGCAATGCACCTTTGCATTTTCACATGCATTCGCTTCATGCTGTAACCACTGTGCATAAAAATTTGGAAACATGGCATACAGTGTATTATTTGGTGTCTAAGTCATATTTCCCATATTTTCCCTTCCCAGATACAAGCCCGTTTGAGTGTTTGGGGCACTTATTAGCTAAAATCATCCTACAGGGCCTAACTGCATATGCTAAAGCCTGCCTATTTTGAATGGTGTAGTTGCCCCTGCAACCTCCAAAAATATCAGTATTTAATTCCCCAATAACCTGCTAACTCACCCCTGAAATACATACTTATTCACCCTATTTTGTTAATTGGACTCATTTCTCATTTGAATTGCCCATTTTTGGGGGGCCAGAAATGTGCGTCTTTAAAAGGTGATTTCTACGATACCCCACTTTTGCGCGTCGGACCTCAACTTTACCCGTAAACGCAGAAAAACCGCAATTTTCAGGAGAAACGAGACAGACATCCCCTCCCTCTGCCACGCACCCGCCCAACTGACAGCCAGCCATTAGACATGCACAGATAGTTCTGAGGGTCTGTCTGTGATGTCATAAAGGGCCTGCTGATCAATGGGCAGCTTTCTGATTGGCTGCTGTATTTGATTGACAGATGGAAGCTGGCAGTTGATTGGCTGTCTAGCCTAAAGTGCGTTACACACCTCCCTGATGGTACCACTGGCTAAGACTCCACCTCAGCTCATTGGGTAATGAAAAATTTAGAACAATTGATGGATGAAAGCAGGCAGGCCGGCCATTTTGGGACGCTCAGTGGACTTGTTTAATGCAATGCACCTTTGTATATTCACATGCATTCGCTTCATGCTGTAACCACTGTTCATAAAAATTTGGAAAAATGGCATACAGTGTATCATTTGGTGTCTAAGTCATGTTTCCCTTATTTTCCCTTCCCAGATACAAGCCCGTTTGAGTGTTTGGGGCACTTTTTAGCTAAAATCATCCTACAGGGCCTAACTGCATATGCTAAAGCCTGCCTATTTTGAAGGGTGTAGTTGCCCCTGCAACCTCCAAAAATATCAGGATTTACTTCCCCAATAACCTGCTAACTCACCCCTGAAATACATAATTATTCACCCTATTTTGTTAATTGGACTCATTTCTCATTTGAAATGCCCATTTTTTTGGGGAAAAAAATGTGCGTCTTTAAAAGGTGATTTCTACGATACCCCACTTTTGCGCGTCGGACCTCAACTTTTCCCGTAATTGCAGAAAAACCGCAATTTTCAGGAGAAACGAGACAGACATCCCCTCCCTCTGCCACCCACCCGCCCAACTGAAAGCCAGCCATTAGACATGCACAGATAGTTCTGAGGGTCTGTCTGTGATGTCATAAAGGGCCTGCTGATCAATGGGCAGCTTTCTGATTGGCTGCTGTATTTGATTGACAGATGGAAGCTGGCAGCTGATTGGCTGTCTAGCCTAAAGTGCGTTACACACCTCCCTGATGGTACCAGTGGCTAAGACTCCACCTCAGCTCATTGGGTAATGAAAAATTTAGAACAATTGATGGATGAAAGCAGGCAGGCCGGCCATTTTGGGACGCTCATTGGACTTGTTTAATGCAATGCACCTTTGTATATTCACATGCATTCGCTTCATGCTGTAACCACTGTGCATAAAAATTTGGAAACATGGCATACAGTGTATCATTTGGTGTCTAAGTCATGTTTCCCTTATTTTCCCTTCCCAGATACAAGCCCGTTTGAGTGTTTGGGGCACTTTTTAGCTAAAATCATCCTACAGGGCCTAACTGCATATGCTAAAGCCTGCCTATTTTGAAGGGTGTAGTTGCCCCTGCAACCTCCAAAAATATCAGGATTTACTTCCCCAATAACCTGCTAACTCACCCCTGAAATACATACTTATTCACCCTATTTTGTTAATTGGACTCATTTCTCATTTGAAATGCCCATTTTTGGGGGGACAGAAATGTGCGTCTTTAAAAGGTGATTTCTACGATACCCCACTTTTGCGCGTCGGACCTCAACTTTTCCCGTAAACGCAGAAAAAAACGCAATTTTCAGGAGAAAGGAGGCAGACATCCCCTCCCTCTGCCACCCACCCGCCCAACTGACAGCCAGCCATTAGACATGCACAGATAGTTCTGAGGGTCTGTCTGTGATGTCATAAAGGGCCTGCTGATCAATGGGCAGCTTTCTGATTGGCTACTGTATTTGATTGACAGATGGAAGCTGGCAGCTGATTGGCTGTTTAGCCTAAAGTGCTTTACACACCTCCCTGATGGTACCACTGGCTAAGACTCCACCTCAGCTCATTGGGTAATGAAAAATTTAGAACAATTGATGGATGAAAGCAGGCAGGCCGGCCATTTTGGGACGCTCATTGGACTTGTTTAATGCAATGCACCTTTGCATTTTCACATGCATTCGCTTCATGCTGTAACCACTGTGCATAAAAATTTGGAAACATGGCATACAGTGTATTATTTGGTGTCTAAGTCATATTTCCCATATTTTCCCTTCCCAGATACAAGCCCGTTTGAGTGTTTGGGGCACTTTTTAGCTAAAATCATCCTACAGGGCCTAACTGCATATGCTAAAGCCTGCCTATTTTGAATGGTGTAGTTGCCCCTGCAACCTCCAAAAATATCAGTATTTAATTCCCCAATAACCTGCTAACTCACCCCTGAAATACATACTTATTCACCCTATTTTGTTAATTGGACTCATTTCTCATTTGAATTGCCCATTTTTGGGGGGCCAGAAATGTGCGTCTTTAAAAGGTGATTTCTACGATACCCCACTTTTGCGCGTCGGACCTCAACTTTACCCGTAAACGCAGAAAAACCGCAATTTTCAGGAGAAACGAGACAGACATCCCCTCCCTCTGCCACCCACCCGCCCAACTGACAGCCAGCCATTAGACATGCACAGATAGTTCTGAGGGTCTGTCTGTGATGTCATAAAGGGCCTGCTGATCAATGGGCAGCTTTCTGATTGGCTGCTGTATTTGATTGACAGATGGAAGCTGGCAGTTGATTGGCTGTCTAGCCTAAAGTGCGTTACACACCTCCCTGATGGTACCACTGGCTAAGACTCCACCTCAGCTCATTGGGTAATGAAAAATTTAGAACAATTGATGGATGAAAGCAGGCAGGCCGGCCATTTTGGGACGCTCAGTGGACTTGTTTAATGCAATGCACCTTTGTATATTCACATGCATTCGCTTCATGCTGTAACCACTGTTCATAAAAATTTGGAAAAATGGCATACAGTGTATCATTTGGTGTCTAAGTCATGTTTCCCTTATTTTCCCTTCCCAGATACAAGCCCGTTTGAGTGTTTGGGGCACTTTTTAGCTAAAATCATCCTACAGGGCCTAACTGCATATGCTAAAGCCTGCCTATTTTGAAGGGTGTAGTTGCCCCTGCAACCTCCAAAAATATCAGGATTTACTTCCCCAATAACCTGCTAACTCACCCCTGAAATACATACTTATTCACCCTATTTTGTTAATTGGACTCATTTCTCATTTGAAATGCCCATTTTTTGGGGGAAAAAATGTGCGTCTTTAAAAGGTGATTTCTACGATACCCCACTTTTGCGCGTCGGACCTCAACTTTTCCCGTAATTGCAGAAAAACCGCAATTTTCAGGAGAAACGAGACAGACATCCCCTCCCTCTGCCACCCACCCGCCCAACTGAAAGCCAGCCATTAGACATGCACAGATAGTTCTGAGGGTCTGTCTGTGATGTCATAAAGGGCCTGCTGATCAATGGGCAGCTTTCTGATTGGCTGCTGTATTTGATTGACAGATGGAAGCTGGCAGCTGATTGTCTGTCTAGCCTAAAGTGCGTTACACACCTCCCTGATGGTACCAGTGGCTAAGACTCCACCTCAGCTCATTGGGTAATGAAAAATTTAGAACAATTGATGGATGAAAGCAGGCAGGCCGGCCATTTTGGGACGCTCATTGGACTTGTTTAATGCAATGCACCTTTGTATATTCACATGCATTCGCTTCATGCTATAACCACTGTGCATAAAAATTTGGAAACATGGCATACAGTGTATTATTTGGTGTCTAAGTCATATTTCCCATATTTTCCCTTCCCAGATACAAGCCCGTTTGAGTGTTTGGGGCACTTTTTAGCTAAAATCATCCTACAGGGCCTAACTGCATATGCTAAAGCCTGCCTATTTTGAATGGTGTAGTTGCCCCTGCAACCTCCAAAAATATCAGTATTTAATTCCCCAATAACCTGCTAACTCACCCCTGAAATACATACTTATTCACCCTATTTTGTTAATTGGACTCATTTCTCATTTGAATTGCCCATTTTTGGGGGCCAGAAATGTGCGTCTTTAAAAGGTGATTTCTACGATACCCCACTTTTGCGCGTCGGACCTCAACTTTACCCGTAAACGCAGAAAAACCGCAATTTTCAGGAGAAACGAGACAGACATCCCCTCCCTCTGCCACCCACCCGCCCAACTGACAGCCAGCCATTAGACATGCACAGATAGTTCTGAGGGTCTGTCTGTGATGTCATAAAGGGCCTGCTGATCAATGGGCAGCTTTCTGATTGGCTGCTGTATTTGATTGACAGATGGAAGCTGGCAGTTGATTGGCTGTCTAGCCTAAAGTGCGTTACACACCTCCCTGATGGTACCACTGGCTAAGAGTCCACCTCAGCTCATTGGGTAATGAAAAATTTAGAACAATTGATGGATGAAAGCAGGCAGGCCGGCCATTTTGGGACGCTCAGTGGACTTGTTTAATGCAATGCACCTTTGTATATTCACATGCATTCGCTTCATGCTGTAACCACTGTTCATAAAAATTTGGAAAAATGGCATACAGTGTATCATTTGGTGTCTAAGTCATGTTTCCCTTATTTTCCCTTCCCAGATACAAGCCCGTTTGAGTGTTTGGGGCACTTTTTAGCTAAAATCATCCTACAGGGCCTAACTGCATATGCTAAAGCCTGCCTATTTTGAAGCGTGTAGTTGCCCTTGCAACCTCCAAAAATATCAGGATTTACTTCCCCAATAACCTGCTAACTCACCCCTGAAATACATACTTATTCACCCTATTTTGTTAATTGGACTCATTTCTCATTTGAAATGCCCATTTTTTGGGGGAAAAAAATGTGCGTCTTTAAAAGGTGATTTCTACGATACCCCACTTTTGCGCGTCGGACCTCAACTTTTCCCGTAATTGCAGAAAAACCGCAATTTTCAGGAGAAACGAGACAGACATCCCCTCCCTCTGCCACCCACCCGCCCAACTGAAAGCCAGCCATTAGACATGCACAGATAGTTCTGAGGGTCTGTCTGTGATGTCATAAAGGGCCTGCTGATCAATGGGCAGCTTTCTGATTGGCTGTTGTATTTGATTGACAGATGGAAGCTGGCAGCTGATTGTCTGTCTAGCCTAAAGTGCGTTACACACCTCCCTGATGGTACCAGTGGCTAAGACTCCACCTCAGCTCATTGGGTAATGAAAAATTTAGAACAATTGATGGATGAAAGCAGGCAGGCCGGCCATTTTGGGACGCTCATTGGACTTGTTTAATGCAATGCACCTTTGTATATTCACATGCATTCGCTTCATGCTGTAACCACTGTGCATAAAAATTTGGAAACATGGCATACAGTGTATCATTTGGTGTCTAAGTCATGTTTCCCTTATTTTCCCTTCCCAGATACAAGCCCGTTTGAGTGTTTGGGGCACTTTTTAGCTAAAATCATCCTACAGGGCCTAACTGCATATGCTAAAGCCTGCCTATTTTGAAGGGTGTAGTTGCCCCTGCAACCTCCAAAAATATCAGGATTTACTTCCCCAATAACCTGCTAACTCACCCCTGAAATACATACTTATTCACCCTATTTTGTTAATTGGACTCATTTCTCATTTGAAATGCCCATTTTTGGGGGGACAGAAATGTGCGTCTTTAAAAGGTGATTTCTACGATACCCCACTTTTGCGCGTCGGACCTCAACTTTTCCCGTAAATGCAGAAAAAACGCAATTTTCAGGAGAAAGGAGACAGACATCCCCTACCTCTGCCACCCACCCGCCCAACTGACAGCCAGCCATTAGACATGCACAGATAGTTCTGAGGGTCTGTCTGTGATGTCATAAAGGGCCTGCTGATCAATGGGCAGCTTTCTGATTGGCTACTGTATTTGATTGACAGATGGAAGCTGGCAGCTGATTGGCTGTTTAGCCTAAAGTGCTTTACACACCTCCCTGATGGTACCACTGGCTAAGACTCCACCTCAGCTCATTGGGTAATGAAAAATTTAGAACAATTGATGGATGAAAGCAGGCAGGCCGGCCATTTTGGGACGCTCATTGGACTTGTTTAATGCAATGCACCTTTGCATTTTCACATGCATTCGCTTCATGCTGTAACCACTGTGCATAAAAATTTGGAAACATGGCATACAGTGTATTATTTGGTGTCTAAGTCATATTTCCCATATTTTCCCTTCCCAGATACAAGCCCGTTTGAGTGTTTGGGGCACTTTTTAGCTAAAATCATCCTACAGGGCCTAACTGCATATGCTAAAGCCTGCCTATTTTGAATGGTGTAGTTGCCCCTGCAACCTCCAAAAATATCAGTATTTAATTCCCCAATAACCTGCTAACTCACCCCTGAAATACATACTTATTCACCCTATTTTGTTAATTGGACTCATTTCTCATTTGAATTGCCCATTTTTGGGGGGCCAGAAATGTGCGTCTTTAAAAGGTGATTTCTACGATACCCCACTTTTGCGCGTCGGACCTCAACTTTACCCGTAAACGCAGAAAAACCGCAATTTTCAGGAGAAACGAGACAGACATCCCCTCCCTCTGCCACCCACCCGCCCAACTGACAGCCAGCCATTAGACATGCACAGATAGTTCTGAGGGTCTGTCTGTGATGTCATAAAGGGCCTGCTGATCAATGGGCAGCTTTCTGATTGGCTGCTGTATTTGATTGACAGATGGAAGCTGGCAGTTGATTGGCTGTCTAGCCTAAAGTGCGTTACACACCTCCCTGATGGTACCACTTGCTAAGACTCCACCTCAGCTCATTGGGTAATGAAAAATTTAGAACAATTGATGGATGAAAGCAGGCAGGCCGGCCATTTTGGGACGCTCAGTGGACTTGTTTAATGCAATGCACCTTTGTATATTCACATGCATTCGCTTCATGCTGTAACCACTGTTCATAAAAATTTGGAAAAATGGCATACAGTGTATCATTTGGTGTCTAAGTCATGTTTCCCTTATTTTCCCTTCCCAGATACAAGCCCGTTTGAGTGTTTGGGGCACTTTTTAGCTAAAATCATCCTACAGGGCCTAACTGCATATGCTAAAGCCTGCCTATTTTGAAGGGTGTAGTTGCCCCTGCAACCTCCAAAAATATCAGGATTTACTTCCCCAATAACCTGCTAACTCACCCCTGAAATACATACTTATTCACCCTATTTTGTTAATTGGACTCATTTCTCATTTGAAATGCCCATTTTTGGGGGGAAAAAAATGTGCGTCTTTAAAAGGTGATTTCTACGATACCCCACTTTTGCGCGTCGGACCTCAACTTTTCCCGTAATTGCAGAAAAACCGCAATTTTCAGGAGAAACGAGACAGACATCCCCTCCCTCTGCCACCCACCCGCCCAACTGAAAGCCAGCCATTAGACATGCACAGATAGTTCTGAGGGTCTGTCTGTGATGTCATAAAGGGCCTGCTGATCAATGGGCAGCTTTCTGATTGGCTGCTGTATTTGATTGACAGATGGAAGCTGGCAGCTGATTGTCTGTCTAGCCTAAAGTGCGTTACACACCTCCCTGATGGTACCAGTGGCTAAGACTCCACCTCAGCTCATTGGGTAATGAAAAATTTAGAACAATTGATGGATGAAAGCAGGCAGGCCGGCCATTTTGGGACGCTCATTGGACTTGTTTAATGCAATGCACCTTTGTATATTCACATGCATTCGCTTCATGCTGTAACCACTGTGCATAAAAATTTGGAAACATGGCATACAGTGTATCATTTGGTGTCTAAGTCATGTTTCCCTTATTTTCCCTTCCCAGATACAAGCCCGTTTCAGTGTTTGGGGCACTTTTTAGCTAAAATCATCCTACAGGGCCTAACTGCATATGCTAAAGCCTGCCTATTTTGAAGGGTGTAGTTGCCCCTGCAACCTCCAAAAATATCAGGATTTACTTCCCCAATAACCTGCTAACTCACCCCTGAAATACATACTTATTCACCCTATTTTGTTAATTGGACTCATTTCTCATTTGAAATGCCCATTTTTGGGGGGACAGAAATGTGCGTCTTTAAAAGGTGATTTCTACGATACCCCACTTTTGCGCGTCGGACCTCAACTTTTCCCGTAAACGCAGAAAAAACGCAATTTTCAGGAGAAAGGAGACAGACATCCCCTCCCTCTGCCACCCACCCGCCCAACTGACAGCCAGCCATTAGACATGCACAGATAGTTCTGAGGGTCTGTCTGTGATGTCATAAAGGGCCTGCTGATCAATGGGCAGCTTTCTGATTGGCTACTGTATTTGATTGACAGATGGAAGCTGGCAGCTGATTGGCTGTTTAGCCTAAAGTGCTTTACACACCTCCCTGATGGTACCACTGGCTAAGACTCCACCTCAGCTCATTGGGTAATGAAAAATTTAGAACAATTGATGGATGAAAGCAGGCAGGCCGGCCATTTTGGGACGCTCATTGGACTTGTTTAATGCAATGCACCTTTGCATTTTCACATGCATTCGCTTCATGCTGTAACCACTGTGCATAAAAATTTGGAAACATGGCATACAGTGTATTATTTGGTGTCTAAGTCATATTTCCCATATTTTCCCTTCCCAGATACAAGCCCGTTTGAGTGTTTGGGGCACTTTTTAGCTAAAATCATCCTACAGGGCCTAACTGCATATGCTAAAGCCTGCCTATTTTGAATGGTGTAGTTGCCCCTGCAACCTCCAAAAATATCAGTATTTAATTCCCCAATAACCTGCTAACTCACCCCTGAAATACATACTTATTCACCCTATTTTGTTAATTGGACTCATTTCTCATTTGAATTGCCCATTTTTGGGGGGCCAGAAATGTGCGTCTTTAAAAGGTGATTTCTACGATACCCCACTTTTGCGCGTCGGACCTCAACTTTTCCCGTAAACGCAGAAAAAACGCAATTTTCAGGAGAAAGGAGACAGACATCCCCTCCCTCTGCCACCCACCCGCCCAACTGACAGCCAGCCATTAGACATGCACAGATAGTTCTGAGGGTCTGTCTGTGATGTCATAAAGGGCCTGCTGATCAATGGGCAGCTTTCTGATTGGCTACTGTATTTGATTGACAGATGGAAGCTGGCAGCTGATTGGCTGTTTAGCCTAAAGTGCTTTACACACCTCCCTGATGGTACCACTGGCTAAGACTCCACCTCAGCTCATTGGGTAATGAAAAATTTAGAACAATTGATGGATGAAAGCAGGCAGGCCGGCCATTTTGGGACGCTCATTGGACTTGTTTAATGCAATGCACCTTTGCATTTTCACATGCATTCGCTTCATGCTGTAACCACTGTGCATAAAAATTTGGAAACATGGCATACAGTGTATTATTTGGTGTCTAAGTCATATTTCCCATATTTTCCCTTCCCAGATACAAGCCCGTTTGAGTGTTTGGGGCACTTTTTAGCTAAAATCATCCTACAGGGCCTAATTGCATATGCTAAAGCCTGCCTATTTTGAATGGTGTAGTTGCCCCTGCAACCTCCAAAAATATCAGTATTTAATTCCCCAATAACCTGCTAACTCACCCCTGAAATACATACTTATTCACCCTATTTTGTTAATTGGACTCATTTCTCATTTGAATTGCCCATTTTTGGGGGGCCAGAAATGTGCGTCTTTAAAAGGTGATTTCTACGATACCCCACTTTTGCGCGTCGGACCTCAACTTTACCCGTAAACGCAGAAAAACCGCAATTTTCAGGAGAAACGAGACAGACATCCCCTCCCTCTGCCACCCACCCGCCCAACTGACAGCCAGCCATTAGACATGCACAGATAGTTCTGAGGGTCTGTCTGTGATGTCATAAAGGGCCTGCTGATCAATGGGCAGCTTTCTGATTGGCTGCTGTATTTGATTGACAGATGGAAGCTGGCAGTTGATTGGCTGTCTAGCCTAAAGTGCGTTACACACCTCCCTGATGGTACCACTGGCTAAGACTCCACCTCAGCTCATTGGGTAATGAAAAATTTAGAACAATTGATGGATGAAAGCAGGCAGGCCGGCCATTTTGGGACGCTCAGTGGACTTGTTTAATGCAATGCACCTTTGTATATTCACATGCATTCGCTTCATGCTGTAACCACTGTTCATAAAAATTTGGAAAAATGGCATACAGTGTATCATTTGGTGTCTAAGTCATGTTTCCCTTATTTTCCCTTCCCAGATACAAGCCCGTTTGAGTGTTTGGGGCACTTTTTAGCTAAAATCATCCTACAGGGCCTAACTGCATATGCTAAAGCCTGCCTATTTTGAAGGGTGTAGTTGCCCCTGCAACCTCCAAAAATATCAGGATTTACTTCCCCAATAACCTGCTAACTCACCCCTGAAATACATACTTATTCACCCTATTTTGTTAATTGGACTCATTTCTCATTTGAAATGCCCATTTTTTGGGGGAAAAAAATGTGCGTCTTTAAAAGGTGATTTCTACGATACCCCACTTTTGCGCGTCGGACCTCAACTTTTCCCGTAATTGCAGAAAAACCGCAATTTTCAGGAGAAACGAGACAGACATCCCCTCCCTCTGCCACCCACCCGCCCAACTGAAAGCCAGCCATTAGACATGCACAGATAGTTCTGAGGGTCTGTCTGTGATGTCATAAAGGGCCTGCTGATCAATGGGCAGCTTTCTGATTGGCTGCTGTATTTGATTGACAGATGGAAGCTGGCAGCTGATTGTCTGTCTAGCCTAAAGTGCGTTACACACCTCCCTGATGGTACCAGTGGCTAAGACTCCACCTCAGCTCATTGGGTAATGAAAAATTTAGAACAATTGATGGATGAAAGCAGGCAGGCCGGCCATTTTGGGACGCTCATTGGACTTGTTTAATGCAATGCACCTTTGTATATTCACATGCATTCGCTTCATGCTGTAACCACTGTGCATAAAAATTTGGAAACATGGCATACAGTGTATCATTTGGTGTCTAAGTCATGTTTCCCTTATTTTCCCTTCCCAGATACAAGCCCGTTTGAGTGTTTGGGGCACTTTTTAGCTAAAATCATCCTACAGGGCCTAACTGCATATGCTAAAGCCTGCCTATTTTGAAGGGTGTAGTTGCCCCTGCAACCTCCAAAAATATCAGGATTTACTTCCCCAATAACCTGCTAACTCACCCCTGAAATACATACTTATTCACCCTATTTTGTTAATTGGACTCATTTCTCATTTGAAATGCCCATTTTTGGGGGGACAGAAATGTGCGTCTTTAAAAGGTGATTTCTACGATACCCCACTTTTGCGCGTCGGACCTCAACTTTTCCCGTAAACGCAGAAAAAACGCAATTTTCAGGAGAAAGGAGACAGACATCCCCTCCCTCTGCCACCCACCCGCCCAACTGACAGCCAGCCATTAGACATGCACAGATAGTTCTGAGGGTCTGTCTGTGATGTCATAAAGGGCCTGCTGATCAATGGGCAGCTTTCTGATTGGCTACTGTATTTGATTGACAGATGGAAGCTGGCAGCTGATTGGCTGTTTAGCCTAAAGTGCTTTACACACCTCCCTGATGGTACCACTGGCTAAGACTCCACCTCAGCTCATTGGGTAATGAAAAATTTAGAACAATTGATGGATGAAAGCAGGCAGGCCGGCCATTTTGGGACGCTCATTGGACTTGTTTAATGCAATGCACCTTTGCATTTTCACATGCATTCGCTTCATGCTGTAACCACTGTGCATAAAAATTTGGAAACATGGCATACAGTGTATTATTTGGTGTCTAAGTCATATTTCCCATATTTTCCCTTCCCAGATACAAGCCCGTTTGAGTGTTTGGGGCACTTTTTAGCTAAAATCATCCTACAGGGCCTAACTGCATATGCTAAAGCCTGCCTATTTTGAATGGTGTAGTTGCCCCTGCAACCTCCAAAAATATCAGTATTTAATTCCCCAATAACCTGCTAACTCACCCCTGAAATACATACTTATTCACCCTATTTTGTTAATTGGACTCATTTCTCATTTGAATTGCCCATTTTTGGGGGGCCAGAAATGTGCGTCTTTAAAAGGTGATTTCTACGATACCCCACTTTTGCGCGTCGGACCTCAACTTTACCCGTAAACGCAGAAAAACCGCAATTTTCAGGAGAAACGAGACAGACATCCCCTCCCTCTGCCACCCACCCGCCCAACTGACAGCCAGCCATTAGACATGCACAGATAGTTCTGAGGGTCTGTCTGTGATGTCATAAAGGGCCTGCTGATCAATGGGCAGCTTTCTGATTGGCTGCTGTATTTGATTGACAGATGGAAGCTGGCAGTTGATTGGCTGTCTAGCCTAAAGTGCGTTACACACCTCCCTGATGGTACCACTGGCTAAGACTCCACCTCAGCTCATTGGGTAATGAAAAATTTAGAACAATTGATGGATGAAAGCAGGCAGGCCGGCCATTTTGGGACGCTCAGTGGACTTGTTTAATGCAATGCACCTTTGATTATTCACATGCATTCGCTTCATGCTGTAACCACTGTTCATAAAAATTTGGAAAAATGGCATACAGTGTATCATTTGGTGTCTAAGTCATGTTTCCCTTATTTTCCCTTCCCAGATACAAGCCCGTTTGAGTGTTTGGGGCACTTTTTAGCTAAAATCATCCTACAGGGCCTAACTGCATATGCTAAAGCCTGCCTATTTTGAAGGGTGTAGTTGCCCCTGCAACCTCCAAAAATATCAGGATTTACTTCCCCAATAACCTGCTAACTCACCCCTGAAATACATACTTATTCACCCTATTTTGTTAATTGGACTCATTTCTCATTTGAAATGCCCATTTTTGGGGGGACAGAAATGTGCGTCTTTAAAAGGTGATTTCTACGATACCCCACTTTTGCGCGTCGGACCTCAACTTTTCCCGTAAACGCAGAAAAAACGCAATTTTCAGGAGAAAGGAGACAGACATCCCCTCCCTCTGCCACCCACCCGCCCAACTGACAGCCAGCCATTAGACATGCACAGATAGTTCTGAGGGTCTGTCTGTGATGTCATAAAGGGCCTGCTGATCAATGGGCAGCTTTCTGATTGGCTACTGTATTTGATTGACAGATGGAAGCTGGCAGCTGATTGGCTGTTTAGCCTAAAGTGCTTTACACACCTCCCTGATGGTACCACTGGCTAAGACTCCACCTCAGCTCATTGGGTAATGAAAAATTTAGAACAATTGATGGATGAAAGCAGGCAGGCCGGCCATTTTGGGACGCTCATTGGACTTGTTTAATGCAATGCACCTTTGCATTTTCACATGCATTCGCTTCATGCTGTAACCACTGTGCATAAAAATTTGGAAACATGGCATACAGTGTATTATTTGGTGTCTAAGTCATATTTCCCATATTTTCCCTTCCCAGATACAAGCCCGTTTGAGTGTTTGGGGCACTTTTTAGCTAAAATCATCCTACAGGGCCTAACTGCATATGCTAAAGCCTGCCTATTTTGAATGGTGTAGTTGCCCCTGCAACCTCCAAAAATATCAGTATTTAATTCCCCAATAACCTGCTAACTCACCCCTGAAATACATACTTATTCACCCTATTTTGTTAATTGGACTCATTTCTCATTTGAATTGCCCATTTTTGGGGGGCCAGAAATGTGCGTCTTTAAAAGGTGATTTCTACGATACCCCACTTTTGCGCGTCGGACCTCAACTTTTCCCGTAAACGCAGAAAAAACGCAATTTTCAGGAGAAAGGAGACAGACATCCCCTCCCTCTGCCACCCACCCGCCCAACTGACAGCCAGCCATTAGACATGCACAGATAGTTCTGAGGGTCTGTCTGTGATGTCATAAAGGGCCTGCTGATCAATGGGCAGCTTTCTGATTGGCTACTGTATTTGATTGACAGATGGAAGCTGGCAGCTGATTGGCTGTTTAGCCTAAAGTGCTTTACACACCTCCCTGATGGTACCACTGGCTAAGACTCCACCTCAGCTCATTGGGTAATGAAAAATTTAGAACAATTGATGGATGAAAGCAGGCAGGCCGGCCATTTTGGGACGCTCATTGGACTTGTTTAATGCAATGCACCTTTGCATTTTCACATGCATTCGCTTCATGCTGTAACCACTGTGCATAAAAATTTGGAAACATGGCATACAGTGTATTATTTGGTGTCTAAGTCATATTTCCCATATTTTCCCTTCCCAGATACAAGCCCGTTTGAGTGTTTGGGGCACTTTTTAGCTAAAATCATCCTACAGGGCCTAACTGCATATGCTAAAGCCTGCCTATTTTGAATGGTGTAGTTGCCCCTGCAACCTCCAAAAATATCAGTATTTAATTCCCCAATAACCTGCTAACTCACCCCTGAAATACATACTTATTCACCCTATTTTTTTAATTGGACTCATTTCTCATTTGAATTGCCCATTTTTGGGGGGCCAGAAATGTGCGTCTTTAAAAGGTGATTTCTACGATACCCCACTTTTGCGCGTCGGACCTCAACTTTACCCGTAAACGCAGAAAAACCGCAATTTTCAGGAGAAACGAGACAGACATCCCCTCCCTCTGCCACCCACCCGCCCAACTGACAGCCAGCCATTAGACATGCACAGATAGTTCTGAGGGTCTGTCTGTGATGTCATAAAGGGCCTGCTGATCAATGGGCAGCTTTCTGATTGGCTGCTGTATTTGATTGACAGATGGAAGCTGGCAGTTGATTGGCTGTCTAGCCTAAAGTGCGTTACACACCTCCCTGATGGTACCACTGGCTAAGACTCCACCTCAGCTCATTGGGTAATGAAAAATTTAGAACAATTGATGGATGAAAGCAGGCAGGCCGGCCATTTTGGGACGCTCAGTGGACTTGTTTAATGCAATGCACCTTTGTATATTCACATGCATTCGCTTCATGCTGTAACCACTGTTCATAAAAATTTGGAAAAATGGCATACAGTGTATCATTTGGTGTCTAAGTCATGTTTCCCTTATTTTCCCTTCCCAGATACAAGCCCGTTTGAGTGTTTGGGGCACTTTTTAGCTAAAATCATCCTACAGGGCCTAACTGCATATGCTAAAGCCTGCCTATTTTGAAGGGTGTAGTTGCCCCTGCAACCTCCAAAAATATCAGGATTTACTTCCCCAATAACCTGCTAACTCACCCCTGAAATACATACTTATTCACCCTATTTTGTTAATTGGACTCATTTCTCATTTGAAATGCCCATTTTTTGGGGGGGAAAAATGTGCGTCTTTAAAAGGTGATTTCTACGATACCCCACTTTTGCGCGTCGGACCTCAACTTTTCCCGTAATTGCAGAAAAACCGCAATTTTCAGGAGAAACGAGACAGACATCCCCTCCCTCTGCCACCCACCCGCCCAACTGAAAGCCAGCCATTAGACATGCACAGATAGTTCTGAGGGTCTGTCTGTGATGTCATAAAGGGCCTGCTGATCAATGGGCAGCTTTCTGATTGGGTGCTGTATTTGATTGACAGATGGAAGCTGGCAGCTGATTGTCTGTCTAGCCTAAAGTGCGTTACACACCTCCCTGATGGTACCAGTGGCTAAGACTCCACCTCAGCTCATTGGGTAATGAAAAATTTAGAACAATTGATGGATGAAAGCAGGCAGGCCGGCCATTTTGGGACGCTCATTGGACTTGTTTAATGCAATGCACCTTTGTATATTCACATGCATTCGCTTCATGCTGTAACCACTGTGCATAAAAATTTGGAAACATGGCATACAGTGTATCATTTGGTGTCTAAGTCATGTTTCCCTTATTTTCCCTTCCCAGATACAAGCCCGTTTGAGTGTTTGGGGCACTTTTTAGCTAAAATCATCCTACAGGGCCTAACTGCATATGCTAAAGCCTGCCTATTTTGAAGGGTGTAGTTGCCCCTGCAACCTCCAAAAATATCAGGATTTACTTCCCCAATAACCTGCTAACTCACCCCTGAAATACATACTTATTCACCCTATTTTGTTAATTGGACTCATTTCTCATTTGAAATGCCCATTTTTGGGGGGACAGAAATGTGCGTCTTTAAAAGGTGATTTCTACGATACCCCACTTTTGCGCGTCGGACCTCAACTTTTCCCGTAAACGCAGAAAAAACGCAATTTTCAGGAGAAAGGAGACAGACATCCCCTCCCTCTGCCACCCACCCGCCCAACTGACAGCCAGCCATTAGACATGCACAGATAGTTCTGAGGGTCTGTCTGTGATGTCATAAAGGGCCTGCTGATCAATGGGCAGCTTTCTGATTGGCTACTGTATTTGATTGACAGATGGAAGCTGGCAGCTGATTGGCTGTTTAGCCTAAAGTGCTTTACACACCTCCCTGATGGTACCACTGGCTAAGACTCCACCTCAGCTCATTGGGTAATGAAAAATTTAGAACAATTGATGGATGAAAGCAGGCAGGCCGGCCATTTTGGGACGCTCAGTGGACTTGTTTAATGCAATGCACCTTTGTATATTCACATGCATTCGCTTCATGCTGTAACCACTGTTCATAAAAATTTGGAAAAATGGCATACAGTGTATCATTTGGTGTCTAAGTCATGTTTCCCTTATTTTCCCTTCCCAGATACAAGCCCGTTTGAGTGTTTGGGGCACTTTTTAGCTAAAATCATCCTACAGGGCCTAACTGCATATGCTAAAGCCTGCCTATTTTGAAGGGTGTAGTTGCCCCTGCAACCTCCAAAAATATCAGGATTTACTTCCCCAATAACCTGCTAACTCACCCCTGAAATACATACTTATTCACCCTATTTTGTTAATTGGACTCATTTCTCATTTGAAATGCCCATTTTTTGGGGGAAAAAAATGTGCGTCTTTAAAAGGTGATTTCTACGATACCCCACTTTTGCGCGTCGGACCTCAACTTTTCCCGTAATTGCAGAAAAACCGCAATTTTCAGGAGAAACGAGACAGACATCCCCTCCCTCTGCCACCCACCCGCCCAACTGAAAGCCAGCCATTAGACATGCACAGATAGTTCTGAGGGTCTGTCTGTGATGTCATAAAGGGCCTGCTGATCAATGGGCAGCTTTCTGATTGGCTGCTGTATTTGATTGACAGATGGAAGCTGGCAGCTGATTGTCTGTCTAGCCTAAAGTGCGTTACACACCTCCCTGATGGTACCAGTGGCTAAGACTCCACCTCAGCTCATTGGGTAATGAAAAATTTAGAACAATTGATGGATGAAAGCAGGCAGGCCGGCCATTTTGGGACGCTCATTGGACTTGTTTAATGCAATGCACCTTTGCATTTTCACATGCATTCGCTTCATGCTGTAACCACTGTGCATAAAAATTTGGAAACATGGCATACAGTGTATTATTTGGTGTCTAAGTCATATTTCCCATATTTTCCCTTCCCAGATACAAGCCCGTTTGAGTGTTTGGGGCACTTTTTAGCTAAAATCATCCTACAGGGCCTAACTGCATATGCTAAAGCCTGCCTATTTTGAATGGTGTAGTTGCCCCTGCAACCTCCAAAAATATCAGTATTTAATTCCCCAATAACCTGCTAACTCACCCCTGAAATACATACTTATTCACCCTATTTTTTTAATTGGACTCATTTCTCATTTGAATTGCCCATTTTTGGGGGGCCAGAAATGTGCGTCTTTAAAAGGTGATTTCTACGATACCCCACTTTTGCGCGTCGGACCTCAACTTTACCCGTAAACGCAGAAAAACCGCAATTTTCAGGAGAAACGAGACAGACATCCCCTCCCTCTGCCACCCACCCGCCCAACTGACAGCCAGCCATTAGACATGCACAGATAGTTCTGAGGGTCTGTCTGTGATGTCATAAAGGGCCTGCTGATCAATGGGCAGCTTTCTGATTGGCTGCTGTATTTGATTGACAGATGGAAGCTGGCAGTTGATTGGCTGTCTAGCCTAAAGTGCGTTACACACCTCCCTGATGGTACCACTGGCTAAGACTCCACCTCAGCTCATTGGGTAATGAAAAATTTAGAACAATTGATGGATGAAAGCAGGCAGGCCGGCCATTTTGGGACGCTCAGTGGACTTGTTTAATGCAATGCACCTTTGTATATTCACATGCATTCGCTTCATGCTGTAACCACTGTTCATAAAAATTTGGAAAAATGGCATACAGTGTATCATTTGGTGTCTAAGTCATGTTTCCCTTATTTTCCCTTCCCAGATACAAGCCCGTTTGAGTGTTTGGGGCACTTTTTAGCTAAAATCATCCTACAGGGCCTAACTGCATATGCTAAAGCCTGCCTATTTTGAAGGGTGTAGTTGCCCCTGCAACCTCCAAAAATATCAGGATTTACTTCCCCAATAACCTGCTAACTCACCCCTGAAATACATACTTATTCACCCTATTTTGTTAATTGGACTCATTTCTCATTTGAAATGCCCATTTTTTGGGGGGAAAAAATGTGCGTCTTTAAAAGGTGATTTCTACGATACCCCACTTTTGCGCGTCGGACCTCAACTTTTCCCGTAATTGCAGAAAAACCGCAATTTTCAGGAGAAACGAGACAGACATCCCCTCCCTCTGCCACCCACCCGCCCAACTGAAAGCCAGCCATTAGACATGCACAGATAGTTCTGAGGGTCTGTCTGTGATGTCATAAAGGGCCTGCTGATCAATGGGCAGCTTTCTGATTGGCTGCTGTATTTGATTGACAGATGGAAGCTGGCAGCTGATTGTCTGTCTAGCCTAAAGTGCGTTACACACCTCCCTGATGGTACCAGTGGCTAAGACTCCACCTCAGCTCATTGGGTAATGAAAAATTTAGAACAATTGATGGATGAAAGCAGGCAGGCCGGCCATTTTGGGACGCTCATTGGACTTGTTTAATGCAATGCACCTTTGTATATTCACATGCATTCGCTTCATGCTGTAACCACTGTGCATAAAAATTTGGAAACATGGCATACAGTGTATCATTTGGTGTCTAAGTCATGTTTCCCTTATTTTCCCTTCCCAGATACAAGCCCGTTTGAGTGTTTGGGGCACTTTTTAGCTAAAATCATCCTACAGGGCCTAACTGCATATGCTAAAGCCTGCCTATTTTGAAGGGTGTAGTTGCCCCTGCAACCTCCAAAAATATCAGGATTTACTTCCCCAATAACCTGCTAACTCACCCCTGAAATACATACTTATTCACCCTATTTTGTTAATTGGACTCATTTCTCATTTGAAATGCCCATTTTTGGGGGGACAGAAATGTGCGTCTTTAAAAGGTGATTTCTACGATACCCCACTTTTGCGCGTCGGACCTCAACTTTTCCCGTAAACGCAGAAAAAACGCAATTTTCAGGAGAAAGGAGACAGACATCCCCTCCCTCTGCCACCCACCCGCCCAACTGACAGCCAGCCATTAGACATGCACAGATAGTTCTGAGGGTCTGTCTGTGATGTCATAAAGGGCCTGCTGATCAATGGGCAGCTTTCTGATTGGCTACTGTATTTGATTGACAGATGGAAGCTGGCAGCTGATTGGCTGTTTAGCCTAAAGTGCTTTACACACCTCCCTGATGGTACCACTGGCTAAGACTCCACCTCAGCTCATTGGGTAATGAAAAATTTAGAACAATTGATGGATGAAAGCAGGCAGGCCGGCCATTTTGGGACGCTCAGTGGACTTGTTTAATGCAATGCACCTTTGTATATTCACATGCATTCGCTTCATGCTGTAACCACTGTTCATAAAAATTTGGAAAAATGGCATACAGTGTATCATTTGGTGTCTAAGTCATGTTTCCCTTATTTTCCCTTCCCAGATACAAGCCCGTTTGAGTGTTTGGGGCACTTTTTAGCTAAAATCATCCTACAGGGCCTAACTGCATATGCTAAAGCCTGCCTATTTTGAAGGGTGTAGTTGCCCCTGCAACCTCCAAAAATATCAGGATTTACTTCCCCAATAACCTGCTAACTCACCCCTGAAATACATACTTATTCACCCTATTTTGTTAATTGGACTCATTTCTCATTTGAAATGCCCATTTTTTGGGGGAAAAAAATGTGCGTCTTTAAAAGGTGATTTCTACGATACCCCACTTTTGCGCGTCGGACCTCAACTTTTCCCGTAATTGCAGAAAAACCGCAATTTTCAGGAGAAACGAGACAGACATCCCCTCCCTCTGCCACCCACCCGCCCAACTGAAAGCCAGCCATTAGACATGCACAGATAGTTCTGAGGGTCTGTCTGTGATGTCATAAAGGGCCTGCTGATCAATGGGCAGCTTTCTGATTGGCTGCTGTATTTGATTGACAGATGGAAGCTGGCAGCTGATTGTCTGTCTAGCCTAAAGTGCGTTACACACCTCCCTGATGGTACCAGTGGCTAAGACTCCACCTCAGCTCATTGGGTAATGAAAAATTTAGAACAATTGATGGATGAAAGCAGGCAGGCCGGCCATTTTGGGACACTCATTGGACTTGTTTAATGCAATGCACCTTTGTATATTCACATGCATTCGCTTCATGCTGTAACCACTGTGCATAAAAATTTGGAAACATGGCATACAGTGTATCATTTGGTGTCTAAGTCATGTTTCCCTTATTTTCCCTTCCCAGATACAAGCCCGTTTGAGTGTTTGGGGCACTTTTTAGCTAAAATCATCCTACAGGGCCTAACTGCATATGCTAAAGCCTGCCTATTTTGAAGCGTGTAGTTGCCCCTGCAACCTCCAAAAATATCAGGATTTACTTCCCCAATAACCTGCTAACTCACCCCTGAAATACATACTTATTCACCCTATTTTGTTAATTGTACTCATTTCTCATTTGAAATGCCCATTTTTGGGGGGACAGAAATGTGCGTCTTTAAAAGGTGATTTCTACGATACCCCACTTTTGCGCGTCGGACCTCAACTTTTCCCGTAGACGCAGAAAAAACGCAATTTTCAGGAGAAAGGAGACAGACATCCCCTCCCTCTGCCACCCACCCGCCCAACTGACAGCCAGCCATTAGACATGCACAGATAGTTCTGAGGGTCTGTCTGTGATGTCATAAAGGGCCTGCTGATCAATGGGCAGCTTTCTGATTGGCTACTGTATTTGATTGACAGATGGAAGCTGGCAGCTGATTGGCTGTTTAGCCTAAAGTGCTTTACACACCTCCCTGATGGTACCACTGGCTAAGACTCCACCTCAGCTCATTGGGTAATGAAAAATTTAGAACAATTGATGGATGAAAGCAGGCAGGCCGGCCATTTTGGGACGCTCATTGGACTTGTTTAATGCAATGCACCTTTGCATTTTCACATGCATTCGCTTCATGCTGTAACCACTGTGCATAAAAATTTGGAAACATGGCATACAGTGTATTATTTGGTGTCTAAGTCATATTTCCCATATTTTCCCTTCCCAGATACAAGCCCGTTTGAGTGTTTGGGGCACTTTTTAGCTAAAATCATCCTACAGGGCCTAACTGCATATGCTAAAGCCTGCCTATTTTGAATGGTGTAGTTGCCCCTGCAACCTCCAAAAATATCAGTATTTAATTCCCCAATAACCTGCTAACTCACCCCTGAAATACATACTTATTCACCCTATTTTGTTAATTGGACTCATTTCTCATTTGAATTGCCCATTTTTGGGGGGCCAGAAATGTGCGTCTTTAAAAGGTGATTTCTACGATACCCCACTTTTGCGCGTCGGACCTCAACTTTTCCCGTAAACGCAGAAAAAACGCAATTTTCAGGAGAAAGGAGACAGACATCCCCTCCCTCTGCCACCCACCCGCCCAACTGACAGCCAGCCATTAGACATGCACAGATAGTTCTGAGGGTCTGTCTGTGATGTCATAAAGGGCCTGCTGATTAATGGGCAGCTTTCTGATTGGCTACTGTATTTGATTGACAGATGGAAGCTGGCAGCTGATTGGCTGTTTAGCCTAAAGTGCTTTACACACCTCCCTGATGGTACCACTGGCTAAGACTCCACCTCAGCTCATTGGGTAATGAAAAATTTAGAACAATTGATGGATGAAAGCAGGCAGGCCGGCCATTTTGGGACGCTCATTGGACTTGTTTAATGCAATGCACCTTTGCATTTTCACATGCATTCGCTTCATGCTGTAACCACTGTGCATAAAAATTTGGAAACATGGCATACAGTGTATTATTTGGTGTCTAAGTCATATTTCCCATATTTTCCCTTCCCAGATACAAGCCCGTTTGAGTGTTTGGGGCACTTTTTAGCTAAAATCATCCTACAGGGCCTAACTGCATATGCTAAAGCCTGCCTATTTTGAATGGTGTAGTTGCCCCTGCAACCTCCAAAAATATCAGTATTTAATTCCCCAATAACCTGCTAACTCACCCCTGAAATACATACTTATTCACCCTATTTTGTTAATTGGACTCATTTCTCATTTGAATTGCCCATTTTTGGGGGGCCAGAAATGTGCGTCTTTAAAAGGTGATTTCTACGATACCCCACTTTTGCGCGTCGGACCTCAACTTTACCCGTAAACGCAGAAAAACCGCAATTTTCAGGAGAAACGAGACAGACATCCCCTCCCTCTGCCACCCACCCGCCCAACTGACAGCCAGCCATTAGACATGCACAGATAGTTCTGAGGGTCTGTCTGTGATGTCATAAAGGGCCTGCTGATCAATGGGCAGCTTTCTGATTGGCTGCTGTATTTGATTGACAGATGGAAGCTGGCAGTTGATTGGCTGTCTAGCCTAAAGTGCGTTACACACCTCCCTGATGGTACCACTGGCTAAGACTCCACCTCAGCTCATTGGGTAATGAAAAATTTAGAACAATTGATGGATGAAAGCAGGCAGGCCGGCCATTTTGGGACGCTCAGTGGACTTGTTTAATGCAATGCACCTTTGTATATTCACATGCATTCGCTTCATGCTGTAACCACTGTTCATAAAAATTTGGAAAAATGGCATACAGTGTATCATTTGGTGTCTAAGTCATGTTTCCCTTATTTTCCCTTCCCAGATACAAGCCCGTTTGAGTGTTTGGGGCACTTTTTAGCTAAAATCATCCTACAGGGCCTAACTGCATATGCTAAAGCCTGCCTATTTTGAAGGGTGTAGTTGCCCCTGCAACCTCCAAAAATATCAGGATTTACTTCCCCAATAACCTGCTAACTCACCCCTGAAATACATACTTATTCACCCTATTTTGTTAATTGGACTCATTTCTCATTTGAAATGCCCATTTTTTGGGGGAAAAAAATGTGCGTCTTTAAAAGGTGATTTCTACGATACCCCACTTTTGCGCGTCGGACCTCAACTTTTCCCGTAATTGCAGAAAAACCGCAATTTTCAGGAGAAACGAGACAGACATCCCCTCCCTCTGCCACCCACCCGCCCAACTGAAAGCCAGCCATTAGACATGCACAGATAGTTCTGAGGGTCTGTCTGTGATGTCATAAAGGGCCTGCTGATCAATGGGCAGCTTTCTGATTGGCTACTGTATTTGATTGACAGATGGAAGCTGGCAGCTGATTGGCTGTTTAGCCTAAAGTGCTTTACACACCTCCCTGATGGTACCACTGGCTAAGACTCCACCTCAGCTCATTGGGTAATGAAAAATTTAGAACAATTGATGGATGAAAGCAGGCAGGCCGGCCATTTTGGGACGCTCATTGGACTTGTTTAATGCAATGCACCTTTGTATTTTCACATGTATTCGCTTCATGCTGTAACCACTGTGCATAAAAATTTGGAAACATGGCATACAGTGTATCATTTGGTGTCTAAGTCATGTTTCCCTTATTTTCCCTTCCCAGATACTAGCCCGTTTGAGTGTTTGGGGCACTTTTTATCTAAAATCATCCTACAGGGCCTAACTGCATATGCTAAAGCCTGCCTATTTTGAATGGTGTAGTTGCCCCTGCAACCTCCAAAAATATCAGTATTTACTTCCCCAATAACCTGCTAACTCACCCCTGAAATACATACTTATTCACCCTATTTTGTTAATTGGACTCATTTCTCATTTGAATTGCCCATTTTTGGGGGGCCAGAAATGTGCGTCTTTAAAAGTTGATTTCTACGATACCCCAGTTTTGCGCGTCGGACCTCAACTTTTCCCGTAATTGCAGAAAAACCGCAATTTTCAGGAGAAACGAGACAGACATCCCCTCCCTCTGCCACCCACCCGCCCAACTGAAAGCCAGCCATTAGACATGCACAGATAGTTCTGAGGGTCTGTCTGTGATGTCATAAAGGGCCTGCTGATCAATAGGCAGCTTTCTGATTGGCTACTGTATTTGATTGACAGATGGAAGCTGGCAGCTGATTGGCTGTTTAGCCTAAAGTGCGTTACACACCTCCCTGATGGTACCACTGGCTAAGACTCCACCTCAGCTCATTGGGTAATGAAAAATTTTGAACAATTGATGGATGAAAGCAGGCAGGCCGGCCATTTTGGGACGCTCATTGGACTTGTTTAATGCAATGCACCTTTGCATTTTCACATGCATTCGCTTCATGCTGTAACCACTGTGCATAAAAATTTGGAAACATGGCATACAGTGTATTATTTGGTGTCTAAGTCATATTTCCCATATTTTCCCTTCCCAGATACAAGCCCGTTTGAGTGTTTGGGGCACTTTTTAGCTAAAATCATCCTACAGGGCCTAACTGCATATGCTAAAGCCTGCCTATTTTGAATGGTGTAGTTGCCCCTGCAACCTCCAAAAATATCAGGATTTACTTCCCCAATAACCTGCTAACTCATCCCTGAAATACATACTTATTCACCCTATTTTGTTAATTGGACTGATTTCTCATTTGAAATGCCCATTTTTGGGGGGCCAGAAATGTGCGTCTTTAAAAGGTGATTTCTACGATACCCCACTTTTGCGCGCCGGACCTCAACTTTTCCCGTAATTGCAGAAAAACCGCAATTTTCAGGAGACACGAGACAGACATCCCCTCCCTCTGCCACCCACCCGCCCAACTGAAAGCCAGCCATTAGACATGCACAGATAGTTCTGAGGGTCTGTCTGTGATGTCATAAAGGGCCTGCTGATTAATGGGCAGCTTTCTGATTGGCTACTGTATTTGATTGACAGATGGAAGCTGGCAGCTGATTGGCTGTTTAGCCTAAAGTGCTTTACACACCTCCCTGAAGGTACCACTGGCTAAGACTCCACCTCAGCTCATTGGGTAATGAAAAATTTTGAACAATTGATGGATGAAAGCAGGCAGGCCGGCCATTTTGGGACGCTCAGTGGACTTGTTTAATGCAATGCACCTTTGTATATTCACATGCATTCGCTTCATGCTGTAACCACTGTGCATAAAAATTTGGAAACATGGCATACAGTGTATCATTTGGTGTCTAAGTCATGTTTCCCTTATTTTCCCTTCCCAGATACAAGCCCGTTTGAGTGTTTGGGGCACTTTTTAGCTAAAATCATCCTACAGGGCCTAACTGCATATGCTAAAGCCTGCCTATTTTGAAGGGTGTAGTTGCCCCTGCAACCTCCAAAAATATCAGGATTTACTTCCCCAATAACCTGCTAACTCACCCCTGAAATACATACTTATTCACCCTATTTTGTTAATTGGACTCATTTCTCATTTGAAATGCCCATTTTTGGGGGGAAAGAAATGTGCGTCTTTAAAAGGTGATTTCTACGATACCCCACTTTTGCGCGTCGGACCTCAACTTTTCCGGTAAACGCAGAAAAACCGCAATTTTCAGGAGAAACGAGACAGACATTCCCTCCCTCTGCCACCCACCTGCCCAACTGACAGCCAGCCATTAGACATGCACAGATAGTTCTGAGGGTCTGTCTGTGATGTCATAAAGGGCCTGCTGATCAATGGGCAGCTTTCTGATTGGCTGCTGTATTTGATTGACAGATGGAAGCTGGCAGCTGATTGGCTGTCTAGCCTAAAGTGCTTTACACACCTCCCTGATGGTACCACTGGCTAAGACTCCACCTCAGCTCATTGGGTAATGAAAAAATTAGAACAATTGATGGATGAAAGCAGGCAGGCCGGCCATTTTGGGACGCTCATTGGACTTGTTTAATGCAATGCACCTTTGTATATTCACATGCATTCGCTTCATGCTGTAACCACTGTGCATAAAAATTTGGAAACATGGCATACAGTGTATCATTTGGTGTCTAAGTCATGTTTCCCATATTTTCCCTTCCCAGATACAAGCCCGTTTGAGTGTTTGGGGCACTTTTTAGCTAAAATCATCCTACGGGGCCTAACTGCAAATGCTAAAGCCTGCCTATTTTGAATGGTGTAGTGGCCCCTGCAACCTCCAAAAATATCAGGACTTACTTCCGCAATAACCTGCTAACTCACCCCTGAAATACATACTTATTCACCCTATTTTGTTCATTGGACTCATTTCTCATTTGAAATGCCCATTTTTGCGGGGGCAGAAATGTGCGTCTTTAAAAGGTGATTTATACGATACCCCACTTTTGCGCGTCGGACCTCAACTTTTCCCGTAAACGCAGAAAAACCGCAATTTTCAGGAGAAACGAGACAGACATCCCCTCCCTCTGCCACCCACCCGCCCAACTGACAGCCAGCCATTAGACATGCACAGATAGTTCTGAGGGTCTGTCTGTGATGTCATAAAGGGCCTGCTGATCAATGGGCAGCTTTCTGATTGGCTACTGTATTTGATTGACAGATGGAAGCTGGCAGCTGATTGGCTGTTTAGCCTAAAGTGCTTTACACACCTCCCTGATGGTACCACTGGCTAAGACTCCACCTCAGCTCATTGGGTAATGAAAAATTTAGAACAATTGATGGATGAAAGCAGGCAGGCCGGCCATTTTGGGACGCTCATTGGACTTGTTTAATGCAATGCACCTTTGCATTTTCACATGCATTCGCTTCATGCTGTAACCACTGTGCATAAAAATTTGGAAACATGGCATACAGTGTATTATTTGGTGTCTAAGTCATATTTCCCATATTTTCCCTTCCCAGATACAAGCCCGTTTGAGTGTTTGGGGCACTTTTTAGCTAAAATCATCCTACAGGGCCTAACTGCATATGCTAAAGCCTGCCTATTTTGAATGGTGTAGTTGCCCCTGCAACCTCCAAAAATATCAGTATTTAATTCCCCAATAACCTGCTAACTCACCCCTGAAATACATACTTATTCACCCTATTTTGTTAATTGGACTCATTTCTCATTTGAATTGCCCATTTTTGGGGGGCCAGAAATGTGCGTCTTTAAAAGGTGATTTCTACGATACCCCACTTTTGCGCGTCGGACCTCAACTTTTCCCGTAAACGCAGAAAAAACGCAATTTTCAGGAGAAAGGAGACAGACATCCCCTCCCTCTGCCACCCACCCGCCCAACTGACAGCCAGCCATTAGACATGCACAGATAGTTCTGAGGGTCTGTCTGTGATGTCATAAAGGGCCTGCTGATTAATGGGCAGCTTTCTGATTGGCTACTGTATTTGATTGACAGATGGAAGCTGGCAGCTGATTGGCTGTTTAGCCTAAAGTGCTTTACACACCTCCCTGATGGTACCACTGGCTAAGACTCCACCTCAGCTCATTGGGTAATGAAAAATTTAGAACAATTGATGGATGAAAGCAGGCAGGCCGGCCATTTTGGGACGCTCATTGGACTTGTTTAATGCAATGCACCTTTGCATTTTCACATGCATTCGCTTCATGCTGTAACCACTGTGCATAAAAATTTGGAAACATGGCATACAGTGTATTATTTGGTGTCTAAGTCATATTTCCCATATTTTCCCTTCCCAGATACAAGCCCGTTTGAGTGTTTGGGGCACTTTTTAGCTAAAATCATCCTACAGGGCCTAACTGCATATGCTAAAGCCTGCCTATTTTGAATGGTGTAGTTGCCCCTGCAACCTCCAAAAATATCAGTATTTAATTCCCCAATAACCTGCTAACTCACCCCTGAAATACATACTTATTCACCCTATTTTGTTAATTGGACTCATTTCTCATTTGAATTGCCCATTTTTGGGGGGCCAGAAATGTGCGTCTTTAAAAGGTGATTTCTACGATACCCCACTTTTGCGCGTCGGACCTCAACTTTACCCGTAAACGCAGAAAAACCGCAATTTTCAGGAGAAACGAGACAGACATCCCCTCCCTCTGCCACCCACCCGCCCAACTGACAGCCAGCCATTAGACATGCACAGATAGTTCTGAGGGTCTGTCTGTGATGTCATAAAGGGCCTGCTGATCAATGGGCAGCTTTCTGATTGGCTGCTGTATTTGATTGACAGATGGAAGCTGGCAGTTGATTGGCTGTCTAGCCTAAAGTGCGTTACACACCTCCCTGATGGTACCACTGGCTAAGACTCCACCTCAGCTCATTGGGTAATGAAAAATTTAGAACAATTGATGGATGAAAGCAGGCAGGCCGGCCATTTTGGGACGCTCAGTGGACTTGTTTAATGCAATGCACCTTTGTATATTCACATGCATTCGCTTCATGCTGTAACCACTGTTCATAAAAATTTGGAAAAATGGCATACAGTGTATCATTTGGTGTCTAAGTCATGTTTCCCTTATTTTCCCTTCCCAGATACAAGCCCGTTTGAGTGTTTGGGGCACTTTTTAGCTAAAATCATCCTACAGGGCCTAACTGCATATGCTAAAGCCTGCCTATTTTGAAGGGTGTAGTTGCCCCTGCAACCTCCAAAAATATCAGGATTTACTTCCCCAATAACCTGCTAACTCACCCCTGAAATACATACTTATTCACCCTATTTTGTTAATTGGACTCATTTCTCATTTGAAATGCCCATTTTTTGGGGGAAAAAAATGTGCGTCTTTAAAAGGTGATTTCTACGATACCCCACTTTTGCGCGTCGGACCTCAACTTTTCCCGTAATTGCAGAAAAACCGCAATTTTCAGGAGAAACGAGACAGACATCCCCTCCCTCTGCCACCCACCCGCCCAACTGAAAGCCAGCCATTAGACATGCACAGATAGTTCTGAGGGTCTGTCTGTGATGTCATAAAGGGCCTGCTGATCAATGGGCAGCTTTCTGATTGGCTACTGTATTTGATTGACAGATGGAAGCTGGCAGCTGATTGGCTGTTTAGCCTAAAGTGCTTTACACACCTCCCTGATGGTACCACTGGCTAAGACTCCACCTCAGCTCATTGGGTAATGAAAAATTTAGAACAATTGATGGATGAAAGCAGGCAGGCCGGCCATTTTGGGACGCTCATTGGACTTGTTTAATGCAATGCACCTTTGTATTTTCACATGTATTCGCTTCATGCTGTAACCACTGTGCATAAAAATTTGGAAACATGGCATACAGTGTATCATTTGGTGTCTAAGTCATGTTTCCCTTATTTTCCCTTCCCAGATACTAGCCCGTTTGAGTGTTTGGGGCACTTTTTATCTAAAATCATCCTACAGGGCCTAACTGCATATGCTAAAGCCTGCCTATTTTGAATGGTGTAGTTGCCCCTGCAACCTCCAAAAATATCAGTATTTACTTCCCCAATAACCTGCTAACTCACCCCTGAAATACATACTTATTCACCCTATTTTGTTAATTGGACTCATTTCTCATTTGAATTGCCCATTTTTGGGGGGCCAGAAATGTGCGTCTTTAAAAGTTGATTTCTACGATACCCCAGTTTTGCGCGTCGGACCTCAACTTTTCCCAGAATTGCAGAAAAACCGCAATTTTCAGGAGAAACGAGACAGACATCCCCTCCCTCTGCCACCCACCCGCCCAACTGAAAGCCAGCCATTAGACATGCACAGATAGTTCTGAGGGTCTGTCTGTGATGTCATAAAGGGCCTGCTGATCAATGGGCAGCTTTCTGATTGGCTACTGTATTTGATTGACAGATGGAAGCTGGCAGCTGATTGGCTGTTTAGCCTAAAGTGCGTTACACACCTCCCTGATGGTACCACTGGCTAAGACTCCACCTCAGCTCATTGGGTAATGAAAAATTTTGAACAATTGATGGATGAAAGCAGGCAGGCCGGCCATTTTGGGACGCTCATTGGACTTGTTTAATGCAATGCACCTTTGCATTTTCACATGCATTCGCTTCATGCTGTAACCACTGTGCATAAAAATTTGGAAACATGGCATACAGTGTATTATTTGGTGTCTAAGTCATATTTCCCATATTTTCCCTTCCCAGATACAAGCCCGTTTGAGTGTTTGGGGCACTTTTTAGCTAAAATCATCCTACAGGGCCTAACTGCATATGCTAAAGCCTGCCTATTTTGAATGGTGTAGTTGCCCCTGCAACCTCCAAAAATATCAGGATTTACTTCCCCAATAACCTGCTAACTCATCCCTGAAATACATACTTATTCACCCTATTTTGTTAATTGGACTGATTTCTCATTTGAAATGCCCATTTTTGGGGGGCCAGAAATGTGCGTCTTTAAAAGGTGATTTCTACGATACCCCACTTTTGCGCGCCGGACCTCAACTTTTCCCGTAATTGCAGAAAAACCGCAATTTTCAGGAGACACGAGACAGACATCCCCTCCCTCTGCCACCCACCCGCCCAACTGAAAGCCAGCCATTAGACATGCACAGATAGTTCTGAGGGTCTGTCTGTGATGTCATAAAGGGCCTGCTGATTAATGGGCAGCTTTCTGATTGGCTACTGTATTTGATTGACAGATGGAAGCTGGCAGCTGATTGGCTGTTTAGCCTAAAGTGCTTTACACACCTCCCTGAAGGTACCACTGGCTAAGACTCCACCTCAGCTCATTGGGTAATGAAAAATTTTGAACAATTGATGGATGAAAGCAGGCAGGCCGGCCATTTTGGGACGCTCAGTGGACTTGTTTAATGCAATGCACCTTTGTATATTCACATGCATTCGCTTCATGCTGTAACCACTGTGCATAAAAATTTGGAAACATGGCATACAGTGTATCATTTGGTGTCTAAGTCATGTTTCCCTTATTTTCCCTTCCCAGATACAAGCCCGTTTGAGTGTTTGGGGCACTTTTTAGCTAAAATCATCCTACAGGGCCTAACTGCATATGCTAAAGCCTGCCTATTTTGAAGGGTGTAGTTGCCCCTGCAACCTCCAAAAATATCAGGATTTACTTCCCCAATAACCTGCTAACTCACCCCTGAAATACATACTTATTCACCCTATTTTGTTAATTGGACTCATTTCTCATTTGAAATGCCCATTTTTGGGGGGAAAGAAATGTGCGTCTTTAAAAGGTGATTTCTACGATACCCCACTTTTGCGCGTCGGACCTCAACTTTTCCGGTAAACGCAGAAAAACCGCAATTTTCAGGAGAAACGAGACAGACATTCCCTCCCTCTGCCACCCACCTGCCCAACTGACAGCCAGCCATTAGACATGCACAGATAGTTCTGAGGGTCTGTCTGTGATGTCATAAAGGGCCTGCTGATCAATGGGCAGCTTTCTGATTGGCTGCTGTATTTGATTGACAGATGGAAGCTGGCAGCTGATTGGCTGTCTAGCCTAAAGTGCTTTACACACCTCCCTGATGGTACCACTGGCTAAGACTCCACCTCAGCTCATTGGGTAATGAAAAAATTAGAACAATTGATGGATGAAAGCAGGCAGGCCGGCCATTTTGGGACGCTCATTGGACTTGTTTAATGCAATGCACCTTTGTATATTCACATGCATTCGCTTCATGCTGTAACCACTGTGCATAAAAATTTGGAAACATGGCATACAGTGTATCATTTGGTGTCTAAGTCATGTTTCCCATATTTTCCCTTCCCAGATACAAGCCCGTTTGAGTGTTTGGGGCACTTTTTAGCTAAAATCATCCTACGGGGCCTAACTGCAAATGCTAAAGCCTGCCTATTTTGAATGGTGTAGTGGCCCCTGCAACCTCCAAAAATATCAGGACTTACTTCCGCAATAACCTGCTAACTCACCCCTGAAATACATACTTATTCACCCTATTTTGTTCATTGGACTCATTTCTCATTTGAAATGCCCATTTTTGCGGGGGCAGAAATGTGCGTCTTTAAAAGGTGATTTATACGATACCCCACTTTTGCGCGTCGGACCTCAACTTTTCCCGTAAACGCAGAAAAACCGCAATTTTCAGGAGAAACGAGACAGACATCCCCTCCCTCTGCCACCCACCCGCCCAACTGACAGCCAGCCATTAGACATGCGCAGGTAGTTCTGAGGGTCTGTCTGTGATGTCATAACGGGCCTGCTGATCAATGGGCAGCTTTCAAATTGGCTGCTGTATTTGATTGACAGATGGAAGCTGGCAGCTGATTGGCTGTCTAGCCTAAAGTGCTTTACACACCTCCCTGATGATACCACTGGCTAAGACTCCACCTCAGCTCATTGGGTAATGAAAAATTTAGAACAATTGATGGATGAAAGCAGGCAGGCCGGCCATTTTGGGACGCTCAGTGGACTTGTTTAATGCAATGCACCTTTGTATATTCACATGCATTCGCTTCATGCTGTAACCACTGTTCATAAAAATTTGGAAACATGGCATACAGTGTATCATTTGGTGTCTAAGTCATGTTTCCCATATTTTCCCTTCCCAGATACAAGCCCGTTTGAGTGTTTGGGGCACTTTTTAGCTAAAATCATCCTACAGGGCCTAACTGCAAATGCTAAAGCCTGCCTATTTTGAATGGTGTAGTGGCCCCTGCAACCTCCAAAAATATCAGGACTTACTTCCCCAATAACCTGCTAACTCTCCCCTGAAATACATACTTATTCACCCTATTTTGTTCATTGGACTCATTTCTCATTTTAAATGCCCATTTTTGGGGGGCCAGAAATGTGCGTCTTTAAAAGTTGATTTCTACGATACCCCAGTTTTGCGCGTCGGACCTCAACTTTTCCCGTAATTGCAGAAAAACCGCAATTTTCAGGAGAAAGGAGACAGACATCCCCTCCCTCTGCCACCCACCCGCCCAACTGAAAGCCAGCCATTAGACATGCACAGATAGTTCTGAGGGTCTGTCTGTGATGTCATAAAGGGCCTGCTGATCAATGGGCAGCTTTCTGATTGGCTACTGTATTTGATTGACAGATGGAAGCTGGCAGCTGATTGGCTGTTTAGCCTAAAGTGCTTTACACACCTCCCTGATGGTACCACTGGCTAAGACTCCACCTCAGCTCATTGGGTAATGAAAAATTTAGAACAATTGATGGATGAAAGCAGGCAGGCCGGCCATTTTGGGACGCTCATTGGACTTGTTTAATGCAATGCACCTTTGCATTTTTTACATGCATTCGCTTCATGCTGTAACCACTGTGCATAAAAATTTGGAAACATGGCATACAGTGTATTATTTGGTGTCTAAGTCATATTTCCCATATTTTCCCTTCCCAGATACAAGCCCGTTTGAGTGTTTGGGGCACTTTTTAGCTAAAATCATCCTACAGGGCCTAACTGCATATGCTAAAGCCTGCCTATTTTGAATGGTGTAGTTGCCCCTGCAACCTCCAAAAATATCAGTATTTAATTCCCCAATAACCTGCTAACTCACCCCTGAAATACATACTTATTCACCCTATTTTGTTAATTGGACTCATTTCTCATTTGAATTGCCCATTTTTTGGGGGCCAGAAATGTGCGTCTTTAAAAGGTGATTTCTACGATACCCCACTTTTGCGCGTCGGACCTCAACTTTTCCCGTAAACGCAGAAAAACCGCAATTTTCAGGAGAAACGAGACAGACATCCCCTCCCTCTGCCACCCACCCGCCCAACTGACAGCCAGCCATTAGACATGCACAGATAGTTCTGAGGGTCTGTCTGTGATGTCATAAAGGGCCTGCTGATCAATGGGCAGCTTTCTGATTGGCTGCTGTATTTGATTGACAGATGGAAGCTGGCAGTTGATTGGCTGTCTAGCCTAAAGTGCGTTACACACCTCCCTGATGGTACCACTGGCTAAGACTCCACCTCAGCTCATTGGGTAATGAAAAATTTAGAACAATTGATGGATGAAAGCAGGCAGGCCGGCCATTTTGGGACGCTCAGTGGACTTGTTTAATGCAATGCACCTTTGTATATTCACATGCATTCACTTCATGCTGTAACCACTGTGCATAAAAATTTGGAAACATGGCATACAGTGTATCATTTGGTGTCTAAGTCATGTTTCCCTTATTTTCCCTTCCCAGATACAAGCCCGTTTGAGTGTTTGGGGCACTTTTTAGCTAAAATCATCCTACAGGGCCTAACTGCATATGCTAAAGCCTGCCTATTTTGAAGGGTGTAGTTGCCCCTGCAACCTCCAAAAATATCAGGATTTACTTCCCCAATAACCTGCTAACTCACCCCTGAAATACATACTTATTCACCCTATTTTGTTAATTGGACTCATTTCTCATTTGAAATGCCCATTTTTGGGGGGAAAGAAATGTGCGTCTTTAAAAGGTGATTTCTACGATACCCCACTTTTGCGCGTCGGACCTCAACTTTTCCCGTAAACGCAGAAAAACCGCAATTTTCAGGAGAAAGGAGACAGACATCCCCTCCCTCTGCCACCCACCCGCCCAACTGAAAGCCAGCCATTAGACATGCACAGATAGTTCTGAGGGTCTGTCTGTGATGTCATAAAGGGCCTGCTGATCAATGGGCAGCTTTCTGATTGGCTACTGTATTTGATTGACAGATGGAAGCTGGCAGCTGATTGGCTGTTTAGCCTAAAGTGCTTTACACACCTCCCTGATGGTACCACTGGCTAAGACTCCACCTCAGCTCATTGGGTAATGAAAAATTTAGAACAATTGATGGATGAAAGCAGGCAGGCCGGCCATTTTGGGACGCTCATTGGACTTGTTTAATGCAATGCACCTTTGCATTTTCACATGCATTCGCTTCATGCTGTAACCACTGTGCATAAAAATTTGGAAACATGGCATACAGTGTATTATTTGGTGTCTAAGTCATATTTCCCATATTTTCCCTTCCCAGATACAAGCCCGTTTGAGTGTTTGGGGCACTTTTTAGCTAAAATCATCCTACAGGGCCTAACTGCATATGCTAAAGCCTGCCTATTTTGAATGGTGTAGTTGCCCCTGCAACCTCCAAAAATATCAGGATTTACTTCCCCAATAACCTGCTAACTCATCCCTGAAATACATACTTATTCACCCTATTTTGTTAATTGGACTGATTTCTCATTTGAAATGCCCATTTTTGGGGGGCCAGAAATGTGCGTCTTTAAAAGGTGATTTCTACGATACCCCACTTTTGCGCGTCGGACCTCAACTTTTCCCGTAATTGCAGAAAAACCGCAATTTTCAGGAGACACGAGACAGACATCCCCTCCCTCTGCCACCCACCCGCCCAACTGAAAGCCAGCCATTAGACATGCACAGATAGTTCTGAGGGTCTGTCTGTGATGTCATAAAGGGCCTGCTGATTAATGGGCAGCTTTCTGATTGGCTACTGTATTTGATTGACAGATGGAAGCTGGCAGCTGATTGGCTGTATAGCCTAAAGTGCTTTACACCCCTCCCTGAAGGTACCACTGGCTAAGACTCCACCTCAGCTCATTGGGTAATGAAAAATTTTGAACAATTGATGGATGAAAGCAGGCAGGCCGGCCATTTTGGGACGCTCAGTGGACTTGTTTAATGCAATGCACCTTTGTATATTCACATGCATTTGCTTCATGCTGTAACCACTGTGCATAAAAATTTGGAAACATGGCATACAGTGAATCATTTGGTGTCTAAGTCATGTTTCCCTTATTTTCCCTTCCCAGATACAAGCCCGTTTGAGTGTTTGGGGCACTTTTTAGCTAAAATCATCCTACAGGGCCTAACTGCATATGCTAAAGCCTGCCTATTTTGAAGGGTGTAGTTGCCCCTGCAACCTCCAAAAATATCAGGATTTACTTCCCCAATAACCTGCTAACTCACCCCTGAAATACATACTTATTCACCCTATTTTGTTAATTGGACTCATTTCTCATTTGAAATGCCCATTTTTGGGGGGAAAGAAATGTGCGTCTTTAAAAGGTGATTTCTACGATACAACACTTTTGCGCGTCGGACCTCAACTTTTCCGGTAAACGCAGAAAAACCGCAATTTTCAGGAGAAACGAGACAGACATCCCCTCCCTCTGCCACCCACCCGCCCAACTGACAGCCAGCCATTAGACATGCACAGATAGTTCTGAGGGTCTGTCTGTGATGTCATAAAGGGCCTGCTGATCAATGGGCAGCTTTCTGATTGGCTGCTGTATTTGATTGACAGATGGAAGCTGGCAGCTGATTGGCTGTCTAGCCTAAAGTGCTTTACACACCTCCCTGATGGTACCACTGGCTAAGACTCCACCTCAGCTCATTGGGTAATGAAAAAATTAGAACAATTGATGGATGAAAGCAGGCAGGCCGGCCATTTTGGGACGCTCATTGGACTTGTTTAATGCAATGCACCTTTGTATATTCACATGCATTCGCTTCATGCTGTAACCACTGTGCATAAAAATTTGGAAACATGGCATACAGTGTATCATTTGGTGTCTAAGTCATGTTTCCCATATTTTCCCTTCCCAGATACAAGCCCGTTTGAGTGTTTGGGGCACTTTTTAGCTAAAATCATCCTACAGGGCCTAACTGCAAATGCTAAAGCCTGCCTATTTTGAATGGTGTAGTGGCCCCTGCAACCTCCAAAAATATCAGGACTTACTTCCTTAATAACCTGCTAACTCACCCCTGAAATACATACTTATTCACCCTATTTTGTTCATTGGACTCATTTCTCATTTGAAATGCCCATTTTTGGGGGGCCAGAAATGTGCGTCTTTAAAAGGTGATTTATACGATACCCCACTTTTGTGCGTCGGACCTCAACTTTTCCCGTAAACGCAGAAAAACCGCAATTTTCAGGAGAAACGAGACAGACATCCCCTCCCTCTGCCACCCACCCGCCCAACTGACAGCCAGCCATTAGACATGCGCAGGTAGTTCTGAGGGTCTGTCTGTGATGTCATAAAGGGCCTGCTGATCAATGGGCAGCTTTCAAATTGGCTGCTGTATTTGATTGACAGATGGAAGCTGGCAGCTGATTGGCTGTCTAGCCTAAAGTGCTTTACACACCTCCCTGATGATACCACTGGCTAAGACTCCACCTCAGCTCATTGGGTAATGAAAAATTTAGAACAATTGATGGATGAAAGCAGGCAGGCCGGCCATTTTGGGACGCTCAGTGGACTTGTTTAATGCAATGCACCTTTGTATATTCACATGCATTCGCTTCATGCTGTAACCACTGTTCATAAAAATTTGGAAACATGGCATACAGTGTATCATTTGGTGTCTAAGTCATGTTTCCCATATTTTCCCTTCCCAGATACAAGCCCGTTTGAGTGTTTGGGGCACTTTTTAGCTAAAATCATCCTACAGGGCCTAACTGCAAATGCTAAAGCCTGCCTATTTTGAATGGTGTAGTGGCCCCTGCAACCTCCAAAAATATCAGGACTTACTTCCCCAATAACCTGCTAACTCTCCCCTGAAATACATACTTATTCACCCAATTTTGTTCATTGGACTCATTTCTCATTTTAAATGCCCATTTTTGGGGGGCCAGAAATGTGCGTCTTTAAAAGTTGATTTCTACGATACCCCAGTTTTGCGCGTCGGACCTCAACTTTTCCCGTAATTGCAGAAAAACCGCAATTTTCAGGAGAAAGGAGACAGACATCCCCTCCCTCTGCCACCCACCCGCCCAACTGAAAGCCAGCCATTAGACATGCACAGATAGTTCTGAGGGTCTGTCTGTGATGTCATAAAGGGCCTGCTGATCAATGGGCAGCTTTCTGATTGGCTACTGTATTTGATTGACAGATGGAAGCTGGCAGCTGATTGGCTGTTTAGCCTAAAGTGCTTTACACACACACCTCCCTGATGGTACCACTGGCTAAGACTCCACCTCAGCTCATTGGGTAATGAAAAATTTAGAACAATTGATGGATGAAAGCAGGCAGGTCGGACATTTTGGGACGCTCATTGGACTTGTTTAATGCAATGCACCTTTGCATTTTCACATGCATTCGCTTCATGCTGTAACCACTGTGCATAAAAATTTGGAAACATGGCATACAGTGTATTATTTGGTGTCTAAGTCATATTTCCCATATTTTCCCTTCCCAGATACAAGCCCGTTTGAGTGTTTGGGGCACTTTTTAGCTAAAATCATCCTACAGGGCCTAACTGCATATGCTAAAGCCTGCCTATTTTGAATGGTGTAGTTGCCCCTGCAACCTCCAAAAATATCAGTATTTAATTCCCCAATAACCTGCTAACTCACCCCTGAAATACATACTTATTCACCCTATTTTGTTAATTGGACTCATTTCTCATTTGAATTGCCCATTTTTTGGGGGCCAGAAATGTGCGTCTTTAAAAGGTGATTTCTACGATACCCCACTTTTGCGCGTCGGACCTCAACTTTTCCCGTAAACGCAGAAAAACCGCAATTTTCAGGAGAAACGAGACAGACATCCCCTCCCTCTGCCACCCACCCGCCCAACTGACAGCCAGCCATTAGACATGCACAGATAGATCTGAGGGTCTGTCTGTGATGTCATAAAGGGCCTGCTGATCAATGGGCAGCTTTCTGATTGGCTGCTGTATTTGATTGACAGATGGAAGCTGGCAGTTGATTGGCTGTCTAGCCTAAAGTGCGTTACACACCTCCCTGATGGTACCACTGGCTAAGACTCCACCTCAGCTCATTGGGTAATGAAAAATTTAGAACAATTGATGGATGAAATTTGGGACGCTCAGTGGACTTGTTTAATGCAATGCACCTTTGTATATTCACATGCATTCACTTCATGCTGTAACCACTGTGCATAAAAATTTGGAAACATGGCATACAGTGTATCATTTGGTGTCTAAGTCATGTTTCCCTTATTTTCCCTTCCCAGATACAAGCCCGTTTGAGTGTTTGGGGCACTTTTTAGCTAAAATCATCCTACAGGGCCTAACTGCATATGCTAAAGCCTGCCTATTTTGAAGGGTGTAGTTGCCCCTGCAACCTCCAAAAATATCATGATTTACTTCCCCAATAACCTGCTAACTCACCCCTGAAATACATACTTATTCACCCTATTTTGTTAATTGGACTCATTTCTCATTTGAAATGCCCATTTTTGGGGGGAAAGAAATGTGCGTCTTTAAAAGGTGATTTCTACGATACCCCACTTTTGCGCGTCGGACCTCAACTTTTACCGTAAACGCAGAAAAACCGCAATTTTCAGGAGAATGGAGACAGACATCCCCTCCCTCTGCCACCCACCCGCCCAACTGAAAGCCAGCCATTAGACATGCACAGATAGTTCTGAGGGTCTGTCTGTGATGTCATAAAGGGCCTGCTGATCAATGGGCAGCTTTCTGATTGGCTGCTGTATTTGATTGACAGATGGAAGCTGGCAGCTGATTGGCTGTCTAGCCTAAAGTGCTTTACATACCTCCCTGATGGTACCACTGGCTAAGACTCCACCTCAGCTCATTGGGTAATGAAAAATTTAGAACAATTGATGGATGAAAGCAGGCAGGCCGGCCATTTTGGGACGCTCATTGGACGTGTTTAATGCAATGCACCTTTGCATTTTCACATGCATTCGCTTCATGCTGTAACCACTGTGCATAAAAATTTGGAAACATGGCATACAGTGTATTATTTGGTGTCTAAGTCATATTTCCCATATTTTCCCTTCCCAGATACAAGCCCGTTTGAGTGTTTGGGGCACTTTTTAGCTAAAATCATCCTACAGGGCCTAACTGCATATGCTAAAGCCTGCCTATTTTGAATGGTGTAGTTGCCCCTGCAACCTCCAAAAATATCAGTATTTAATTCCCCAATAACCTGCTAACTCACCCCTGAAATACATACTTATTCACCCTATTTTGTTAATTGGACTCATTTCTCATTTGAATTGCCCATTTTTTGGGGGCCAGAAATGTGCGTCTTTAAAAGGTGATTTCTACGATACCCCACTTTTGCGCGTCGGACCTCAACTTTTCCCGTAAACGCAGAAAAACCGCAATTTTCAGGAGAAACGAGACAGACATCCCCTCCCTCTGCCACCCACCCGCCCAACTGACAGCCAGCCATTAGACATGCACAGATAGTTCTGAGGGTCTGTCTGTGATGTCATAAAGGGCCTGCTGATCAATGGGCAGCTTTCTGATTGGCTGCTGTATTTGATTGACAGATGGAAGCTGGCAGTTGATTGGCTGTCTAGCCTAAAGTGCGTTACACACCTCCCTGATGGTACCACTGGCTAAGACTCCACCTCAGCTCATTGGGTAATGAAAAATTTAGAACAATTGATGGATGAAAGCAGGCAGGCCGGCCATTTTGGGACGCTCAGTGGACTTGTTTAATGCAATGCACCTTTGTATATTCACATGCATTCACTTCATGCTGTAACCACTGTGCATAAAAATTTGGAAACATGGCATACAGTGTATCATTTGGTGTCTAAGTCATGTTTCCCTTATTTTCCCTTCCCAGATACAAGCCCGTTTGAGTGTTTGGGGCACTTTTTAGCTAAAATCATCCTACAGGGCCTAACTGCATATGCTAAAGCCTGCCTATTTTGAAGGGTGTAGTTGCCCCTGCAACCTCCAAAAATATCAGGATTTACTTCCCCAATAACCTGCTAACTCACCCCTGAAATACATACTTATTCACCCTATTTTGTTAATTGGACTCATTTCTCATTTGAAATGCCCATTTTTGGGGGGAAAGAAATGTGCGTCTTTAAAAGGTGATTTCTACGATACCCCACTTTTGCGCGTCGGACCTCAACTTTTCCCGTAAACGCAGAAAAACCGCAATTTTCAGGAGAAACGAGACAGACATCCCCTCCCTCTGCCACCCACCCGCCCAACTGACAGCCAGCCATTAGACATGCACAGATAGTTCTGAGGGTCTGTCTGTGATGTCATAAAGGGCCTGCTGATCAATGGGCAGCTTTCTGATTGGCTGCTGTATTTGATTGACAGATGGAAGCTGGCAGCTGATTGGCTGTCTAGCCTAAAGTGCTTTACACACCTCCCTGATGGTACCACTGGCTAAGACTCCACCTCAGCTCATTGGGTAATGAAAAATTTAGAACAATTGATGGATGAAAGCAGGCAGGCCGGCCATTTTGGGACGCTCAGTGGACTTGTTTAATGCAATGCACCTTTGTATATTCACATGCATTCGCTTCATGCTGTAACCACTGTGCATAAAAATTTGGAAACATGGCATACAGTGTATCATTTGGTGTCTAAGTCATGTTTCCCTTATTTTCCCTGCCCAGATACAAGCCCGTTTGAGTGTTTGGGGCACTTTTTAGCTAAAATCATCCTACAGGGCCTAACTGCATATGCTAAAGCCTGCCTATTTTGAAGGGTGTAGTTGCCCCTGCAACCTCCAAAAATATCAGGATTTACTTCCCCAATAACCTGCTAACTCACCCCTGAAATACATACTTATTCACCCTATTTTGTTAATTGGACTCATTTCTCATTTGAAATGCCCATTTTTTGGGGGAAAAAAATGTGCGTCTTTAAAAGGTGATTTCTACGATACCCCACTTTTGCGCGTCGGACCTCAACTTTTCCCGTAATTGCAGAAAAACCGCAATTTTCAGGAGAAACGAGACAGACATCCCTTCCCTCTGCCACCCACCCCAGCCCAACTGAAAGCCAGGCATTAGACATGCACAGATAGTTCTGAGGGTCTGTCTGTGATGTCATAAAGGGCCTGCTGATCAATGGGCAGCTTTCTGATTGGCTACTGTATTTGATTGACAGATGGAAGCTGGCAGCTGATTGGCTGTTTAGCCTAAAGTGCATTACACACCTCCCTGATGGTACCACTGGCTAAGACTCCACCTCAGCTCATTGGGTAATGAAAAATTTAGAACAATTGATGGATGAAAGCAGGCAGGCCGGCCATTTTGGGACGCTCAGTGGACTTGTTTAATGCAATGCACCTTTGTATATTCACATGCATTCGCTTCATGCTGTAACCACTGTGCATAAAAATTTGGAAACATGGCATACAGTGTATCATTTGGTGTCTAAGTCATGTTTCCCTTATTTTCCCTTCCCAGATACAAGCCCGTTTGAGTGTTTGGGGCACTTTTTAGCTAAAATCATCCTACAGGGCCTAACTGCATATGCTAAAGCCTGCCTATTTTGAAGGGTGTAGTTGCCCCTGCAACCTCCAAAAATATCAGGATTTACTTCCCCAATAACCTGCTAACTCACCCCTGAAATACATACTTATTCACCCTATTTTGTTCATTGGACTCATTTCTCATTTGAAATGCCCATTTTTGGGGGGAAATAAATGTGCGTCTTTAAAAGGTGATTTCTACGATACCCCACTTTTGCGCGTCGGACCTCAACTTTTCCCGTAAACGCAGAAAAACCGCAATTTTCAGGAGAAACGAGACAGACATCCCCTCCCTCTGCCACCCACCCGCCCAACTGACAGCCAGCCATTAGACATGCACAGATAGTTCTGAGGGTCTGTCTGTGATGTCATAAAGGGCCTGCTGATCAATGGGCAGCTTTCTGATTGGCTGCTGTATTTGATTGACAGATGGAAGCTGGCAGCTGATTGGCTGTCTAGCCTAAAGTGCTTTACACACCTCCCTGATGGTACCACTGGCTAAGACTCCACCTCAGCTCATTGGGTAATGAAAAATTTAGAACAATTGATGGATGAAAGCAGGCAGGCCGGCCATTTTGGGACGCTCATTGGACTTGTTTAATGCAATGCACCTTTGTATTTTCACATGTATTCGCTTCATGCTGTAACCACTGTGCATAAAAATTTGGAAACATGGCATACAGTGTATCATTTGGTGTCTAAGTCATGTTTCCCATATTTTCCCTTCCCAGATACTAGCCCGTTTGAGTGTTTGGGGCACTTTTTATCTAAAATCATCCTACAGGGCCTAACTGCATATGCTAAAGCCTGCCTATTTTGAATGGTGTAATTGCCCCTGCAACCTCCAAAAATATCAGTATTTACTTCCCCAATAACCTGCTAACTCACCCCTGAAATACATACTTATTCACCCTATTTTGTTAATTGGACTCATTTCTCATTTGAATTGCCCATTTTTGGGGGGCCAGAAATGTGCGTCTTTAAAAGTTGATTTCTACGATACCCCAGTTTTGCGCGTCGGACCTCAACTTTTCCCGTAATTGCAGAAAAACCGCAATTTTCAGGAGAAACGAGACAGACATCCCCTCCCTCTGCCACCCACCCGCCCAACTGAAAGCCAGCCATTAGACATGCACAGATCGTTCTGAGGGTCTGTCTGTGATGTCATAAAGGGCCTGCTGATCAATGGGCAGCTTTCTGATTGGCTACTGTATTTGATTGACAGATGGAAGCTGGCAGCTGATTGGCTGTTTAGCCTAAAGTGCGTTACACACCTCCCTGATGGTACCACTGGCTAAGACTCCACCTCAGCTCATTGGGTAATGAAAAATTTAGAACAATTGATGGATGAAAGCAGGCAGGCCGGCCATTTTGGGACGCTCATTGGACTTGTTTAATGCAATGCACCTTTGTATTTTCACATGTATTCGCTTCATGCTGTAACCACTGTGCATAAAAATTTGGAAACATGGCATACAGTGTATTATTTGGTGTCTAAGTCATATTTCCCATATTTTCCCTTCCCAGATACAAGCCCGTTTGAGTGTTTGGGGCACTTTTTAGCTAAAATCATCCTACAGGGCCTAACTGCATATGCTAAAGCCTGCCTATTTTGAATGGTGTAGTTGCCCCTGCAACCTCCAAAAATATCAGGATTTACTTCCCCAATAACCTGCTAACTCATCCCTGAAATACATACTTATTCACCCTATTTTGTTAATTGGACTGATTTCTCATTTGAAATGCCCATTTTTGGGGGGCCAGAAATGTGCGTCTTTAAAAGGTGATTTCTACGATACCCCACTTTTGCGCGTCGGACCTCAACTTTTCCCGTAATTGCAGAAAAACCGCAATTTTCAGGAGACACGAGACAGACATCCCCTCCCTCTGCCACCCACCCGCCCAACTGAAAGCCAGCCATTAGACATGCACAGATAGTTCTGAGGGTCTGTCTGTGATGTCATAAAGGGCCTGCTGATCGATGGGCAGCTTTCTGATTGGCTACTGTATTTGATTGACAGATGGAAGCTGGCAGCTGATTGGCTGTTTAGCCTAAAGTGCTTTACACACCTCCCTGAAGGTACCACTGGCTAAGACTCCACCTCAGCTCATTGGGTAATGAAAAATTTTGAACAATTGATGGATGAAAGCAGGCAGGCCGGCCATTTTGGGACGCTCAGTGGACTTGTTTAATGCAATGCACCTTTGTATATTCACATGCATTCGCTTCATGCTGTAACCACTGTGCATAAAAATTTGGAAACATGGCATACAGTGTATCATTTGGTGTCTAAGTCATGTTTCCCTTATTTTCCCTTCCCAGATACAAGCCCGTTTGAGTGTTTGGGGCACTTTTTAGCTAAAATCATCCTACAGGGCCTAACTGCATATGCTAAAGCCTGCCTATTTTGAAGGGTGTAGTTGCCCCTGCAACCTCCAAAAATATCAGGATTTACTTCCCCAATAACCTGCTAACTCACCCCTGAAATACATACTTATTCACCCTATTTTGTTAATTGGACTCATTTCTCATTTGAAATGCCCATTTTTGGGGGGAAAGAAATGTGCGTCTTTAAAAGGTGATTTCTACGATACCCCACTTTTGCGCGTCGGACCTCAACTTTTCCGGTAAACGCAGAAAAACCGCAATTTTCAGGAGAAACGAGACAGACATCCCCTCCCTCTGCCACCCACCCGCCCAACTGAAAGCCAGCCATTAGACATGCACAGATAGTTCTGAGGGTCTGTCTGTGATGTCATAAAGGGCCTGCTGATCAATGGGCAGCTTTCTGATTGGCTACTGTATTTGATTGACAGATGGAAGCTGGCAGCTGATTGGCTGTTTAGCCTAAAGTGCTTTACACACCTCCCTGATGGTACCACTGGCTAAGACTCCACCTCAGCTCATTGGGTAATGAAAAAATTAGAACAATTGATGGATGAAAGCAGGCAGGCCGGCCATTTTGGGACGCTCATTGGACTTGTTTAATGCAATGCACCTTTGTATATTCACATGCATTCGCTTCATGCTGTAACCACTGTGCATAAAAATTTGGAAACATGGCATACAGTGTATCATTTGGTGTCTAAGTCATATTTCCCATATTTTCCCTTCCCAGATACAAGCCCGTTTGAGTGTTTGGGGCACTTTTTAGCTAAAATCATCCTACAGGGCCTAACTGCAAATGCTAAAGCCTGCCTATTTTGAATGGTGTAGTGGCCCCTGCAACCTCCAAAAATATCAGGACTTACTTCCGCAATAACCTGCTAACTCACCCCTGAAATACATACTTATTCACCCTATTTTGTTCATTGGACTCATTTCTCATTTGAAATGCCCATTTTTGGGGGCCAGAAATGTGCGTCTTTAAAAGGTGATTTATACGATACCCCACTTTTGCGCGTCGGACCTCAACTTTTCCCGTAAACGCAGAAAAACCGCAATTTTCAGGAGAAACGAGACAGACATCCCCTCTCTCTGCCACCCACCCGCCCAACTGACAGCCAGCCATTAGACATGCGCAGGTAGTTCTGAGGGTCTGTCTGTGATGTCATAAAGGGCCTGCTGATCAATGGGCAGCTTTCAAATTGGCTGCTGTATTTGATTGACAGATGGAAGCTGGCAGCTGATTGGCTGTCTAGCCTAAAGTGCTTTACACACCTCCCTGATGATACCACTGGCTAAGACTCCACCTCAGCTCATTGGGTAATGAAAAATTTAGAACAATTGATGGATGAAAGCAGGCAGGCCGGCCATTTTGGGACGCTCAGTGGACTTGTTTAATGCAATGCACCTTTGTATATTCACATGCAATCGCTTCATGCTGTAACCACTGTTCATAAAAATTTGGAAACATGGCATACAGTGTATCATTTGGTGTCTAAGTCATGTTTCCCATATTTTCCCTTCCCAGATACAAGCCCGTTTGAGTGTTTGGGGCACTTTTTAGCTAAAATCATCCTACAGGGCCTAACTGCAAATGCTAAAGCCTGCCTATTTTGAATGGTGTAGTGGCCCCTGCAACCTCCAAAAATATCAGGACTTACTTCCCCAATAACCTGCTAACTCACCCCTGAAATACATACTTATTCACCCAATTTTGTTCATTGGACTCATTTCTCATTTTAAATGCCCATTTTTGGGGGGCCAGAAATGTGCGTCTTTAAAAGTTGATTTCTACGATACCCCAGTTTTGCGCGTCGGACCTCAACTTTTCCCGTAATTGCAGAAAAACCGCAATTTTCAGGAGAAAGGAGACAGACATCCCCTCCCTCTGCCACCCACCCGCCCAACTGAAAGCCAGCCATTAGACATGCACAGATAGTTCTGAGGGTCTGTCTGTGATGTCATAAAGGGCCTGCTGATCAATGGGCAGCTTTCTGATTGGCTACTGTATTTGATTGACAGATGGAAGCTGGCAGCTGATTGGCTGTTTAGCCTAAAGTGCTTTACACACCTCCCTGATGGTACCACTGGCTAAGACTCCACCTCAGCTCATTGGGTAATGAAAAATTTAGAACAATTGATGGATGAAAGCAGGCAGGCCGGCCATTTTGGGACGCTCATTGGACTTGTTTAATGCAATGCACCTTTGCATTTTCACATGCATTCGATTCATGCTGTAACCACTGTGCATAAAAATTTGGAAACATGGCATACAGTGTATTATTTGGTGTCTAAGTCATATTTCCCATATTTTCCCTTCCCAGATACAAGCCCGTTTGAGTGTTTGGGGCACTTTTTAGCTAAAATCATCCTACAGGTCCTAACTGCATATGCTAAAGCCTGCCTATTTTGAATGGTGTAGTTGCCCCTGCAACCTCCAAAAATATCAGTATTTAATTCCCCAATAACCTGCTAACTCACCCCTGAAATACATACTTATTCACCCTATTTTGTTAATTGGACTCATTTCTCATTTGAATTGCCCATTTTTTGGGGGCCAGAAATGTGCGTCTTTAAAAGGTGATTTCTACGATACCCCACTTTTGCGCGTCGGACCTCAACTTTTCCCGTAAACGCAGAAAAACCGCAATTTTCAGGAGAAACGAGACAGACATCCCCTCCCTCTGCCACCCACCTGCCCAACTGACAGCCAGCCATTAGACATGCACAGATAGTTCTGAGGGTCTGTCTGTGATGTCATAAAGGGCCTGCTGATCAATAGGCAGCTTTCTGATTGGCTGCTGTATTTAATTGACAGATGGAAGCTGGCAGCTGATTGGCTGTCTAGCCTAAAGTGCTTTACACACCTCCCTGATGGTACCACTGGCTAAGACTCCACCTCAGCTCATTGGGTAATGAAAAATTTAGAACAATTGATGGATGAAAGCAGGCAGGCCGGCCATTTTGGGACGCTCAGTGGACTTGTTTAATGCAATGCACCTTTGTATATTCACATGCATTCGCTTCATGCTGTAACCACTGTGCATAAAAATTTGGAAACATGGCATACAGTGTATCATTTGGTGTCTATGTCATGTTTCCCTTATTTTCCCTTCCCAGATACAAGCCCGTTTGTGTGTTTGGGGCACTTTTTAGCTAAAATCATCCTACAGGGCCTAACTGCATATGCTAAAGCCTGCCTATTTTGAATGGTTTAGTTGCCCCTGCAACCTCCAAAAATATCAGGATTTACATCCCCAATAACCTGCTAACTAACCCCTGAAATACATACTTATTCACCCTATTTTGTTAATTGGACTCATTTCTCATTTGAAATGCCCATTTTTGGGGGGCCAGAAATGTGCGTCTTTAAAAGGTGATTTATATGATACCCCACTTTTGCGCGTCGGACCTTAACTTTTCCCGTAAACGCAGAAAAAACGCAATTTTCAGGAGAAACGAGACAGACATCCCCTTCCTCTGCCACCCACCCGCCCAACTGACAGCCAGCCATTAGACATGCGCAGGTAGTTCTGAGGGTCTGTCTGTGATGTCATAAAGGGCCTGCTGATCAATGGGCAGCTTTCAAATTGGCTGCTGTATTTGATTGACAGATGGAAGCTGGCAGCTGATTGGCTGTCTAGCCTAAAGTGCTTTACACACCTCCCTGATGATACCACTGGCTAAGACTCCACCTCAGCTCATTGGGTAATGAAAAATTTAGAACAATTGATGGATGAAAGCAGGCAGGCCGGCCATTTTGGGACGCTCAGTGGACTTGTTTAATGCAATGCACCTTTGTATATTCACATGCATTCGCTTCATGCTGTAACCACTGTGCATAAAAATTTGGAAACATGGCATACAGTGTATCATTTGGTGTCTAAGTCATGTTTCCCATATTTTCCCTTCCCAGATACAAGCCCGTTTGAGTGTTTAGGGCACTTTTTAGCTAAAATCATCCTACAGGGCCTAACTGCAAATGCTAAAGCCTGCCTATTTTGAATGGGGTAGTGGCCCCTGCAACCTCCAAAAATATCAGGACTTACTTCCCCAATAACCTGCTAACTCACCCCTGAAATACATACTTATTCACCCTATTTTGTTCATTGGACTCATTTCTCATTTTAAATGCCCATTTTTGGGGGGCCAGAAATGTGCGTCATTAAAAGTTGATTTCTACGATACCCCAGTTTTGCGCGTCGGACCTCAACTTTTCCCGTAATTGCAGAAAAACCGCAATTTTCAGGAGAAACGAGACAGACATCCCCTCCCTCTGCCACCCACCCGCCCAACTGAAAGCCAGCCATTAGACATGCACAGATAGTTCTGAGGGTCTGTCTGTGATGTCATAAAGGGCCTGCTGATCAATGGGCAGCTTTCTGATTGGCTACTGTATTTGATTGACAGATGGAAGCTGGCAGCTGATTGGCTGTTTAGCCTAAAGTGCTTTACACACCTCCCTGATGGTACCACTGGCTAAGACTCCACCTCAGCTCATTGGGTAATGAAAAAATTAGAACAATTGATGGATGAAAGCAGGCAGGCCGGCCATTTTGGGACGCTCATTGGACTTGTTTAATGCAATGCACCTTTGTATTTTCACATGCATTCGCTACATGCTGTAACCACTGTGCATAAAAATTTGGAAACATGGCATACAGTGTATTATTTGGTGTCTAAGTCATATTTCCCATATTTTCCCTTCCCAGATACAAGCCCGTTTGAGTGTTTGGGGCACTTTTTAGCTAAAATCATCCTACAGGGCCTAAGTGCATATGCTAAAGCCTGCCTATTTTGAATGGTGTAGTTGCCCCTGCAACCTCCAAAAATATCAGGATTTACTTCCCCAATAACCTGCTAACTCACCCCTGAAATACATACTTATTCACCCTATTTTGTTAATTGGACTGATTTCTCATTTGAAATGCCCATTTTTGGGGGGCCAGAAATGTGCGTCTTTAAAAGGTGATTTCTACGATACCCCACTTTTACGCGTCGGACCTCAACTTTTCCCGTAAACGCAGAAAAAACGCAATTTTCAGGAGAAACGAGAAAGACATCCCCTCCCTCTGCCACCCACCCGCCCAACTGAAAGCCAGCCATTAGACATGCACAGATAGTTCTGAGGGTCTGTCTGTGATGTCATAAAGGGCCTGCTGATCAATGGGCAGCTTTCTGATTGGCTGCTGTATTTGATTGACAGATGGAAGCTGGCAGCTGATTGGCTGTCTAGCCTAAAGTGCTTTACACACCTCCCTGATGGTACCACTGGCTAAGACTCCACCTCAGCTCATTGGGTAATGAAAAATTTAGAACAATTGATGGATGAAAGCAGGCAGGCCGGCCATTTTGGGACGCTCATTGGACTTGTTTAATGCAATGCACCTTTGTATTTTCACATGTATTCGCTTCATGCTGTAACCACTGTGCATAAAAATTTGGAAACATGGCATACAGTGTATCATTTGGTGTCTAAGTCATGTTTCCCATATTTTCCCTTCCCAGATACAAGCCCGTTTGAGTGTTTGGGGCACTTTTTAGCTAAAATCATCCTACAGGGCCTAACTGCATATGCTAAAGCCTGCCTATTTTGAATGGTGTAGTTGCCCCTGCAACCTCCAAAAATATCATTATTTACTTCCCCAATAACCTGCTAACTCACCCCTGAAATACATACTTATTCACCCTATTTTGTTAATTGGACTCATTTCTCATTTGAAATGCCCATTTTTTGGGGGCCAGAAATGTGCGTCTTTAAAAGGTGATTTCTACGATACCCCACTTTTGCGCGTCGGACCTCAACTTTTCCCGTAAACGGAGAAAAACCGCAATTTTCAGAAGAAACGAGACAGACATCCCCTCCCTCTGCCACCCACCCGCCCAACTGACAGCCAGCCATTAGACATGCACAGATAGTTCTGAGGGTCTGTCTGTGATGTCATAAAGGGCCTGCTGATCAATGGGCAGCTTTCTGATTGGCTGCTGTATTTGATTGACAGATGGAAGCTGGCAGCTGATTGGCTGTCTAGCCTAAAGTGCGTTACACACCTCCCTGATGGTACCACTGGCTAAGACTCCACCTCAGCTCATTGGGTAATGAAAAATTTAGAACAATTGATGGATGAAAGCAGGCAGGCCGGCCATTTTGGGACGCTCATTGGACTTGTTTAATGCAATGCACCTTTGTATATTCACATGCATTCGCTTCATGCTGTAACCACTGTGCATAAAAATTTGGAAACATGGCATACAGTGTATCATTTGGTGTCTAAGTCATGTTTCCCTTATTTTCCCTTCCCAGATACAAGCCCGTTTGAGTGTTTGGGGCACTTTTTAGCTAAAATCATCCTACAGGGCCTAACTGCATATGCTAAAGCCTGCCTATTTTGAAGGGTGTAGTTGCCCCTGCAACCTCCAAAAATATCAGGATTTACTTCCCCAATAACCTGCTAACTCACCCCTGAAATACATACTTATTCACCCTATTTTGTTCATTGGACTCATTTCTCATTTGAAATGCCCATTTTTGGGGGGACAGAAATGTGCGTCTTTAAAAGGTGATTTCTACGATACCCCACTTTTGCGCGTCGGACCTCAACTTTTCCCGTAAACGCAGAAAAACCGCAATTTTCAGGAGAAACGAGACAGACATCCCCTCCCTCTGCCACCCACCCGCCCAACTGACAGCCAGCCATTAGACATGCACAGATAGTTCTGAGGGTCTGTCTGTGATGTCATAAAGGGCCTGCTGATCATTGGGCAGCTTTCTGTTTGGCTGCTGTATTTGATTGACAGATGGAAGCTGGCAGCTGATTGGCTGTCTAGCCTAAAGTGCTTTACACACCTCCCTGATGGTACCACTGGCTAAGACTCCACCTCAGCTCATTGGGTAATGAAAAAATTAGAACAATTGATGGATGAAAGCAGGCAGGCCGGCCATTTTGGGACGCTCATTGGACTTGTTTAATGCAATGCACCTTTGTATATTCACATGCATTCGCTTCATGCTGTAACCACTGTGCATAAAAATTTGGAAACATGGCATACAGTGTATCATTTGGTGTCTAAGTCATGTTTCCCATATTTTCCCTTCCCAGATACAAGCCCGTTTGAGTGTTTGGGGCACTTTTTAGCTAAAATCATCCTACAGGGCCTAACTGCAAATGCTAAAGCCTGCCTATTTTGAATGGTGTAGTGGCCCCTGCAACCTCCAAAAATATCAGGACTTACTTCCCCAATAACCTGCTAACTCACCCCTGAAATACATACTTATTCACCCAATTTTGTTCAATGGACTCATTTCTCATTTTAAATGCCCATTTTTGGGGGGCCAGCAATGTGAGTCTTTAAAAGTTGATTTCTACGATACCCCAGTTTTGCGCGTCGGACCTCAACTTTTCCCGTAATTGCAGAAAAACCGCAATTTTCAGGAGAAAGGAGACAGACATCCCCTCCCTCTGCCACCCACCCGCCCAACTGAAAGCCAGCCATTAGACATGCACAGATAGTTCTGAGGGTCTGTCTGTGATGTCATAAAGGGCCTGCTGATCAATGGGCAGCTTTCTGATTGGCTACTGTATTTGATTGACAGATGGAAGCTGGCAGCTGATTGGCTGTTTAGCCTAAAGTGCTTTACACACCTCCCTGATGGTACCACTGGCTAAGACTCCACCTCAGCTCATTGGGTAATGAAAAATTTAGAACAATTGATGGATGAAAGCAGGCAGGCCGGACATTTTGGGACGCTCATTGGACTTGTTTAATGCAATGCACCTTTGCATTTTCACATGCATTCGCTTCATGCTGTAACCACTGTGCATAAAAATTTGGAAACATGGCATACAGTGTATTATTTGGTGTCTAAGTCATATTTCCCATATTTTCCCTTCCCAGATACAAGCCCGTTTGAGTGTTTGGGGCACTTTTTAGCTAAAATCATCCTACAGGGCCTAAGTGCATATGCTAAAGCCTGCCTATTTTGAATGGTGTAGTTGCCCCTGCAACCTCCAAAAATATCAGGATTTACTTCCCCAATAACCTGCTAACTCACCCCTGAAATACATACTTATTCACCCTATTTTGTTAATTGGACTGATTTCTCATTTGAAATGCCCATTTTTGGGGGGCCAGAAATGTGCGTCTTTAAAAGGTGATTTCTACGATACCCCACTTTTACGCGTCGGACCTCAACTTTTCCCGTAAACGCAGAAAAAACGCAATTTTCAGGAGAAACGAGACAGACATCCCCTCCCTCTGCCACCCACCCGCCCAACTGAAAGCCAGCCATTAGACATGCACAGATAGTTCTGAGGGTCTGTCTGTGATGTCATAAAGGGCCTGCTGATCAATGGGCAGCTTTCTGATTGGCTGCTGTATTTGATTGACAGATGGAAGCTGGCAGCTGATTGGCTGTCTAGCCTAAAGTGCTTTACACACCTCCCTGATGGTACCACTGGCTAAGACTCCACCTCAGCTCATTGGGTAATGAAAAATTTAGAACAATTGATGGATGAAAGCAGGCAGGCCGGCCATTTTGGGACGCTCATTGGACTTGTTTAATGCAATGCACCTTTGTATTTTCACATGTATTCGCTTCATGCTGTAACCACTGTGCATAAAAATTTGGAAACATGGCATACAGTGTATCATTTGGTGTCTAAGTCATGTTTCCCATATTTTCCCTTCCCAGATACAAGCCCGTTTGAGTGTTTGGGGCACTTTTTAGCTAAAATCATCCTACAGGGCCTAACTGCATATGCTAAAGCCTGCCTATTTTGAATGGTGTAGTTGCCCCTGCAACCTCCAAAAATATCATTATTTACTTCCCCAATAACCTGCTAACTCACCCCTGAAATACATACTTATTCACCCTATTTTGTTAATTGGACTCATTTCTCATTTGAAATGCCCATTTTTTGGGGGCCAGAAATGTGCGTCTTTAAAAGGTGATTTCTACGATACCCCACTTTTGCGCGTCAGACCTCAACTTTTCCCGTAAACGCAGAAAAACCGCAATTTTCAGGAGAAACGAGACAGACATCCCCTCCCTCTGCCACCCACCCGCCCAACTGACAGCCAGCCATTAGACATGCACAGATAGTTCTGAGGGTCTGTCTGTGATGTCATAAAGGGCCTGCTGATCAATGGGCAGCTTTCTGATTGGCTGCTGTATTTGATTGACAGATGGAAGCTGGCAGCTGATTGGCTGTCTAGCCTAAAGTGCTTTACACACCTCCCTGATGGTACCACTGGCTAAGACTCCACCTCAGCTCATTGGGTAATGAAAAAATTAGAACAATTGATGGATGAAAGCAGGCAGGCCGGCCATTTTGGGACGCTCATTGGACTTGTTTAATGCAATGCACCTTTGTATATTCACATGCATTCGCTTCATGCTGTAACCACTGTGCATAAAAATTTGGAAACATGGCATACAGTGTATCATTTGGTGTCTAAGTCATGTTTCCCATATTTTCCCTTCCCAGATACAAGCCCGTTTGAGTGTTTGGGGCACTTTTTAGCTAAAATCATCCTACAGGGCCTAACTGCAAATGCTAAAGCCTGCCTATTTTGAATGGTGTAGTGGCCCCTGCAACCTCCAAAAATATCAGGACTTACTTCCCCAATAACCTGCTAACTCACCCCTGAAATACATACTTATTCACCCAATTTTGTTCAATGGACTCATTTCTCATTTTAAATGCCCATTTTTGGGGGGCCAGAAATGTGCGTCTTTAAAAGTTGATTTCTACGATACCCCACTTTTGCGCGTCGGACCTCAACTTTTCCCGTAATTGCAGAAAAACCGCAATTTTCAGGAGAAAGGAGACAGACATCCCCTCCCTCTGCCACCCACCCGCCCAACTGAAAGCCAGCCATTAGACATGCACAGATAGTTCTGAGGGTCTGTCTGTGATGTCATAAAGGGCCTGCTGATCAATGGGCAGCTTTCTGATTGGCTACTGTATTTGATTGACAGATGGAAGCTGGCAGCTGATTGGCTGTTTAGCCTAAAGTGCTTTACACACCTCCCTGATGGTACCACTGGCTAAGACTCCACCTCAGCTCATTGGGTAATGAAAAATTTAGAACAATTGATGGATGAAAGCAGGCAGGCCGGACATTTTGGGACGCTCATTGGACTTGTTTAATGCAATGCACCTTTGCATTTTCACATGCATTCGCTTCATGCTGTAACCACTGTGCATAAAAATTTGGAAACATGGCATACAGTGTATTATTTGGTGTCTAAGTCATATTTCCCATATTTTCCCTTCCCAGATACAAGCCCGTTTGAGTGTTTGGGGCACTTTTTAGCTAAAATCATCCTACAGGGCCTAACTGCAAATGCTAAAGCCTGCCTATTTTGAATGGTGTAGTGGCCCCTGCAACCTCCAAAAATATCAGGACTTACTTCCCCAATAACCTGCTAACTCACCCCTGAAATACATACTTATTCACCCAATTTTGTTCAATGGACTCATTTCTCATTTTAAATGCCCATTTTTGGGGGGCCAGAAATGTGCGTCTTTAAAAGTTGATTTCTACGATACCCCAGTTTTGCGCGTCGGACCTCAACTTTTCCCGTAATTGCAGAAAAACCGCAATTTTCAGGAGAAAGGAGACAGACATCCCCTCCCTCTGCCACCCACCCGCCCAACTGAAAGCCAGCCATTAGACATGCACAGATAGTTCTGAGGGTCTGTCTGTGATGTCATAAAGGGCCTGCTGATCAATGGGCAGCTTTCTGATTGGCTACTGTATTTGATTGACAGATGGAAGCTGGCAGCTGATTGGCTGTTTAGCCTAAAGTGCTTTATACACCTCCCTGATGGTACCACTGGCTAAGACTCCACCTCAGCTCATTGGGTAATGAAAAATTTAGAACAATTGATGGATGAAAGCAGGCAGGCCGGACATTTTGGGACGCTCATTGGACTTGTTTAATGCAATGCACCTTTGCATTTTCACATGCATTCGCTTCATGCTGTAACCACTGTGCATAAAAATTTGGAAACATGGCATACAGTGTATTATTTGGTGTCTAAGTCATATTTCCCATATTTTCCCTTCCCAGATACAAGCCCGTTTGAGTGTTTGGGGCACTTTTTAGCTAAAATCATCCTACAGGGCCTAACTGCATATGCTAAAGCTTGCCTATTTTGAATGGTGTAGTTGCCCCTGCAACCTCCAAAAATATCAGTATTTAATTCCCCAATAACCTGCTAACTCACCCCTGAAATACATACTTATTCACCCTATTTTGTTAATTGGACTCATTTCTCATTTGAATTGCCCATTTTTGGGGGGACAGAAATGTGCGTCTTTAAAAGGTGATTTCTACGATACCCCACTTTTGCGCGTCGGACCTCAACTTTTCCCGTAAACGCAGAAAAACCGCAATTTTCAGGAGAAACGAGACAGACATCCCCTCCCTCTGCCACCCACCCGCCCAACTGACAGCCAGCCATTAGACATGCACAGATAGTTCTGAGGGTCTGTCTGTGATGTCATAAAGGGCCTGCTGATCAATGGGCAGCTTTCTGATTGGCTGCTGTATTTGATTGACAGATGGAAGCTGCCAGTTGATTTGCTGTCTAGCCTAAAGTGCGTTACACACCTCCCTGATGGTACCACTGGCTAAGACTCCACCTCAGCTCATTGGGTAATGAAAAATTTAGAACAATTGATGGATGAAAGCAGACAGGCCGGCCATTTTGGGACGCTCAGTGGACTTGTTTAATGCAATGCACCTTTGTATATTCACATGCATTCGCTTCATGCTGTAACCACTGTGCATAAAAATTTGGAAACATGGCATACAGTGTATCATTTGGTGTCTAAGTCATGTTTCCCTTATTTTCCCTTCCCAGATACAAGCCCGTTTGAGTGTTTGGGGCACTTTTTAGCTAAAATCATCCTACAGGGCCTAACTGCATATGCTAAAGCCTGCCTATTTTGAAGGGTGTAGTTGCCCCTGCAACCTCCAAAAATATCAGGATTTACTTCCCCAATAACCTCACCCCTGAAATACATACTTATTCACCCTATTTTGTTAATTGGACTCATTTCTCATTTGAAATGCCCATTTTTGGGGGGAAAAAAATGTGCGTCTTTAAAAGGTGATTTCTACGATACCCCACTTTTGCGCGTCGGACCTCAACTTTTCCCATAATTGCAGAAAAACCGCAATTTTCAGGAGAAACGAGACAGACATCCCCTCCCTCTGCCACCCACCCGCCCAACTGAAAGCCAGCCATTAGACATGCACAGATAGTTCTGAGGGTCTGTCTGTGATGTCATAAAGGGCCTGCTGATCAATGGGCAGCTTTCTGATTGGCTACTGTATTTGATTGACAGATAGAAGCTGGCAGCTGATTGGCTGTTTAGCCTAAAGTGCTTTACACACCTCCCTGATGGTACCACTGGCTAAGACTCCACCTCAGCTCATTGGGTAATGAAAAATTTAGAACAATTGATGGATGAAAGCAGGCAGGCCGGCCATTTTGGGACGCTCAGTGGACTTGTTTAATGCAATGCACCTTTGTATATTCACATGCATTCGCTTCATGCTGTAACCACTGTGCATAAAAATTTGGAAACATGGCATACAGTGTATCATTTGGTGTCTAAGTCATGTTTCCCTTATTTTCCCTTCCCAGATACAAGCCCGTTTGAGTGTTTGGGGCACTTTTTAGCTAAAATCGTCCTACAGGGCCTAACTGCATATGCTAAAGCCTGCCTATTTTGAAGGGTGTAGTTGCCCCTGCAACCTCCAAAAATATCAGGATTTACTTCCCCAATAACCTGCTAACTCACCCCTGAAATACATACTTATTCACCCTATTTTGTTCATTGGACTCATTTCTCATTTGAAATGCCCATTTTTGGGGGGAAAGAAATGTGCGTCTTTAAAAGGTGATTTCTACGATACCCCACTTTTGCGCGTCGGACCTCAACTTTTCCCGTAAACGCAGAAAAACCGCAATTTTCAGGAGAAACGAGACAGACATCCCCTCCCTCTGCCACCCACTCGCCCAACTGACAGCCAGCCATTAGACATGCACAGATAGTTCTGAGGGTCTGTCTGTGATGTCATAAAGGGCCTGCTGATCAATGGGCAGCTTTCTGATTGGCTGCTGTATTTGATTGACAGATGGAAGCTGGCAGCTGATTGGCTGTCTAGCCTAAAGTGCTTTACACACCTCCCTGATGGTACCACTGGCTAAGACTCCACCTCAGCTCATTGGGTAATGAAAAATTTAGAACAATTGATGGATGAAAGCAGGCAGGCCGGCCATTTTGGGACGCTCATTGGACTTGTTTAATGCAATGCACCTTTGTATTTTCACATGTATTCGCTTCATGCTGTAACCACTGTGCATAAAAATTTGGAAACATGGCATACAGTGTATCATTTGGTGTCTAAGTCATGTTTCCCATATTTCCCTTCCCAGATACTAGCCCGTTTGAGTGTTTGGGGCACTTTTTATCTAAAATCATCCTACAGGGCCTAACTGCATATGCTAAAGCCTGCCTATTTTGAATGGTGTAGTTGCCCCTGCAACCTCCAAAAATATCAGTATTTACTTCCCCAATAACCTGCTAACTCACCCCTGAAATACATACTTATTCACCCTATTTTGTTCATTGGACTCATTTCTCATTTGAAATGCCCATTTTTGGGGGGCCAGAAATGTGCGTCTTTAAAAGGTGATTTATACGATACCCCACTTTTGCGCGTCGGACCTCAACTTTTCCCGTAAACGCAGAAAAACCGCAATTTTCAGGAGAAACGAGACAGACATCCCCTCCCTCTGCCACCCACCTACCCAACTGACAGCCAGCCATTAGACATGCACAGATAGTTCTGAGGGTATGTCTGTGATGTCATAAAGGGCCTGCTGATCAATGGGCAGCTTTCTGATTGGCTGCTGTATTTGATTGACAGATGGAAGCTGGCAGTTGATTGGCTGTCTAGCCTAAAGTGCGTTACACACCTCCCTGATGGTACCACTGGCTAAGACTCCACCTCAGCTCATTGGGTAATGAAAAATTTAGAACAATTGATGGATGAAAGCAGGCAGGCCGGCCATTTTGGGACGCTCAGTGGACTTGTTTAATGCAATGCACCTTTGTATATTCACATGCATTCACTTCATGCTGTAACCACTGTGCATAAAAATTTGGAAACATGGCATACAGTGTATCATTTGGTGTCTAAGTCATGTTTCCCTTATTTTCCCTTCCCAGATACAAGCCCGTTTGAGTGTTTGGGGCACTTTTTAGCTAAAATCATCCTACAGTGCCTAACTGCATATGCTAAAGCCTGCCTATTTTGAAGGGTGTAGTTGCCCCTGCAACCTCCAAAAATATCAGGATTTACTTCCCCAATAACCTGCTAACTCACCCCTGAAATACATACTTATTCACCCTATTTTGTTAATTGGACTCATTTCTCATTTGAAATGCCCATTTTTGGGGGGAAAGAAATGTGCGTCTTTAAAAGGTGATTTCTACGATACCCCACTTTTGCGCGTCGGACCTTAACTTTTCCCGTAAACGCAGAAAAAACGCAATTTTCAGGAGAAACGAGACAGACATCCCCTCCCTCTGCCACCCACCCGCCCAACTGAAAGCCAGCCATTAGACATGCACAGATAGTTCTGAGGGTCTGTCTGTGATGTCATAAAGGGCCTGCTGATCAATGGGCAGCTTTCTGATTGGCTGCTGTATTTGATTGACAGATGGAAGCTGGCAGCTGATTGGCTGTCTAGCCTAAAGTGCTTTACACACCTCCCTGATGGTACCACTGGCTAAGACTCCACCTCAGCTCATTGGGTAATGAAAAAATTAGAACAATTGATGGATGAAAGCAGGCAGGCCGGCCATTTTGGGACGCTCATTGGACTTGTTTAATGCAATGCACCTTTGTATATTCACATGCATTCGCTTCATGCTGTAACCACTGTGCATAAAAATTTGGAAACATGGCATACAGTGTATCATTTGGTGTCTAAGTCATGTTTCCCATATTTTCCCTTCCCAGATACAAGCCTGTTTGAGTGTTTGGGGCACTTTTTAGCTAAAATCATCCTACAGGGCCTAACTGCAAATGCTAAAGCCTGCCTATTTTGAAGGGTGTAGTTGCCCCTGCAACCTCCAAAAATATCAGGATTTACTTCCCCAATAACCTCACCCCTGAAATACATACTTATTCACCCTATTTTGTTAATTGGACTCATTTCTCATTTGAAATGCCCATTTTTGGGGGGAAAAAAATGTGCGTCTTTAAAAGGTGATTTCTACGATACCCCACTTTTGCGCGTCGGACCTCAACTTTTCCCATAATTGCAGAAAAACCGCAATTTTCAGGAGAAACGAGACAGACATCCCCTCCCTCTGCCACCCACCCGCCCAACTGAAAGCCAGCCATTAGACATGCACAGATAGTTCTGAGGGTCTGTCTGTGATGTCATAAAGGGCCTGCTGATCAATGGGCAGCTTTCTGATTGGCTACTGTATTTGATTGACAGATAGAAGCTGGCAGCTGATTGGCTGTTTAGCCTAAAGTGCTTTACACACCTCCCTGATGGTACCACTGGCTAAGACTCCACCTCAGCTCATTGGGTAATGAAAAATTTAGAACAATTGATGGATGAAAGCAGGCAGGCCGGCCATTTTGGGACGCTCAGTGGACTTGTTTAATGCAATGCACCTTTGTATATTCACATGCATTCGCTTCATGCTGTAACCACTGTGCATAAAAATTTGGAAACATGGCATACAGTGTATCATTTGGTGTCTAAGTCATGTTTCCCTTATTTTCCCTTCCCAGATACAAGCCCGTTTGAGTGTTTGGGGCACTTTTTAGCTAAAATCGTCCTACAGGGCCTAACTGCATATGCTAAAGCCTGCCTATTTTGAAGGGTGTAGTTGCCCCTGCAACCTCCAAAAATATCAGGATTTACTTCCCCAATAACCTGCTAACTCACCCCTGAAATACATACTTATTCACCCTATTTTGTTCATTGGACTCATTTCTCATTTGAAATGCCCATTTTTGGGGGGAAAGAAATGTGCGTCTTTAAAAGGTGATTTCTACGATACCCCACTTTTGCGCGTCGGACCTCAACTTTTCCCGTAAACGCAGAAAAACCGCAATTTTCAGGAGAAACGAGACAGACATCCCCTCCCTCTGCCACCCACCCGCCCAACTGACAGCCAGCCATTAGACATGCACAGATAGTTCTGAGGGTCTGTCTGTGATGTCATAAAGGGCCTGCTGATCAATGGGCAGCTTTCTGATTGGCTGCTGTATTTGATTGACAGATGGAAGCTGGCAGCTGATTGGCTGTCTAGCCTAAAGTGCTTTACACACCTCCCTGATGGTACCACTGGCTAAGACTCCACCTCAGCTCATTGGGTAATGAAAAATTTAGAACAATTGATGGATGAAAGCAGGCAGGCCGGCCATTTTGGGACGCTCATTGGACTTGTTTAATGCAATGCACCTTTGTATTTTCACATGTATTCGCTTCATGCTGTAACCACTGTGCATAAAAATTTGGAAACATGGCATACAGTGTATCATTTGGTGTCTAAGTCATGTTTCCCATATTTCCCTTCCCAGATACTAGCCCGTTTGAGTGTTTGGGGCACTTTTTATCTAAAATCATCCTACAGGGCCTAACTGCATATGCTAAAGCCTGCCTATTTTGAATGGTGTAGTTGCCCCTGCAACCTCCAAAAATATCAGTATTTACTTCCCCAATAACCTGCTAACTCACCCCTGAAATACATACTTATTCACCCTATTTTGTTCATTGGACTCATTTCTCATTTGAAATGCCCATTTTTGGGGGGCCAGAAATGTGCGTCTTTAAAAGGTGATTTATACGATACCCCACTTTTGCGCGTCGGACCTCAACTTTTCCCGTAAACGCAGAAAAACCGCAATTTTCAGGAGAAACGAGACAGACATCCCCTCCCTCTGCCACCCACCTACCCAACTGACAGCCAGCCATTAGACATGCACAGATAGTTCTGAGGGTATGTCTGTGATGTCATAAAGGGCCTGCTGATCAATGGGCAGCTTTCTGATTGGCTGCTGTATTTGATTGACAGATGGAAGCTGGCAGTTGATTGGCTGTCTAGCCTAAAGTGCGTTACACACCTCCCTGATGGTACCACTGGCTAAGACTCCACCTCAGCTCATTGGGTAATGAAAAATTTAGAACAATTGATGGATGAAAGCAGGCAGGCCGGCCATTTTGGGACGCTCAGTGGACTTGTTTAATGCAATGCACCTTTGTATATTCACATGCATTCACTTCATGCTGTAACCACTGTGCATAAAAATTTGGAAACATGGCATACAGTGTATCATTTGGTGTCTAAGTCATGTTTCCCTTATTTTCCCTTCCCAGATACAAGCCCGTTTGAGTGTTTGGGGCACTTTTTAGCTAAAATCATCCTACAGTGCCTAACTGCATATGCTAAAGCCTGCCTATTTTGAAGGGTGTAGTTGCCCCTGCAACCTCCAAAAATATCAGGATTTACTTCCCCAATAACCTGCTAACTCACCCCTGAAATACATACTTATTCACCCTATTTTGTTAATTGGACTCATTTCTCATTTGAAATGCCCATTTTTGGGGGGAAAGAAATGTGCGTCTTTAAAAGGTGATTTCTACGATACCCCACTTTTGCGCGTCGGACCTTAACTTTTCCCGTAAACGCAGAAAAAACGCAATTTTCAGGAGAAACGAGACAGACATCCCCTCCCTCTGCCACCCACCCGCCCAACTGAAAGCCAGCCATTAGACATGCACAGATAGTTCTGAGGGTCTGTCTGTGATGTCATAAAGGGCCTGCTGATCAATGGGCAGCTTTCTGATTGGCTGCTGTATTTGATTGACAGATGGAAGCTGGCAGCTGATTGGCTGTCTAGCCTAAAGTGCTTTACACACCTCCCTGATGGTACCACTGGCTAAGACTCCACCTCAGCTCATTGGGTAATGAAAAAATTAGAACAATTGATGGATGAAAGCAGGCAGGCCGGCCATTTTGGGACGCTCATTGGACTTGTTTAATGCAATGCACCTTTGTATATTCACATGCATTCGCTTCATGCTGTAACCACTGTGCATAAAAATTTGGAAACATGGCATACAGTGTATCATTTGGTGTCTAAGTCATGTTTCCCATATTTTCCCTTCCCAGATACAAGCCTGTTTGAGTGTTTGGGGCACTTTTTAGCTAAAATCATCCTACAGGGCCTAACTGCAAATGCTAAAGCCTGCCTATTTTGAATGGTGTAGTGGCCCCTGCAACCTCCAAAAATATCAGGACTTACTTCCGCAATAACCTGCTAACTCACCCCTGAAATACATACTTATTCACACTATTTTGTTCATTGGACTCATTTATCATTTGAAATGCCCATTTTTGGGGGGCCAGAAATGTGCGTCTTTAAAAGGTGATTTATACGATACCCCACTTTTGCGCGTCGGACCTCAACTTTTCCCGTAAACGCAGAAAAACCGCAATTTTCAGGAGAAACGAGACAGACATCCCCTCCCTCTGCCACCCACCCTCCCAACTGACAGCCAGCCATTAGACATGCGCAGGTAGTTCTGAGGGTCTGTCTGTGATGTCATAAAGGGCCTGCTGATCAATGGGCAGCTTTCAAATTGGCTGCTGTATTTGATTGACAGATGGAAGCTGGCAGCTGATTGGCAGTCTAGCCTAAAGTGCTTTACACACCTGCCTGATGATACCACTGGCTAAGACTCCACCTCAGCTCATTGGGTAATGAAAAATTTAGAACAATTGATGGATGAAAGCAGGCAGGCCGGCCATTTTGGGACGCTCAGTGGACTTGTTTAATGCAATGCACCTTTGTATATTCACATGCGTTCGCTTCATGCTGTAACCACTGTTCATAAAAATTTGGAAACATGGCATACAGTGTATCATTTGGTGTCTAAGTCATGTTTCCCATATTTTCCCTTCCCAGATACAAGCCCGTTTGAGTGTTTGGGGCACTTTTTAGCTAAAATCATCCTACAGGGCCTAACTGCAAATGCTAAAGCCTGCCTATTTTGAATGGTGTAGTGGCCCCTGCAACCTCCAAAAATATCAGGACTTACTTCCCCAATAACCTGCTAACTCACCCCTGAAATACATACTTATTCACCCAATTTTGTTCATTGGACTCATTTCTCATTTTAAATGCCCATTTTTGGGGGGCCAGAAATGTGCGTCTTTAAAAGTTGATTTCTACGATACCCCAGTTTTGCACGTCGGACCTCAACTTTTCCCGTAATTGCAGAAAAACCGCAATTTTCAGGAGAAAGGAGACAGACATCCCCTCCCTCTGCCACCCACCCGCCCAACTGAAAGCCAGCCATTAGACATGCACAGATAGTTCTGAGGGTCTGTCTGTGATGTCATAAAGGGCCTGCTGATCAATGGGCAGCTTTCTGATTGGCTACTGTATTTGATTGACAGATGGAAGCTGGCAGCTGATTGGCTGTTTAGCTTAAAGTGCTTTACACACCTCCCTGATGGTACCACTGGCTAAGACTCCACCTCAGCTCATTGGGTAATGAAAAATTTAGAACAATTGATGGATGAAAGCAGGCAGGCCGGCCATTTTGGGACGCTCATTGGACTTGTTTAATGCAATGCACCTTTGCATTTTCACATGCATTCGCTTCATGCTGTAACCACTGTGCATAAAAATTTGGAAACATGGCATACAGTGTATTATTTGGTGTCTAAGTCATATTTCCCATATTTTCCCTTCCCAGATACAAGCCCGTTTGAGTGTTTCGGGCACTTTTTAGCTAAAATCATCCTACAGGGCCTAACTGCATATGCTAAAGCCTGCCTATTTTGAATGGTGTAGTTGCCCCTGCAACCTCCAAAAATATCAGTATTTAATTCCCCAATAACCTGCTAACTCACCCCTGAAATACATACTTATTCACCCTATTTTGTTAATTGGACTCATTTCTCATTTGAATTGCCCATTTTTTGGGGGCCAGAAATGTGCATCTTTAAAAGGTGATTTCTACGATACCCCACTTTTGCGCGTCGGACCTCAACTTTTCCCGTAAACGCAGAAAAACCGCAATTTTCAGGAGAAACGAGACAGACATCCCCTCCCTCTGCCACTCACCCGCCCAACTGACAGCCAGCCATTAGACATGCACAGATAGTTCTGAGGGTCTGTCTGTGATGTCATAAAGGGCCTGCTGATCAATGGGCAGCTTTCTGATTGGCTGCTGTATTTGATTGACAGATGGAAGCTGGCAGTTGATTAGCTGTCTAGCCTAAAGTGCGTTACACACCTCCCTGATTGTACCACTGGCTAAGACTCCACCTCAGCTCATTGGGTAATGAAAAATTTAGAACAATTGATGGATGAAAGCAGGCAGGCCGGCCATTTTGGGACGCTCAGTGGACTTGTTTAATGCAATGCACCTTTGTATATTCACATGCATTCACTTCATGCTGTAACCACTGTGCATACAAATTTGGAAACATGGCATACAGTGTATCATTTGGTGTCTAAGTCATGTTTCCCTTATTTTCCCTTCCCAGATACAAGCCCGTTTGAGTGTTTGGGGCACTTTTTAGCTAAAATCATCCTACAGGGCCTAACTGCATATGCTAAAGCCTGCCTATTTTGAAGGGTGTAGTTGCCCCTGCAACCTCCAAAAATATCAGGATTTACTTCCCCAATAACCTGCTAACTCACCCCTGAAATACATACTTATTCACCCTATTTTGTTAATTGGACTCATTTCTCATTTGAAATGCCCATTTTTGGGGGGAAAGAAATGTGCGTCTTTAAAAGGTGATTTCTACGATACCCCACTTTTGCGCGTCGGACCTCAACTTTTCCCGTAATTGCAGAAAAACCGCAATTTTCAGGAGAAACGAGACAGACATCCCCTCCCTCTGCCACCCACCCGCCCAACTGACAGCCAGCCATTAGACATGCACAGATAGTTCTGAGGGTCTGTCTGTGATGTCATAAAGGGCCTGCTGATCAATGGGCAGCTTTTTGATTGGCTGCTGTATTTGATTGACAGATGGAAGCTGGCAGCTGATTGGCTGTCTAGCCTAAAGTGCTTTACACACCTCCCTGATGGTACCACTGGCTAAGACTCCACCTCAGCTCATTGGGTAATGAAAAAATTAGAACAATTGATGGATGAAAGCAGGCAGGCCGGCCATTTTGGGACGCTCATTGGACTTGTTTAATGCAATGCACCTTTGTATATTCACATGCATTCGCTTCATGCTGTAACCACTGTGCATAAAAATTTGGAAACATGGCATACAGTGTATCATTTGGTGTCTAAGTCATGTTTCCCATATTTTCCCTTCCCAGATACAAGCCTGTTTGAGTGTTTGGGGCACTTTTTAGCTAAAATCATCCTACAGGGCCTAACTGCAAATGCTAAAGTCTGCCTATTTTGAATGGTGTAGTGGCCCCTGCAACCTCCAAAAATATCAGGACTTACTTCCGCAATAACCTGCTAACTCACCCCTGAAATACATACTTATTCACACTATTTTGTTCATTGGACTCATTTCTCATTTGAAATGCCCATTTTTGGGGGGCCAGAAATGTGCGTCTTTAAAAGGTGATTTCTACGATACCCCACTTTTGCGCGTCGGACCTCAACTTTTCCCGTAAACGCAGAAAAACCGCAATTTTCAGGAGAAACGAGACAGACATCCCCTCCCTCTGCCACCCACCCTCCCAACTGACAGCCAGCCATTAGACATGCGCAGGTAGTTCTGAGGGTCTGTCTGTGATGTCATAAAGGGCCTGCTGATCAATGGGCAGCTTTCAAATTGGCTGCTGTATTTGATTGACAGATGGAAGCTGGCAGCTGATTGGCTGTCTAGCCTAAAGTGCTTTACACACCTCCCTGATGATACCACTGGCTAAGACTCCACCTCAGCTCATTGGGTAATGAAAAATTTAGAACAATTGATGGATGAAAGCAGGCAGGCCGGCCATTTTGGGACGCTCAGTGGACTTGTTTAATGCAATGCACCTTTGTATATTCACATGCGTTCGCTTCATGCTGTAACCACTGTTCATAAAAATTTGGAAACATGGCATACAGTGTATCATTTGGTGTCTAAGTCATGTTTCCCATATTTTCCCTTCCCAGATACAAGCCCGTTTGAGTGTTTGGGGCACTTTTTAGCTAAAATCATCCTACAGGGCCTAACTGCAAATGCTAAAGCCTGCCTATTTTGAATGGTGTAGTGGCCCCTGCAACCTCCAAAAATATCAGGACTTACTTCCCCAATAACCTGCTAACTCACCCCTGAAATACATACTTATTCACCCAATTTTGTTCATTGGACTCATTTTTCATTTTAAATGCCCATTTTTGGGGGGCCAGAAATGTGCGTCTTTAAAAGTTGATTTCTACGATACCCCAGTTTTGCACGTCGGACCTCAACATTTCCCGTAATTGCAGAAAAACCGCAATTTTCAGGAGAAAGGAGACAGACATCCCCTAACTCTGCCACCCACCCGCCCAACTGAAAGCCAGCCATTAGACATGCACAGATAGTTCTGAGGGTCTGTCTGTGATGTCATAAAGGGCCTGCTGATCAATGGGCAGCTTTCTGATTGGCTACTGTATTTGATTGACAGATGGAAGCTGGCAGCTGATTGGCTGTTTAGCCTAAAGTGCTTTACACACCTCCCTGATGGTACCACTGGCTAAGACTCCACCTCAGCTCATTGGGTAATGAAAAATTTAGAACAATTGATGGATGAAAGCAGGCAGGCCGGCCATTTTGGGACGCTCATTGGACTTGTTTAATGCAATGCACCTTTGCATTTTAACATGCATTCGCTTTATGCTGTAACCACTGTGCATAAAAATTTGGAAACATGGCATACAGTGTATTATTTGGTGTCTAAGTCATATTTCCCATATTTTCCCTTCCCAGATACAAGCCCGTTTGAGTGTTTGGGGCACTTTTTAGCTAAAATCATCCTACAGGGCCTAACTGCATATGCTAAAGCCTGCCTATTTTGAAGGGTGTAGTTGCCCCTGCAACCTCCAAAAATATCAGGACTTACTTCCGCAATAACCTGCTAACTCACCCCTGAAATACATACTTATTCACACTATTTTGTTCATTGGACTCATTTCTCATTTAAAAATGCCCATTTTTGGGGGGAAAGAAATGTGCGTCTTTAAAAGGTGATTTCTACGATACCCCACTTTTGCGCGTCGGACCTCAACTTTTCCCGTAATTGCAGAAAAACCGCAATTTTCAGGAGAAACGAGACAGACATCCCCTCCCTCTGCCACCCACCCGCCCAACTGAAAGCCAGCCATTAGACATGCACAGATAGTTCTGAGGGTCTGTCTGTGATGTCATAAAGGGCCTGCTGATCAATGGGCAGCTTTCTGATTGGCTACTGTATTTGATTGACAGATGGAAGCTGGCAGCTGATTGGCTGTTTAGCCTAAAGTGCTTTACACACCTCCCTGATGGTACCACTGGCTAAGACTCCACCTCAGCTCATTGGGTAATGAAAAATTTAGAACAATTGATGGATGAAAGCAGGCAGGCCGGCCATTTTGGGATGCTCAGTGGACTTGTTTAAAGCAATGCACCTTTGTATATTCACATGCATTCGCTTCATGCTGTAACCACTGTGCATAAAAATTTGGAAACATGGCATACAGTGTATCATTTGGTGTCTAAGTCATGTTTCCCTTATTTTCCCTTCCCAGATACAAGCCCGTTTGAGTATTTGGGGCACTTTTTAGCTAAAATCATCCTACAGGGCCTAACTGCATATGCTAAAGCCTGCCTATTTTGAAGGGTGTAGTTGCCCCTGCAACCTCCAAAAATATCAGGATTTACTTCCCCAATAACCTGCTAACTCACCCCTGAAATACATACTTATTCACCCTATTTTGTTCATTGGACTCATTTCTCATTTGAAATGCCCATTTTTGAGGGGAAGGAAATGTGCGTCTTTAAAAGGTGATTTCTACGATACCCCACTTTTGCGCGTCGGACCTCAACTTTTCCCGTAAACGCAGAAAAACCGCAATTTTCAGGAGAAACGAGACAGACATCCCCTCCCTCTGCCACCCACCCGCCCAACTGACAGCCAGCCATTAGACATGCACAGATAGTTCTGAGGGTCTGTCTGTGATGTCATAAAGGGCCTGCTGATCAATGGGCAGCTTTCTGATTGGCTGCTGTATTTGATTGACAGATGGAAGCTGGCAGCTGATTGGCTGTCTAGCCTAAAGTGCTTTACACACCTCCCTGATGGTACCACTGGCTAAGACTCCACCTCAGCTCATTGGGTAATGAAAAATTTAGAACAATTGATGGATGAAAGCAGGCAGGCCGGCCATTTTGGGACGCTCATTGGACTTGTTTAATGCAATGCACCTTTGTATTTTCACATGTATTCGCTTCATGCTGTAACCACTGTGCATAAAAATTTGGAAACATGGCATACAGTGTATCATTTGGTGTCTAAGTCATGTTTCCCATATTTCCCTTCCCAGATACTAGCCCGTTTGAGTGTTTGGGGCACTTTTTATCTAAAATCATCCTACAGGGCCTAACTGCATATGCTAAAGCCTGCCTATTTTGAATGGTGTAGTTGCCCCTGCAACCTCCAAAAATATCAGTATTTACTTCCCCAATAACCTGCTAACTCACCCCTGAAATACATACTTATTCACCCTATTTTGTTCATTGGACTCATTTCTCATTTGAAATGCCCATTTTTGGGGGGCCAGAAATGTGCGTCTTTAAAAGGTGATTTATACGATACCCCACTTTTGCGCGTCGGACCTCAACTTTTCCCGTAAACGCAGAAAAACCGCAATTTTCAGGAGAAACGAGACAGACATCCCCTCCCTCTGCCACCCACCTACCCAACTGACAGCCAGCCATTAGACATGCACAGATAGTTCTGAGGGTATGTCTGTGATGTCATAAAGGGCCTGCTGATCAATGGGCAGCTTTCTGATTGGCTGCTGTATTTGATTGACAGATGGAAGCTGGCAGTTGATTGGCTGTCTAGCCTAAAGTGCGTTACACACCTCCCTGATGGTACCACTGGCTAAGACTCCACCTCAGCTCATTGGGTAATGAAAAATTTAGAACAATTGATGGATGAAAGCAGGCAGGCCGGCCATTTTGGGACGCTCAGTGGACTTGTTTAATGCAATGCACCTTTGTATATTCACATGCATTCACTTCATGCTGTAACCACTGTGCATAAAAATTTGGAAACATGGCATACAGTGTATCATTTGGTGTCTAAGTCATGTTTCCCTTATTTTCCCTTCCCAGATACAAGCCCGTTTGAGTGTTTGGGGCACTTTTTAGCTAAAATCATCCTACAGTGCCTAACTGCATATGCTAAAGCCTGCCTATTTTGAAGGGTGTAGTTGCCCCTGCAACCTCCAAAAATATCAGGATTTACTTCCCCAATAACCTGCTAACTCACCCCTGAAATACATACTTATTCACCCTATTTTGTTAATTGGACTCATTTCTCATTTGAAATGCCCATTTTTGGGGGGAAAGAAATGTGCGTCTTTAAAAGGTGATTTCTACGATACCCCACTTTTGCGCGTCGGACCTTAACTTTTCCCGTAAACGCAGAAAAAACGCAATTTTCAGGAGAAACGAGACAGACATCCCCTCCCTCTGCCACCCACCCGCCCAACTGAAAGCCAGCCATTAGACATGCACAGATAGTTCTGAGGGTCTGTCTGTGATGTCATAAAGGGCCTGCTGATCAATGGGCAGCTTTCTGATTGGCTGCTGTATTTGATTGACAGATGGAAGCTGGCAGCTGATTGGCTGTCTAGCCTAAAGTGCTTTACACACCTCCCTGATGGTACCACTGGCTAAGACTCCACCTCAGCTCATTGGGTAATGAAAAAATTAGAACAATTGATGGATGAAAGCAGGCAGGCCGGCCATTTTGGGACGCTCATTGGACTTGTTTAATGCAATGCACCTTTGTATATTCACATGCATTCGCTTCATGCTGTAACCACTGTGCATAAAAATTTGGAAACATGGCATACAGTGTATCATTTGGTGTCTAAGTCATGTTTCCCATATTTTCCCTTCCCAGATACAAGCCTGTTTGAGTGTTTGGGGCACTTTTTAGCTAAAATCATCCTACAGGGCCTAACTGCAAATGCTAAAGCCTGCCTATTTTGAATGGTGTAGTGGCCCCTGCAACCTCCAAAAATATCAGGACTTACTTCCGCAATAACCTGCTAACTCACCCCTGAAATACATACTTATTCACACTATTTTGTTCATTGGACTCATTTCTCATTTGAAATGCCCATTTTTGGGGGGCCAGAAATGTGCGTCTTTAAAAGGTGATTTATACGATACCCCACTTTTGCGCGTCGGACCTCAACTTTTCCCGTAAACGCAGAAAAACCGCAATTTTCAGGAGAAACGAGACAGACATCCCCTCCCTCTGCCACCCACCCTCCCAACTGACAGCCAGCCATTAGACATGCGCAGGTAGTTCTGAGGGTCTGTCTGTGATGTCATAAAGGGCCTGCTGATCAATGGGCAGCTTTCAAATTGGCTGCTGTATTTGATTGACAGATGGAAGCTGGCAGCTGATTGGCAGTCTAGCCTAAAGTGCTTTACACACCTGCCTGATGATACCACTGGCTAAGACTCCACCTCAGCTCATTGGGTAATGAAAAATTTAGAACAATTGATGGATGAAAGCAGGCAGGCCGGCCATTTTGGGACGCTCAGTGGACTTGTTTAATGCAATGCACCTTTGTATATTCACATGCGTTCGCTTCATGCTGTAACCACTGTTCATAAAAATTTGGAAACATGGCATACAGTGTATCATTTGGTGTCTAAGTCATGTTTCCCATATTTTCCCTTCCCAGATACAAGCCCGTTTGAGTGTTTGGGGCACTTTTTAGCTAAAATCATCCTACAGGGCCTAACTGCAAATGCTAAAGCCTGCCTATTTTGAATGGTGTAGTGGCCCCTGCAACCTCCAAAAATATCAGGACTTACTTCCCCAATAACCTGCTAACTCACCCCTGAAATACATACTTATTCACCCAATTTTGTTCATTGGACTCATTTTTCATTTTAAATGCCCATTTTTGGGGGGCCAGAAATGTGCGTCTTTAAAAGTTGATTTCTACGATACCCCAGTTTTGCACGTCGGACCTCAACATTTCCCGTAATTGCAGAAAAACCGCAATTTTCAGGAGAAAGGAGACAGACATCCCCTAACTCTGCCACCCACCCGCCCAACTGAAAGCCAGCCATTAGACATGCACAGATAGTTCTGAGGGTCTGTCTGTGATGTCATAAAGGGCCTGCTGATCAATGGGCAGCTTTCTGATTGGCTACTGTATTTGATTGACAGATGGAAGCTGGCAGCTGATTGGCTGTTTAGCCTAAAGTGCTTTACACACCTCCCTGATGGTACCACTGGCTAAGACTCCACCTCAGCTCATTGGGTAATGAAAAATTTAGAACAATTGATGGATGAAAGCAGGCAGGCCGGCCATTTTGGGACGCTCATTGGACTTGTTTAATGCAATGCACCTTTGCATTTTCACATGCATTCGCTTCATGCTGTAACCACTGTGCATAAAAATTTGGAAACATGGCATACAGTGTATTATTTGGTGTCTAAGTCATATTTCCCATATTTTCCCTTCCCAGATACAAGCCCGTTTGAGTGTTTGGGGCACTTTTTAGCTAAAATCATCCTACAGGGCCTAACTGCATATGCTAAAGCCTGCCTATTTTGAAGGGTGTAGTTGCCCCTGCAACCTCCAAAAATATCAGGACTTACTTCCGCAATAACCTGCTAACTCACCCCTGAAATACATACTTATTCACACTATTTTGTTCATTGGACTCATTTCTCATTTAAAAATGCCCATTTTTGGGGGGAAAGAAATGTGCGTCTTTAAAAGGTGATTTCTACGATACCCCACTTTTGCGCGTCGGACCTCAACTTTTCCCGTAATTGCAGAAAAACCGCAATTTTCAGGAGAAACGAGACAGACATCCCCTCCCTCTGCCACCCACCCGCCCAACTGAAAGCCAGCCATTAGACATGCACAGATAGTTCTGAGGGTCTGTCTGTGATGTCATAAAGGGCCTGCTGATCAATGGGCAGCTTTCTGATTGGCTACTGTATTTGATTGACAGATGGAAGCTGGCAGCTGATTGGCTGTTTAGCCTAAAGTGCTTTACACACCTCCCTGATGGTACCACTGGCTAAGACTCCACCTCAGCTCATTGGGTAATGAAAAATTTAGAACAATTGATGGATGAAAGCAGGCAGGCCGGCCATTTTGGGATGCTCAGTGGACTTGTTTAAAGCAATGCACCTTTGTATATTCACATGCATTCGCTTCATGCTGTAACCACTGTGCATAAAAATTTGGAAACATGGCATACAGTGTATCATTTGGTGTCTAAGTCATGTTTCCCTTATTTTCCCTTCCCAGATACAAGCCCGTTTGAGTATTTGGGGCACTTTTTAGCTAAAATCATCCTACAGGGCCTAACTGCATATGCTAAAGCCTGCCTATTTTGAAGGGTGTAGTTGCCCCTGCAACCTCCAAAAATATCAGGATTTACTTCCCCAATAACCTGCTAACTCACCCCTGAAATACATACTTATTCACCCTATTTTGTTAATTGGACTGATTTCTCATTTGAAATGCCCATTTTTGGGGGGCCAGAAATGTGCGTCTTTAAAAGGTGATTTCTACGATACCCCACTTTTGCGCGTCACACCTCAACTTTTCCCGTAATTGCAGAAAAAACGCAATTTTCAGGAGAAACGAGACAGACATCCCCTCCCTCTGCCACCCACCCGCCCAACTGAAAGCCAGCCATTAGACATGCACAGATAGTTCTGAGGGTCTGTCTGTGATGTCATAAAGGGCCTGCTGATCAATGGGCAGCTTTCTGATTGGCTACTGTATTTGATTGACAGATGGAAGCTGGCAGCTGATTGGCTGTTTAGCCTAAAGTGCTTTACACACCTGATGGTACCACTGGCTAAGACTCCACCTCAGCTCATTGGGTAATGAAAAATTTTGAACAATTGATGGATAAAAACAGGCAGGCCGGCCATTTTGGGATGCTCAGTGGACTTGTTTAAAGCAATGCACCTTTGTATATTCACATGCATTCGCTTCATGCTGTAACCACTGTGCATAAAAATTTGGAAACATGGCATACAGTGTATCATTTGGTGTCTAAGTCATGTTTCCCTTATTTTCCCTTCCCAGATACAAGCCCGTTTGAGTATTTGGGGCACTTTTTAGCTAAAATCATCCTACAGGGCCTAACTGCATATGCTAAAGCCTGCCTATTTTGAAGGGTGTAGTTGCCCCTGCAACCTCCAAAAATATCAGGATTTACTTCCCCAATAACCTGCTAACTCACCCCTGAAATACATACTTATTCACCCTATTTTGTTCATTGGACTCATTTCTCATTTGAAATGCCCATTTTTGAGGGGAAGGAAATGTGCGTCTTTAAAAGGTGATTTCTACGATACCCCACTTTTGCGCGTCGGACCTCAACTTTTCCCGTAAACGCAGAAAAACCGCAATTTTCAGGAGAAACGAGACAGACATCCCCTCCCTCTGCCACCCACCCGCCCAACTGACAGCCAGCCATTAGACATGCACAGATAGTTCTGAGGGTCTGTCTGTGATGTCATAAAGGGCCTGCTGATCAATGGGCAGCTTTCTGATTGGCTGCTGTATTTGATTGACAGATGGAAGCTGGCAGCTGATTGGCTGTCTAGCCTAAAGTGCTTTACACACCTCCCTGATGGTACCACTGGCTAAGACTCCACCTCAGCTCATTGGGTAATGAAAAATTTAGAACAATTGATGGATGAAAGCAGGCAGGCCGGCCATTTTGGGACGCTCATTGGACTTGTTTAATGCAATGCACCTTTGTATTTTCACATGTATTCGCTTCATGCTGTAACCACTGTGCATAAAAATTTGGAAACATGGCATACAGTGTATCATTTGGTGTCTAAGTCATGTTTCCCATATTTTCCCTTCCCAGATACTAGCCCGTTTGAGTGTTTGGGGCACTTTTTATCTAAAATCATCCTACAGGGCCTAACTGCATATGCTAAAGCCTGCCTATTTTGAATGGTGTAGTTGCCCCTGCAACCTCCAAATATATCAGTATTTACTTCCCCAATAACCTGCTAACTCACCCCTGAAATACATACTTATTCACCCTATTTTGTTAATTGGACTCATTTCTCATTTGAAATGCCCATTTTTGGGGGGCCAGAAATGTGCGTCTTTAAAAGTTGATTTCTACGATACCCCAGTTTTGCGCGTCGGACCTCAACTTTTCCCGTAATTGCAGAAAAACCGCAATTTTCAGGAGAAACGAGACAGACATCCCCTCCCTCTGCCACCCACCCGCCCAACTAACAGCCAGCCATTAGACATGCACAGATAGTTCTGAGGGTCTGTCTGTGATGTCATAAAGGGCCTGCTGATCAATGGGCAGCTTTCTGATTGGCTGCTGTATTTGATTGACAGATGGAAGCTGGCAGCTGATTGGCTGTCTAGCCTAAAGTGCTTTACACACCTCCCTGATGGTACCACTGGCTAAGACTCCACCTCAGCTCATTGGGTAATGAAAAATTTAGAACAATTGATGGATGAAAGCAGGCAGGCCGGCCATTTTGGGACGCTCATTGGACTTGTTTAATGCAATGCACCTTTGCATTTTCACATGCATTCGCTTCATGCTGTAACCACTGTGCATAAAAATTTGGAAACATGGCATACAGTGTATTATTTGGTGTCTAAGTCATATTTCCCATATTTTCACTTCCCAGATACAAGCCCGTTTGAGTGTTTGGGGCACTTTTTAGCTAAAATCATCCTACAGGGCCTAACTGCATATGCTAAAGCCTGCCTATTTTGAATGGTGTAGTTGCCCCTGCAACCTCCAAAAATATCAGGATTTACTTCCCCAATAACCTGCTAACTCACCCCTGAAATACATACTTATTCACCCTATTTTGTTAATTGGACTGATTTCTCATTTGAAATGCCCATTTTTGGGGGGCCAGAAATGTGCGTCTTTAAAAGGTGATTTCTACGATACCCCACTTTTGCGCGTCACACCTCAACTTTTCCCGTAATTGCAGAAAAAACGCAATTTTCAGGAGAAACGAGACAGACATCCCCTCCCTCTGCCACCCACCCGCCCAACTGAAAGCCAGCCATTAGACATGCACAGATAGTTCTGAGGGTCTGTCTGTGATGTCATAAAGGGCCTGCTGATCAATGGGCAGCTTTCTGATTGGCTACTGTATTTGATTGACAGATGGAAGCTGGCAGCTGATTGGCTGTTTAGCCTAAAGTGCTTTACACACCTCCCTGAAGGTACCACTGGCTAAGACTCCACCTCAGCTCATTGGGTAATGAAAAATTTTGAACAATTGATGGATGAAAGCAGGCAGGCCGGCCATTTTGGGACGCTCAGTGGACTTGTTTAATGCAATGCACCTTTGTATATTCACATGCATTCGCTTCATGCTGTAACCACTGTGCATAAAAATTTGGAAACATGGCATACAGTGTATCATTTGGTGTCTAAGTCATGTTTCCCTTATTTTCCCTTCCCAGATACAAGCCCGTTTGAGTGTTTGGGGCACTTTTTAGCTAAAATCATCCTACAGGGCCTAACTGCATATGCTAAAGCCTGCCTATTTTGAAGGGTGTAGTTGCCCCTGCAACCTCCAAAAATATCAGGACTTACTTCCGCAATAACCTGCTAACTCACCCCTGAAATACATACTTATTCACCCTATTTTGTTCATTGGACTCATTTCTCATTTAAAAATGCCCATTTTTGGGGGGAAAGAAATGTGCGTCTTTAAAAGGTGATTTCTACGATACCCCACTTTTGCGCGTCGGACCTCAACTTTTCCCGTAATTGCAGAAAAACCGCAATTTTCAGGAGAAACGAGACAGACATCCCCTCCCTCTGCCACCCACCCGCCCAACTGAAAGCCAGCCATTAGACATGCACAGATAGTTCTGAGGGTCTGTCTGTGATGTCATAAAGGGCCTGCTGATCAATGGGCAGCTTTCTGATTGGCTACTGTATTTGATTGACAGATGGAAGCTGGCAGCTGATTGGCTGTTTAGCCTAAAGTGCTTTACACACCTCCCTGATGGTACCACTGGCTAAGACTCCACCTCAGCTCATTGGGTAATGAAAAATTTAGAACAATTGATGGATGAAAGCAGGCAGGCCGGCCATTTTGGGATGCTCAGTGGACTTGTTTAAAGCAATGCACCTTTGTATATTCACATGCATTCGCTTCATGCTGTAACCACTGTGCATAAAAATTTGGAAACATGGCATACAGTGTATCATTTGGTGTCTAAGTCATGTTTCCCTTATTTTCCCTTCCCAGATACAAGCCCGTTTGAGTATTTGGGGCACTTTTTAGCTAAAATCATCCTACAGGGCCTAACTGCATATGCTAAAGCCTGCCTATTTTGAAGGGTGTAGTTGCCCCTGCAACCTCCAAAAATATCAGGATTTACTTCCCCAATAACCTGCTAACTCACCCCTGAAATACATACTTATTCACCCTATTTTGTTAATTGGACTGATTTCTCATTTGAAATGCCCATTTTTGGGGGGCCAGAAATGTGCGTCTTTAAAAGGTGATTTCTACGATACCCCACTTTTGCGCGTCACACCTCAACTTTTCCCGTAATTGCAGAAAAAACGCAATTTTCAGGAGAAACGAGACAGACATCCCCTCCCTCTGCCACCCACCCGCCCAACTGAAAGCCAGCCATTAGACATGCACAGATAGTTCTGAGGGTCTGTCTGTGATGTCATAAAGGGCCTGCTGATCAATGGGCAGCTTTCTGATTGGCTACTGTATTTGATTGACAGATGGAAGCTGGCAGCTGATTGGCTGTTTAGCCTAAAGTGCTTTACACACCTGATGGTACCACTGGCTAAGACTCCACCTCAGCTCATTGGGTAATGAAAAATTTTGAACAATTGATGGATAAAAACAGGCAGGCCGGCCATTTTGGGATGCTCAGTGGACTTGTTTAAAGCAATGCACCTTTGTATATTCACATGCATTCGCTTCATGCTGTAACCACTGTGCATAAAAATTTGGAAACATGGCATACAGTGTATCATTTGGTGTCTAAGTCATGTTTCCCTTATTTTCCCTTCCCAGATACAAGCCCGTTTGAGTATTTGGGGCACTTTTTAGCTAAAATCATCCTACAGGGCCTAACTGCATATGCTAAAGCCTGCCTATTTTGAAGGGTGTAGTTGCCCCTGCAACCTCCAAAAATATCAGGATTTACTTCCCCAATAACCTGCTAACTCACCCCTGAAATACATACTTATTCACCCTATTTTGTTCATTGGACTCATTTCTCATTTGAAATGCCCATTTTTGAGGGGAAGGAAATGTGCGTCTTTAAAAGGTGATTTCTACGATACCCCACTTTTGCGCGTCGGACCTCAACTTTTCCCGTAAACGCAGAAAAACCGCAATTTTCAGGAGAAACGAGACAGACATCCCCTCCCTCTGCCACCCACCCGCCCAACTGACAGCCAGCCATTAGACATGCACAGATAGTTCTGAGGGTCTGTCTGTGATGTCATAAAGGGCCTGCTGATCAATGGGCAGCTTTCTGATTGGCTGCTGTATTTGATTGACAGATGGAAGCTGGCAGCTGATTGGCTGTCTAGCCTAAAGTGCTTTACACACCTCCCTGATGGTACCACTGGCTAAGACTCCACCTCAGCTCATTGGGTAATGAAAAATTTAGAACAATTGATGGATGAAAGCAGGCAGGCCGGCCATTTTGGGACGCTCATTGGACTTGTTTAATGCAATGCACCTTTGTATTTTCACATGTATTCGCTTCATGCTGTAACCACTGTGCATAAAAATTTGGAAACATGGCATACAGTGTATCATTTGGTGTCTAAGTCATGTTTCCCATATTTTCCCTTCCCAGATACTAGCCCGTTTGAGTGTTTGGGGCACTTTTTATCTAAAATCATCCTACAGGGCCTAACTGCATATGCTAAAGCCTGCCTATTTTGAATGGTGTAGTTGCCCCTGCAACCTCCAAATATATCAGTATTTACTTCCCCAATAACCTGCTAACTCACCCCTGAAATACATACTTATTCACCCTATTTTGTTAATTGGACTCATTTCTCATTTGAAATGCCCATTTTTGGGGGGCCAGAAATGTGCGTCTTTAAAAGTTGATTTCTACGATACCCCAGTTTTGCGCGTCGGACCTCAACTTTTCCCGTAATTGCAGAAAAACCGCAATTTTCAGGAGAAACGAGACAGACATCCCCTCCCTCTGCCACCCACCCGCCCAACTAACAGCCAGCCATTAGACATGCACAGATAGTTCTGAGGGTCTGTCTGTGATGTCATAAAGGGCCTGCTGATCAATGGGCAGCTTTCTGATTGGCTGCTGTATTTGATTGACAGATGGAAGCTGGCAGCTGATTGGCTGTCTAGCCTAAAGTGCTTTACACACCTCCCTGATGGTACCACTGGCTAAGACTCCACCTCAGCTCATTGGGTAATGAAAAATTTAGAACAATTGATGGATGAAAGCAGGCAGGCCGGCCATTTTGGGACGCTCATTGGACTTGTTTAATGCAATGCACCTTTGCATTTTCACATGCATTCGCTTCATGCTGTAACCACTGTGCATAAAAATTTGGAAACATGGCATACAGTGTATTATTTGGTGTCTAAGTCATATTTCCCATATTTTCACTTCCCAGATACAAGCCCGTTTGAGTGTTTGGGGCACTTTTTAGCTAAAATCATCCTACAGGGCCTAACTGCATATGCTAAAGCCTGCCTATTTTGAATGGTGTAGTTGCCCCTGCAACCTCCAAAAATATCAGGATTTACTTCCCCAATAACCTGCTAACTCACCCCTGAAATACATACTTATTCACCCTATTTTGTTAATTGGACTGATTTCTCATTTGAAATGCCCATTTTTGGGGGGCCAGAAATGTGCGTCTTTAAAAGGTGATTTCTACGATACCCCACTTTTGCGCGTCACACCTCAACTTTTCCCGTAATTGCAGAAAAAACGCAATTTTCAGGAGAAACGAGACAGACATCCCCTCCCTCTGCCACCCACCCGCCCAACTGAAAGCCAGCCATTAGACATGCACAGATAGTTCTGAGGGTCTGTCTGTGATGTCATAAAGGGCCTGCTGATCAATGGGCAGCTTTCTGATTGGCTACTGTATTTGATTGACAGATGGAAGCTGGCAGCTGATTGGCTGTTTAGCCTAAAGTGCTTTACACACCTCCCTGAAGGTACCACTGGCTAAGACTCCACCTCAGCTCATTGGGTAATGAAAAATTTTGAACAATTGATGGATGAAAGCAGGCAGGCCGGCCATTTTGGGACGCTCAGTGGACTTGTTTAATGCAATGCACCTTTGTATATTCACATGCATTCGCTTCATGCTGTAACCACTGTGCATAAAAATTTGGAAACATGGCATACAGTGTATCATTTGGTGTCTAAGTCATGTTTCCCTTATTTTCCCTTCCCAGATACAAGCCCGTTTGAGTGTTTGGGGCACTTTTTAGCTAAAATCATCCTACAGGGCCTAACTGCATATGCTAAAGCCTGCCTATTTTGAAGGGTGTAGTTGCCCATGCAACCTCCAAAAATATCAGGATTTACTTCCCCAATAACCTGCTAACTCACCCCTAAAATACATACTTATTCACCCTATTTTGTTAATTGGACTCATTTCTCATTTGAAATGCCCATTTTTGGGGGGAAAGAAATGTGCGTCTTTAAAAGGTGATTTCTACGATACCCCACTTTTGCGCGTCGGACCTCAACTTTTCCCGTAAACGCAGAAAAACCGCAGTTTTCAGGAGAAACGAGACAGACATCCCCTCCCTCTGCCACCCACCCGCCCAACTGACAGTCAGCCATTAGACATGCACAGATAGTTCTGAGGGTCTGTCTGTGATGTCATAAAGGGCCTGCTGATCAATGGGCAGCTTTCTGATTGGCTGCTGTATTTGATTGACAGATGGAAGCTGGCAGCTGATTGGCTGTCTAGCCTAAAGTGCTTTACACACCTCCCTGATGGTACCACTGGCTAAGACTCCACCTCAGCTCATTGGGTAATGAAAAATTTAGAACAATTGATGGATGAAAGCAGGCAGGCCGGCCATTTTGGGACGCTCATTGGACTTGTTTAATGCAATGCACCTTTGTATTTTCACATGTATTCGCTTCATGCTGTAACCACTGTGCATAAAAATTTGGAAACATGGCATACAGTGTATCATTTGGTGTCTAAGTCATGTTTCCCATATTTTCCCTTCCCAGATACTAGCCCGTTTGAGTGTTTGGGGCACTTTTTATCTAAAATCATCCTACAGGGCCTAACTGCATATGCTAAAGCCTGCCTATTTTGAATGGTGTAGTTGCCCCTGCAACCTCCAAAAATATCAGTATTTACTTCCCCAATAACCTGCTAACTCACCCCGGAAATACATACTTATTCACCCTATTTTGTTAATTGGACTCATTTCTCATTTGAATTGCCCATTTTTGGGGGGCCAGAAATGTGCGTCTTTAAAAGTTGATTTCTACGATACCCCAGTTTTGCGCGTCGGACCTCAACTTTTCCCGTAATTGCAGAAAAACCGCAATTTTCAGGAGAAACGAGACAGACATCCCCTCCCTCTGCCACCCACCCGCCCAACTGAAAGCCAGCCATTAGACATGCACAGATAGTTCTGAGGGTCTGTCTGTGATGTCATAAAGGGCCTGCTGATCAATGGGCAGCTTTCTGATTGGCTGCTGTATTTGATTGACAGATGGAAGCTGGCAGCTGATTGGCTGTCTAGCCTAAAGTGCTTTACACACCTCCCTGATGGTACCACTGGCTAAGACTCCACCTCAGCTCATTGGGTAATGAAAAATTTAGAACAATTGATGGATGAAAGCAGGCAGGCCGGCCATTTTGGGACGCTCAGTGGACTTGTTTAATGCAATGCACCTTTGTATATTCACATGCATTCACTTCATGCTGTAACCACTGTGCATACAAATTTGGAAACATGGCATACAGTGTATCATTTGGTGTCTAAGTCATGTTTCCCTTATTTTCCCTTCCCAGATACAAGCCCGTTTGAGTGTTTGGGGCACTTTTTAGCTAAAATCATCCTACAGGGCCTAACTGCATATGCTAAAGCCTGCCTATTTTGAAGGGTGTAGTTGCCCCTGCAACCTCTAAAAATATCAGGATTTACTTCCCCAATAACCTGCTAACTCACCCCTGAAATACATACTTATTCACCCTATTTTGTTAATTGGACTCATTTCTCATTTGAAATGCCCATTTTTGGGGGGAAAGAAATGTGCGTCTTTAAAAGGTGATTTCTACGATACCCCACTTTTGCGCGTCGGACCTCAACTTTTCCCGTAATTGCAGAAAAACCGCAATTTTCAGGAGAAACGAGACAGACATCCCCTCCCTCTGCCACCCACCCGCCCAACTGACAGCCAGCCATTAGACATGCACAGATAGTTCTGAGGGTCTGTCTGTGATGTCATAAAGGGCCTGCTGATCAATGGGCAGCTTTTTGATTGGCTGCTGTATTTGATTGACAGATGGAAGCTGGCAGCTGATTGGCTGTCTAGCCTAAAGTGCTTTACACACCTCCCTGATGGTACCACTGGCTAAGACTCCACCTCAGCTCATTGGGTAATGAAAAAATTAGAACAATTGATGGATGAAAGCAGGCAGGCCGGCCATTTTGGGACGCTCATTGGACTTGTTTAATGCAATGCACCTTTGTATATTCACATGCATTCGCTTCATGCTGTAACCACTGTGCATAAAAATTTGGAAACATGGCATACAGTGTATCATTTGGTGTCTAAGTCATGTTTCCCATATTTTCCCTTCCCAGATACAAGCCTGTTTGAGTGTTTGGGGCACTTTTTAGCTAAAATCATCCTACAGGGCCTAACTGCAAATGCTAAAGTCTGCCTATTTTGAATGGTGTAGTGGCCCCTGCAACCTCCAAAAATATCAGGACTTACTTCCGCAATAACCTGCTAACTCACCCCTGAAATACATACTTATTCACACTATTTTGTTCATTGGACTCATTTCTCATTTGAAATGCCCATTTTTGGGGGGCCAGAAATGTGCGTCTTTAAAAGGTGATTTCTACGATACCCCACTTTTGCGCGTCGGACCTCAACTTTTCCCGTAAACGCAGAAAAACCGCAATTTTCAGGAGAAACGAGACAGACATCCCCTCCCTCTGCCACCCACCCTCCCAACTGACAGCCAGCCATTAGACATGCGCAGGTAGTTCTGAGGGTCTGTCTGTGATGTCATAAAGGGCCTGCTGATCAATGGGCAGCTTTCAAATTGGCTGCTGTATTTGATTGACAGATGGAAGCTGGCAGCTGATTGGCTGTCTAGCCTAAAGTGCTTTACACACCTCCCTGATGATACCACTGGCTAAGACTCCACCTCAGCTCATTGGGTAATGAAAAATTTAGAACAATTGATGGATGAAAGCAGGCAGGCCGGCCATTTTGGGACGCTCAGTGGACTTGTTTAATGCAATGCACCTTTGTATATTCACATGCGTTCGCTTCATGCTGTAACCACTGTTCATAAAAATTTGGAAACATGGCATACAGTGTATCATTTGGTGTCTAAGTCATGTTTCCCATATTTTCCCTTCCCAGATACAAGCCCGTTTGAGTGTTTGGGGCACTTTTTAGCTAAAATCATCCTACAGGGCCTAACTGCAAATGCTAAAGCCTGCCTATTTTGAATGGTGTAGTGGCCCCTGCAACCTCCAAAAATATCAGGACTTACTTCCCCAATAACCTGCTAACTCACCCCTGAAATACATACTTATTCACCCAATTTTGTTCATTGGACTCATTTTTCATTTTAAATGCCCATTTTTGGGGGGCCAGAAATGTGCGTCTTTAAAAGTTGATTTCTACGATACCCCAGTTTTGCACGTCGGACCTCAACTTTTCCCGTAATTGCAGAAAAACCGCAATTTTCAGGAGAAAGGAGACAGACATCCCCTAACTCTGCCACCCACCCGCCCAACTGAAAGCCAGCCATTAGACATGCACAGATAGTTCTGAGGGTCTGTCTGTGATGTCATAAAGGGCCTGCTGATCAATGGGCAGCTTTCTGATTGGCTACTGTATTTGATTGACAGATGGAAGCTGGCAGCTGATTGGCTGTTTAGCCTAAAGTGCTTTACACACCTCCCTGATGGTACCACTGGCTAAGACTCCACCTCAGCTCATTGGGTAATGAAAAATTTAGAACAATTGATGGATGAAAGCAGGCAGGCCGGCCATTTTGGGACGCTCATTGGACTTGTTTAATGCAATGCACCTTTGCATTTTCACATGCATTCGCTTCATGCTGTAACCACTGTGCATAAAAATTTGGAAACATGGCATACAGTGTATTATTTGGTGTCTAAGTCATATTTCCCATATTTTCCCTTCCCAGATACAAGCCCGTTTGAGTGTTTGGGGCACTTTTTAGCTAAAATCATCCTACAGGGCCTAACTGCATATGCTAAAGCCTGCCTATTTTGAAGGGTGTAGTTGCCCCTGCAACCTCCAAAAATATCAGGACTTACTTCCGCAATAACCTGCTAACTCACCCCTGAAATACATACTTATTCACACTATTTTGTTCATTGGACTCATTTCTCATTTAAAAATGCCCATTTTTGGGGGGAAAGAAATGTGCGTCTTTAAAAGTTGATTTCTACGATACCCCACTTTTGCGCGTCGGACCTCAACTTTTCCCGTAATTGCAGAAAAACCGCAATTTTCAGGAGAAACGAGACAGACATCCCCTCCCTCTGCCACCCACCCGCCCAACTGAAAGCCAGCCATTAGACATGCACAGATAGTTCTGAGGGTCTGTCTGTGATGTCATAAAGGGCCTGCTGATCAATGGGCAGCTTTCTGATTGGCTACTGTATTTGATTGACAGATGGAAGCTGGCAGCTGATTGGCTGTTTAGCCTAAAGTGCTTTACACACCTCCCTGATGGTACCACTGGCTAAGACTCCACCTCAGCTCATTGGGTAATGAAAAATTTAGAACAATTGATGGATGAAAGCAGGCAGGCCGGCCATTTTGGGATGCTCAGTGGACTTGTTTAAAGCAATGCACCTTTGTATATTCACATGCATTCGCTTCATGCTGTAACCACTGTGCATAAAAATTTGGAAACATGGCATACAGTGTATCATTTGGTGTCTAAGTCATGTTTCCCTTATTTTCCCTTCCCAGATACAAGCCCGTTTGAGTATTTGGGGCACTTTTTAGCTAAAATCATCCTACAGGGCCTAACTGCATATGCTAAAGCATGCCTATTTTGAAGGGTGTAGTTGCCCCTGCAACCTCCAAAAATATCAGGATTTACTTCCCCAATAACCTGCTAACTCACCCCTGAAATACATACTTATTCACCCTATTTTGTTCATTGGACTCATTTCTCATTTGAAATGCCCATTTTTGAGGGGAAGGAAATGTGCGTCTTTAAAAGGTGATTTCTACGATACCCCACTTTTGCGCGTCGGACCTCAACTTTTCCCGTAAACGCAGAAAAACCGCAATTTTCAGGAGAAACGAGACAGACATCCCCTCCCTCTGCCACCCACCCGCCCAACTGACAGCCAGCCATTAGACATGCACAGATAGTTCTGAGGGTCTGTCTGTGATGTCATAAAGGGCCTGCTGATCAATGGGCAGCTTTCTGATTGGCTGCTGTATTTGATTGACAGATGGAAGCTGGCAGCTGATTGGCTGTCTAGCCTAAAGTGCTTTACACACCTCCCTGATGGTACCACTGGCTAAGACTCCACCTCAGCTCATTGGGTAATGAAAAATTTAGAACAATTGATGGATGAAAGCAGGCAGGCCGGCCATTTTGGGACGCTCATTGGACTTGTTTAATGCAATGCACCTTTGTATTTTCACATGTATTCGCTTCATGCTGTAACCACTGTGCATAAAAATTTGGAAACATGGCATACAGTGTATCATTTGGTGTCTAAGTCATGTTTCCCATATTTTCCCTTCCCAGATACTAGCCCGTTTGAGTGTTTGGGGCACTTTTTATCTAAAATCATCCTACAGGGCCTAACTGCATATGCTAAAGCCTGCCTATTTTGAATGGTGTAGTTGCCCCTGCAACCTCCAAATATATCAGTATTTACTTCCCCAATAACCTGCTAACTCACCCCTGAAATACATACTTATTCACCCTATTTTGTTAATTGGACTCATTTCTCATTTGAAATGCCCATTTTTGGGGGGCCAGAAATGTGCGTCTTTAAAAGTTGATTTCTACGATACCCCAGTTTTGCGCGTCGGACCTCAACTTTTCCCGTAATTGCAGAAAAACCGCAATTTTCAGGAGAAACGAGACAGACATCCCCTCCCTCTGCCACCCACCCGCCCAACTAACAGCCAGCCATTAGACATGCACAGATAGTTCTGAGGGTCTGTCTGTGATGTCATAAAGGGCCTGCTGATCAATGGGCAGCTTTCTGATTGGCTGCTGTATTTGATTGACAGATGGAAGCTGGCAGCTGATTGGCTGTCTAGCCTAAAGTGCTTTACACACCTCCCTGATGGTACCACTGGCTAAGACTCCACCTCAGCTCATTGGGTAATGAAAAATTTAGAACAATTGATGGATGAAAGCAGGCAGGCCGGCCATTTTGGGACGCTCATTGGACTTGTTTAATGCAATGCACCTTTGCATTTTCACATGCATTCGCTTCATGCTGTAACCACTGTGCATAAAAATTTGGAAACATGGCATACAGTGTATTATTTGGTGTCTAAGTCATATTTCCCATATTTTCACTTCCCAGATACAAGCCCGTTTGAGTGTTTGGGGCACTTTTTAGCTAAAATCATCCTACAGGGCCTAACTGCATATGCTAAAGCCTGCCTATTTTGAATGGTGTAGTTGCCCCTGCAACCTCCAAAAATATCAGGATTTACTTCCCCAATAACCTGCTAACTCACCCCTGAAATACATACTTATTCACCCTATTTTGTTAATTGGACTGATTTCTCATTTGAAATGCCCATTTTTGGGGGGCCAGAAATGTGCGTCTTTAAAAGGTGATTTCTACGATACCCCACTTTTGCGCGTCACACCTCAACTTTTCCCGTAATTGCAGAAAAAACGCAATTTTCAGGAGAAACGAGACAGACATCCCCTCCCTCTGCCACCCACCCGCCCAACTGAAAGCCAGCCATTAGACATGCACAGATAGTTCTGAGGGTCTGTCTGTGATGTCATAAAGGGCCTGCTGATCAATGGGCAGCTTTCTGATTGGCTACTGTATTTGATTGACAGATGGAAGCTGGCAGCTGATTGGCTGTTTAGCCTAAAGTGCTTTACACACCTCCCTGATGGTACCACTGGCTAAGACTCCACCTCAGCTCATTGGGTAATGAAAAATTTTGAACAATTGATGGATAAAAACAGGCAGGCCGGCCATTTTGGGATGCTCAGTGGACTTGTTTAAAGCAATGCACCTTTGTATATTCACATGCATTCGCTTCATGCTGTAACCACTGTGCATAAAAATTTGGAAACATGGCATACAGTGTATTATTTGGTGTCTAAGTCATGTTTCCCTTATTTTCCCTTCCCAGATACAAGCCCGTTTGAGTATTTGGGGCACTTTTTAGCTAAAATCATCCTACAGGGCCTAACTGCATATGCTAAAGCCTGCCTATTTTGAAGGGTGTAGTTGCCCCTGCAACCTCCAAAAATATCAGGATTTACTTCCCCAATAACCTGCTAACTCACCCCTGAAATACATACTTATTCACCCTATTTTGTTCATTGGACTCATTTCTCATTTGAAATGCCCATTTTTGAGGGGAAGGAAATGTGCGTCTTTAAAAGGTGATTTCTACGATACCCCACTTTTGCGCGTCGGACCTCAACTTTTCCCGTAAACGCAGAAAAACCGCAATTTTCAGGAGAAACGAGACAGACATCCCCTCCCTCTGCCACCCACCCGCCCAACTGACAGCCAGCCATTAGACATGCACAGATAGTTCTGAGGGTCTGTCTGTGATGTCATAAAGGGCCTGCTGATCAATGGGCAGCTTTCTGATTGGCTGCTGTATTTGATTGACAGATGGAAGCTGGCAGCTGATTGGCTGTCTAGCCTAAAGTGCTTTACACACCTCCCTGATGGTACCACTGGCTAAGACTCCACCTCAGCTCATTGGGTAATGAAAAATTTAGAACAATTGATGGATGAAAGCAGGCAGGCCGGCCATTTTGGGACGCTCATTGGACTTGTTTAATGCAATGCACCTTTGTATATTCACATGCATTCGCTTCATGCTGTAACCACTGTGCATAAAAATTTGGAAACATGGCATACAGTGTATCATTTGGTGTCTAAGTCATGTTTCCCATATTTTCCCTTCCCAGATACTAGCCCGTTTGAGTGTTTGGGGCACTTTTTATCTAAAATCATCCTACAGGGCCTAACTGCATATGCTAAAGCCTGCCTATTTTGAATGGTGTAGTTGCCCCTGCAACCTCCAAATATATCAGTATTTACTTCCCCAATAACCTGCTAACTCACCCCTGAAATACATACTTATTCACCCTATTTTGTTAATTGGACTCATTTCTCATTTGAAATGCCCATTTTTGGGGGGCCAGAAATGTGCGTCTTTAAAAGTTGATTTCTACGATACCCCAGTTTTGCGCGTCGGACCTCAACTTTTCCCGTAATTGCAGAAAAACCGCAATTTTCAGGAGAAACGAGACAGACATCCCCTCCCTCTGCCACCCACCCGCCCAACTAACAGCCAGCCATTAGACATGCACAGATAGTTCTGAGGGTCTGTCTGTGATGTCATAAAGGGCCTGCTGATCAATGGGCAGCTTTCTGATTGGCTGCTGTATTTGATTGACAGATGGAAGCTGGCAGCTGATTGGCTGTCTAGCCTAAAGTGCTTTACACACCTCCCTGATGGTACCACTGGCTAAGACTCCACCTCAGCTCATTGGGTAATGAAAAATTTAGAACAATTGATGGATGAAAGCAGGCAGGCCGGCCATTTTGGGACGCTCATTGGACTTGTTTAATGCAATGCACCTTTGCATTTTCACATGCATTCGCTTCATGCTGTAACCACTGTGCATAAAAATTTGGAAACATGGCATACAGTGTATTATTTGGTGTCTAAGTCATATTTCCCATATTTTCACTTCCCAGATACAAGCCCGTTTGAGTGTTTGGGGCACTTTTTAGCTAAAATCATCCTACAGGGCCTAACTGCATATGCTAAAGCCTGCCTATTTTGAATGGTGTAGTTGCCCCTGCAACCTCCAAAAATATCAGGATTTACTTCCCCAATAACCTGCTAACTCACCCCTGAAATACATACTTATTCACCCTATTTTGTTAATTGGACTGATTTCTCATTTGAAATGCCCATTTTTGGGGGGCCAGAAATGTGCGTCTTTAAAAGGTGATTTCTACGATACCCCACTTTTGCGCGTCACACCTCAACTTTTCCCGTAATTGCAGAAAAAACGCAATTTTCAGGAGAAACGAGACAGACATCCCCTCCCTCTGCCACCCACCCGCCCAACTGAAAGCCAGCCATTAGACATGCACAGATAGTTCTGAGGGTCTGTCTGTGATGTCATAAAGGGCCTGCTGATCAATGGGCAGCTTTCTGATTGGCTACTGTATTTGATTGACAGATGGAAGCTGGCAGCTGATTGGCTGTTTAGCCTAAAGTGCTTTACACACCTCCCTGAAGGTACCACTGGCTAAGACTCCACCTCAGCTCATTGGGTAATGAAAAATTTTGAACAATTGATGGATGAAAGCAGGCAGGCCGGCCATTTTGGGACGCTCAGTGGACTTGTTTAATGCAATGCACCTTTGTATATTCACATGCATTCGCTTCATGCTGTAACCACTGTGCATAAAAATTTGGAAACATGGCATACAGTGTATCATTTGGTGTCTAAGTCATGTTTCCCTTATTTTCCCTTCCCAGATACAAGCCCGTTTGAGTGTTTGGGGCACTTTTTAGCTAAAATCATCCTACAGGGCCTAACTGCATATGCTAAAGCCTGCCTATTTTGAAGGGTGTAGTTGCCCATGCAACCTCCAAAAATATCAGGATTTACTTCCCCAATAACCTGCTAACTCACCCCTAAAATACATACTTATTCACCCTATTTTGTTAATTGGACTCATTTCTCATTTGAAATGCCCATTTTTGGGGGGAAAGAAATGTGCGTCTTTAAAAGGTGATTTCTACGATACCCCACTTTTGCGCGTCGGACCTCAACTTTTCCCGTAAACGCAGAAAAACCGCAGTTTTCAGGAGAAACGAGACAGACATCCCCTCCCTCTGCCACCCACCCGCCCAACTGACAGTCAGCCATTAGACATGCACAGATAGTTCTGAGGGTCTGTCTGTGATGTCATAAAGGGCCTGCTGATCAATGGGCAGCTTTCTGATTGGCTGCTGTATTTGATTGACAGATGGAAGCTGGCAGCTGATTGGCTGTCTAGCCTAAAGTGCTTTACACACCTCCCTGATGGTACCACTGGCTAAGACTCCACCTCAGCTCATTGGGTAATGAAAAATTTAGAACAATTGATGGATGAAAGCAGGCAGGCCGGCCATTTTGGGACGCTCATTGGACTTGTTTAATGCAATGCACCTTTGTATTTTCACATGTATTCGCTTCATGCTGTAACCACTGTGCATAAAAATTTGGAAACATGGCATACAGTGTATCATTTGGTGTCTAAGTCATGTTTCCCATATTTTCCCTTCCCAGATACTAGCCCGTTTGAGTGTTTGGGGCACTTTTTATCTAAAATCATCCTACAGGGCCTAACTGCATATGCTAAAGCCTGCCTATTTTGAATGGTGTAGTTGCCCCTGCAACCTCCAAAAATATCAGTATTTACTTCCCCAATAACCTGCTAACTCACCCCGGAAATACATACTTATTCACCCTATTTTGTTAATTGGACTCATTTCTCATTTGAATTGCCCATTTTTGGGGGGCCAGAAATGTGCGTCTTTAAAAGTTGATTTCTACGATACCCCAGTTTTGCGCGTCGGACCTCAACTTTTCCCGTAATTGCAGAAAAACCGCAATTTTCAGGAGAAACGAGACAGACATCCCCTCCCTCTGCCACCCACCCGCCCAACTGAAAGCCAGCCATTAGACATGCACAGATAGTTCTGAGGGTCTGTCTGTGATGTCATAAAGGGCCTGCTGATCAATGGGCAGCTTTCTGATTGGCTACTGTATTTGATTGACAGATGGAAGCTGGCAGCTGATTGGCTGTTTAGCCTAAAGTGCGTTACACACCTCCCTGATGGTACCACTGGCTAAGACTTCACCTCAGCTCATTGGGTAATGAAAAATTTAGAACAATTGATGGATGAAAGCAGGCCGGCCGGCCATTTTGGGACCCTCATTGGACTTGTTTAATGCAATGCACCTTTGCATTTTCACATGCATTTGCTTCATGCTGTAACCACTGTGCATAAAAATTTGGAAACATGGGATACAGTGTATTATTTGGTGTCTAAGTCATATTTCCCATATTTTCCCTTCCCAGATACAAGCCCGTTTGAGTGTTTGGGGCACTTTTTAGCTAAAATCATCCTACAGGGCCTAACTGCATATGCTAAAGCCTGCCTATTTTGAATGGTGTAGTTGCCCCTGCAACCTCCAAAAATATCAGGATTTACTTCCCCAATAACCTGCTAACTCACCCCTGAAATACATACTTATTCACCCTATTTTGTTAATTGGACTCATTTCTCATTTGAAATGCCCATTTTTGGGGGGAAAGAAATGTGCGTCTTTAAAAGGTGATTTCTACGATACCCCACTTTTGCGCGTCGGACCTCAACTTTTCCCGTAATTGCAGAAAAACCGCAATTTTCAGGAGAAACGAGACAGACATCCCCTCCCTCTGCCACCCACCCGCCCAACTGAAAGCCAGCCATTAGACATGCACAGATAGTTCTGAGGGTCTGTCTGTGATGTCATAAAGGGCCTGCTGATCAATGGGCAGCTTTCTGATTGGCTACTGTATTTGATTGACAGATGGAAGCTGGCAGCTGATTGGCTGTTTAGCCTAAAGTGCTTTACACACCTCCCTGATGGTACCACTGGCTAAGACTCCACCTCAGCTCATTGGGTAATGAAAAATTTAGAACAATTGATGGATGAAAGCAGGCAGGCCGGCCATTTTGGGACGCTCAGTGGACTTGTTTAAAGCAATGCACCTTTGTATATTCACATGCATTCGCTTCATGCTGTAACCACTGTGCATAAAAATTTGGAAACATGGCATACAGTGTATCATTTGGTGTCTAAGTCATGTTTCCCTTATTTTCCCTTCCCAGATACAAGCCCGTTTGAGTATTTGGGGCACTTTTTAGCTAAAATCATCCTACAGGGCCTAACTGCATATGCTAAAGCCTGCCTATTTTGAAGGGTGTAGTTGCCCCTGCAACCTCCAAAAATATCAGGATTTACTTCCCCAATAACCTGCTAACTCACCCCTGAAATACATACTTATTCACCCTATTTTGTTCATTGGACTCATTTCTCATTTGAAATGCCCATTTTTGAGGGGAAGGAAATGTGCGTCTTTAAAAGGTGATTTCTACGATACCCCACTTTTGCGCGTCGGACCTCAACTTTTCCCGTAAACGCAGAAAAACCGCAATTTTCAGGAGAAACGAGACAGACATCCCCTCCCTCTGCCACCCACCCGCCCAACTGACAGCCAGCCATTAGACATGCACAGATAGTTCTGAGGGTCTGTCTGTGATGTCATAAAGGGCCTGCTGATCAATGGGCAGCTTTCTGATTGGCTGCTGTATTTGATTGACAGATGGAAGCTGGCAGCTGATTGGCTGTCTAGCCTAAAGTGCTTTACACACCTCCCTGATGGTACCACTGGCTAAGACTCCACCTCAGCTCATTGGGTAATGAAAAATTTAGAACAATTGATGGATGAAAGCAGGCAGGCCGGCCATTTTGGGACGCTCATTGGACTTGTTTAATGCAATGCACCTTTGTATTTTCACATGTATTCGCTTCATGCTGTAACCACTGTGCATAAAAATTTGGAAACATGGCATACAGTGTATCATTTGGTGTCTAAGTCATGTTTCCCATATTTTCCCTTCCCAGATACTAGCCCGTTTGAGTGTTTGGGGCACTTTTTATCTAAAATCATCCGACAGGGCCTAACTGCATATGCTAAAGCCTGCCTATTTTGAATGGTGTAGTTGCCCCTGCAACCTCCAAATATATCAGTATTTACTTCCCCAATAACCTGCTAACTCACCCCTGAAATACATACTTATTCACCCTATTTTGTTAATTGGACTCATTTCTCATTTGAAATGCCCATTTTTGGGGGGCCAGAAATGTGCGTCTTTAAAAGTTGATTTCTACGATACCCCAGTTTTGCGCGTCGGACCTCAACTTTTCCCGTAATTGCAGAAAAACCGCAATTTTCAGGAGAAACGAGACAGACATCCCCTCCCTCTGCCACCCACCCGCCCAACTGACAGCCAGCCATTAGACATGCACAGATAGTTCTGAGGGTCTGTCTGTGATGTCATAAAGGGCCTGCTGATCAATGGGCAGCTTTCTGATTGGCTGCTGTATTTGATTGACAGATGGAAGCTGGCAGCTGATTGGCTGTCTAGCCTAAAGTGCTTTACACACCTCCCTGATGGTACCACTGGCTAAGACTCCACCTCAGCTCATTGGGTAATGAAAAATTTAGAACAATTGATGGATGAAAGCAGGCAGGCCGGCCATTTTGGGACGCTCATTGGACTTGTTTAATGCAATGCACCTTTGCATTTTCACATGCATTCGCTTCATGCTGTAACCACTGTGCATAAAAATTTGGAAACATGGCATACAGTGTATTATTTGGTGTCTAAGTCATATTTCCCATATTTTCACTTCCCAGATACAAGCCCGTTTGAGTGTTTGGGGCACTTTTTAGCTAAAATCATCCTACAGGGCCTAACTGCATATGCTAAAGCCTGCCTATTTTGAAGGGTGTAGTTGCCCCTGCAACCTCCAAAAATATCAGGATTTACTTCCCCAATAACCTGCTAACTCACCCCTGAAATACATACTTATTCACCCTATTTTGTTAATTGGACTGATTTCTCATTTGAAATGCCCATTTTTGGGGGGCCAGAAATGTGCGTCTTTAAAAGGTGATTTCTACGATACCCCACTTTTGCGCGTCAGACCTCAACTTTTCCCGTAATTGCAGAAAAACCGCAATTTTCAGGAGAAACGAGACAGACATCCCCTCCCTCTGCCACCCACCCGCCCAACTGAAAGCCAGCCATTAGACATGCACAGATAGTTCTGAGGGTCTGTCTGTGATGTCATAAAGGGCCTGCTGATCAATGGGCAGCTTTCTGATTGGCTACTGTATTTGATTGACAGATGGAAGCTGGCAGCTGATTGGCTGTTTAGCCTAAAGTGCTTTACACACCTCCCTGAAGGTACCACTGGCTAAGACTCCACCTCAGCTCATTGGGTAATGAAAAATTTTGAACAATTGATGGATGAAAGCAGGCAGGCCGGCCATTTTGGGACGCTCAGTGGACTTGTTTAATGCAATGCACCTTTGTATATTCACATGCATTTGCTTCATGCTGTAACCACTGTGCATAAAAATTTGGAAACATGGCATACAGTGTATCATTTGGTGTCTAAGTCATGTTTCCCTTATTTTCCCTTCCCAGATACAAGCCCGTTTGAGTGTTTGGGGCACTTTTTAGCTAAAATCATCCTACAGGGGCTAACTGCATATGCTAAAGCCTGCCTATTTTGAAGGGTGTAGTTGCCCCTGCAACCTCCAAAAATATCAGGATTTACTTCCCCAATAACCTGCTAACTCACCCCTAAAATACATACTTATTCACCCTATTTTGTTAATTGGACTCATTTCTCATTTGAAATGCCCATTTTTGGGGGGAAAGAAATGTGCGTCTTTAAAAGGTGATTTCTACGATACCCCACTTTTGCGCATCGGACCTCAACTTTTCCCGTAAACGCAGAAAAACCGCAGTTTTCAGGAGAAACGAGACAGACATCCCCTCCCTCTGCCACCCACCCGCCCAACTGACAGTCAGCCATTAGACATGCACAGATAGTTCTGAGGGTCTGTCTGTGATGTCATAAAGGGCCTGCTGATCAATGGGCAGCTTTCTGATTGGCTGCTGTATTTGATTGACAGATGGAAGCTGGCAGCTGATTGGCTGTCTAGCCTAAAGTGCTTTACACACCTCCCTGATGGTACCACTGGCTAAGACTCCACCTCAGCTCATTGGGTAATGAAAAATTTAGAACAATTGATGGATGAAAGCAGGCAGGCCGGCCATTTTGGGACGCTCATTGGACTTGTTTAATGCAATGCACCTTTGTATTTTCACATGTATTCGCTTCATGCTGTAACCACTGTGCATAAAAATTTGGAAACATGGCATACAGTGTATCATTTGGTGTCTAAGTCATGTTTCCCATATTTTCCCTTCCCAGATACTAGCCCGTTTGAGTGTTTGGGGCACTTTTTATCTAAAATCATCCTACAGGGCCTAACTGCATATGCTAAAGCCTGCCTATTTTGAATGGTGTAGTTGCCCCTGCAACCTCCAAAAATATCAGTATTTACTTCCCCAATAACCTGCTAACTCACCCCGGAAATACATACTTATTCACCCTATTTTGTTAATTGGACTCATTTCTCATTTGAATTGCCCATTTTTGGGGGGCCAGAAATGTGCGTCTTTAAAAGTTGATTTCTACGATACCCCAGTTTTGCGCGTCGGACCTCAACTTTTCCCGTAATTGCAGAAAAACCGCAATTTTCAGGAGAAACGAGACAGACATCCCCTCCCTCTGCCACCCACCCGCCCAACTGAAAGCCAGCCATTAGACATGCACAGATAGTTCTGAGGGTCTGTCTGTGATGTCATAAAGGGCCTGCTGATCAATGGGCAGCTTTCTGATTGGCTACTGTATTTGATTGACAGATGGAAGCTGGCAGCTGATTGGCTGTTTAGCCTAAAGTGCTTTACACACCTCCCTGATGGTACCACTGGCTAAGACTCCACCTCAGCTCATTGGGTAATGAAAAATTTAGAACAATTGATGGATGAAAGCAGGCAGGCCGGCCATTTTGGGACGCTCAGTGGACTTGTTTAAAGCAATGCACCTTTGTATATTCACATGCATTCGCTTCATGCTGTAACCACTGTGCATAAAAATTTGGAAACATGGCATACAGTGTATCATTTGGTGTCTAAGTCATGTTTCCCTTATTTTCCCTTCCCAGATACAAGCCCGTTTGAGTATTTGGGGCACTTTTTAGCTAAAATCATCCTACAGGGCCTAACTGCATATGCTAAAGCCTGCCTATTTTGAAGGGTGTAGTTGCCCCTGCAACCTCCAAAAATATCAGGATTTACTTCCCCAATAACCTGCTAACTCACCCCTGAAATACATACTTATTCACCCTATTTTGTTCATTGGACTCATTTCTCATTTGAAATGCCCATTTTTGAGGGGAAGGAAATGTGCGTCTTTAAAAGGTGATTTCTACGATACCCCACTTTTGCGCGTCGGACCTCAACTTTTCCCGTAAACGCAGAAAAACCGCAATTTTCAGGAGAAACGAGACAGACATCCCCTCCCTCTGCCACCCACCCGCCCAACTGACAGCCAGCCATTAGACATGCACAGATAGTTCTGAGGGTCTGTCTGTGATGTCATAAAGGGCCTGCTGATCAATGGGCAGCTTTCTGATTGGCTGCTGTATTTGATTGACAGATGGAAGCTGGCAGCTGATTGGCTGTCTAGCCTAAAGTGCTTTACACACCTCCCTGATGGTACCACTGGCTAAGACTCCACCTCAGCTCATTGGGTAATGAAAAATTTAGAACAATTGATGGATGAAAGCAGGCAGGCCGGCCATTTTGGGACGCTCATTGGACTTGTTTAATGCAATGCACCTTTGTATTTTCACATGTATTCGCTTCATGCTGTAACCACTGTGCATAAAAATTTGGAAACATGGCATACAGTGTATCATTTGGTGTCTAAGTCATGTTTCCCATATTTTCCCTTCCCAGATACTAGCCCGTTTGAGTGTTTGGGGCACTTTTTATCTAAAATCATCCGACAGGGCCTAACTGCATATGCTAAAGCCTGCCTATTTTGAATGGTGTAGTTGCCCCTGCAACCTCCAAATATATCAGTATTTACTTCCCCAATAACCTGCTAACTCACCCCTGAAATACATACTTATTCACCCTATTTTGTTAATTGGACTCATTTCTCATTTGAAATGCCCATTTTTGGGGGGCCAGAAATGTGCGTCTTTAAAAGTTGATTTCTACGATACCCCAGTTTTGCGCGTCGGACCTCAACTTTTCCCGTAATTGCAGAAAAACCGCAATTTTCAGGAGAAACGAGACAGACATCCCCTCCCTCTGCCACCCACCCGCCCAACTGACAGCCAGCCATTAGACATGCACAGATAGTTCTGAGGGTCTGTCTGTGATGTCATAAAGGGCCTGCTGATCAATGGGCAGCTTTCTGATTGGCTGCTGTATTTGATTGACAGATGGAAGCTGGCAGCTGATTGGCTGTCTAGCCTAAAGTGCTTTACACACCTCCCTGATGGTACCACTGGCTAAGACTCCACCTCAGCTCATTGGGTAATGAAAAATTTAGAACAATTGATGGATGAAAGCAGGCAGGCCGGCCATTTTGGGACGCTCATTGGACTTGTTTAATGCAATGCACCTTTGCATTTTCACATGCATTCGCTTCATGCTGTAACCACTGTGCATAAAAATTTGGAAACATGGCATACAGTGTATTATTTGGTGTCTAAGTCATATTTCCCATATTTTCACTTCCCAGATACAAGCCCGTTTGAGTGTTTGGGGCACTTTTTAGCTAAAATCATCCTACAGGGCCTAACTGCATATGCTAAAGCCTGCCTATTTTGAAGGGTGTAGTTGCCCCTGCAACCTCCAAAAATATCAGGATTTACTTCCCCAATAACCTGCTAACTCACCCCTGAAATACATACTTATTCACCCTATTTTGTTAATTGGACTGATTTCTCATTTGAAATGCCCATTTTTGGGGGGCCAGAAATGTGCGTCTTTAAAAGGTGATTTCTACGATACCCCACTTTTGCGCGTCAGACCTCAACTTTTCCCGTAATTGCAGAAAAACCGCAATTTTCAGGAGAAACGAGACAGACATCCCCTCCCTCTGCCACCCACCCGCCCAACTGAAAGCCAGCCATTAGACATGCACAGATAGTTCTGAGGGTCTGTCTGTGATGTCATAAAGGGCCTGCTGATCAATGGGCAGCTTTCTGATTGGCTACTGTATTTGATTGACAGATGGAAGCTGGCAGCTGATTGGCTGTTTAGCCTAAAGTGCTTTACACACCTCCCTGAAGGTACCACTGGCTAAGACTCCACCTCAGCTCATTGGGTAATGAAAAATTTTGAACAATTGATGGATGAAAGCAGGCAGGCCGGCCATTTTGGGACGCTCAGTGGACTTGTTTAATGCAATGCACCTTTGTATATTCACATGCATTTGCTTCATGCTGTAACCACTGTGCATAAAAATTTGGAAACATGGCATACAGTGTATCATTTGGTGTCTAAGTCATGTTTCCCTTATTTTCCCTTCCCAGATACAAGCCCGTTTGAGTGTTTGGGGCACTTTTTAGCTAAAATCATCCTACAGGGGCTAACTGCATATGCTAAAGCCTGCCTATTTTGAAGGGTGTAGTTGCCCCTGCAACCTCCAAAAATATCAGGATTTACTTCCCCAATAACCTGCTAACTCACCCCTAAAATACATACTTATTCACCCTATTTTGTTAATTGGACTCATTTCTCATTTGAAATGCCCATTTTTGGGGGGAAAGAAATGTGCGTCTTTAAAAGGTGATTTCTACGATACCCCACTTTTGCGCATCGGACCTCAACTTTTCCCGTAAACGCAGAAAAACCGCAGTTTTCAGGAGAAACGAGACAGACATCCCCTCCCTCTGCCACCCACCCGCCCAACTGACAGTCAGCCATTAGACATGCACAGATAGTTCTGAGGGTCTGTCTGTGATGTCATAAAGGGCCTGCTGATCAATGGGCAGCTTTCTGATTGGCTGCTGTATTTGATTGACAGATGGAAGCTGGCAGCTGATTGGCTGTCTAGCCTAAAGTGCTTTACACACCTCCCTGATGGTACCACTGGCTAAGACTCCACCTCAGCTCATTGGGTAATGAAAAATTTAGAACAATTGATGGATGAAAGCAGGCAGGCCGGCCATTTTGGGACGCTCATTGGACTTGTTTAATGCAATGCACCTTTGTATTTTCACATGTATTCGCTTCATGCTGTAACCACTGTGCATAAAAATTTGGAAACATGGCATACAGTGTATCATTTGGTGTCTAAGTCATGTTTCCCATATTTTCCCTTCCCAGATACTAGCCCGTTTGAGTGTTTGGGGCACTTTTTATCTAAAATCATCCTACAGGGCCTAACTGCATATGCTAAAGCCTGCCTATTTTGAATGGTGTAGTTGCCCCTGCAACCTCCAAAAATATCAGTATTTACTTCCCCAATAACCTGCTAACTCACCCCGGAAATACATACTTATTCACCCTATTTTGTTAATTGGACTCATTTCTCATTTGAATTGCCCATTTTTGGGGGGCCAGAAATGTGCGTCTTTAAAAGTTGATTTCTACGATACCCCAGTTTTGCGCGTCGGACCTCAACTTTTCCCGTAATTGCAGAAAAACCGCAATTTTCAGGAGAAACGAGACAGACATCCCCTCCCTCTGCCACCCACCCGCCCAACTGAAAGCCAGCCATTAGACATGCACAGATAGTTCTGAGGGTCTGTCTGTGATGTCATAAAGGGCCTGCTGATCAATGGGCAGCTTTCTGATTGGCTACTGTATTTGATTGACAGATGGAAGCTGGCAGCTGATTGGCTGTTTAGCCTAAAGTGCGTTACACACCTCCCTGATGGTACCACTGGCTAAGACTTCACCTCAGCTCATTGGGTAATGAAAAATTTAGAACAATTGATGGATGAAAGCAGGCAGGCCGGCCATTTTGGGACCCTCATTGGACTTGTTTAATGCAATGCACCTTTGCATTTTCACATGCATTCGCTTCATGCTGTAACCACTGTGCATAAAAATTTGGAAACATGGGATACAGTGTATTATTTGGTGTCTAAGTCATATTTCCCATATTTTCCCTTCCCAGATACAAGCCCGTTTGAGTGTTTGGGGCACTTTTTAGCTAAAATCATTCTACAGGGCCTAACTGCATATGCTAAAGCCTGCCTATTTTGAATGGTGTAGTTGCCCCTGCAACCTCCAAAAATATCAGGATTTACTTCCCCAATAACCTGCTAACTCACCCCTGAAATACATACTTATTCACCCTATTTTGTTAATTGGACTCATTTCTCATTTGAAATGCCCATTTTTGGGGGAAAAGAAATGTGCGTCTTTAAAAGGTGATTTCTACGATACCCCACTTTTGCGCGTCGGACCTCAACTTTTCCCGTAATTGCAGAAAAACCGCAATTTTCAGGAGAAACGAGACAGACATCCCCTCCCTCTGCCACCCACCCGCCCAACTGAAAGCCAGCCATTAGACATGCACAGATAGTTCTGAGGGTCTGTCTGTGATGTCATAAAGGGCCTGCTGATCAATGGGCAGCTTTCTGATTGGCTACTGTATTTGATTGACAGATGGAAGCTGGCAGCTGATTGGCTGTTTAGCCTAAAGTGCTTTACACACCTCCCTGATGGTACCACTGGCTAAGACTCCACCTCAGCTCATTGGGTAATGAAAAATTTAGAACAATTGATGGATGAAAGCAGGCAGGCCGGCCATTTTGGGACGCTCAGTGGACTTGTTTAAAGCAATGCACCTTTGTATATTCACATGCATTCGCTTCATGCTGTAACCACTGTGCATAAAAATTTGGAAACATGGCATACAGTGTATCATTTGGTGTCTAAGTCATGTTTCCCTTATTTTCCCTTCCCAGATACAAGCCCGTTTGAGTGTTTGGGGCACTTTTTAGCTAAAATCATCCTACAGGGCCTAACTGCATATGCTAAAGCCTGCCTATTTTGAAGGGTGTAGTTGCCCCTGCAACCTCCAAAAATATCAGGATTTACTTCCCCAATAACCTGCTAACTCACCCCTGAAATACATACTTATTCACCCTATTTTGTTCATTGGACTCATTTCTCATTTGAAATGCCCATTTTTTGAGGGGAAGGAAATGTGCGTCTTTAAAAGGTGATTTCTACGATACCCCACTTTTGCGCGTCGGACCTCAACTTTTCCCGTAAACGCAGAAAAACCGCAATTTTCAGGAGAAACGAGACAGACATCCCCTCCCTCTGCCACCCACCCGCCCAACTGACAGCCAGCCATTAGACATGCACAGATAGTTCTGAGGGTCTGTCTGTGATGTCATAAAGGGCCTGCTGATCAATGGGCAGCTTTCTGATTGGCTGCTGTATTTGATTGACAGATGGAAGCTGGCAGCTGATTGGCTGTCTAGCCTAAAGTGCTTTACACACCTCCCTGATGGTACCACTGGCTAAGACTCCACCTCAGCTCATTGGGTAATGAAAAATTTAGAACAATTGATGGATGAAAGCAGGCAGGCCGGCCATTTTGGGACGCTCATTGGACTTGTTTAATGCAATGCACCTTTGTATTTTCACATGTATTCGCTTCATGCTGTAACCACTGTGCATAAAAATTTGGAAACATGGCATACAGTGTATCATTTGGTGTCTAAGTCATGTTTCCCATATTTTCCCTTCCCAGATACTAGCCCGTTTGAGTGTTTGGGGCACTTTTTATCTAAAATCATCCTACAGGGCCTAACTGCATATGCTAAAGCCTGCCTATTTTGAATGGTGTAGTTGCCCCTGCAACCTCCAAATATATCAGTATTTACTTCCCCAATAACCTGCTAACTCACCCCTGAAATACATACTTATTCACCCTATTTTGTTAATTGGACTCATTTCTCATTTGAATTGCCCATTTTTGGGGGGCCAGAAATGTGCGTCTTTAAAAGTTGATTTCTACGATACCCCAGTTTTGCGCGTCGGACCTCAACTTTTCCCGTAATTGCAGAAAAAACGTAATTTTCAGGAGAAACGAGACAGACATCCCCTCCCTCTGCCACCCACCCGCCCAACTGACAGCCAGCCATTAGACATGCACAGATAGTTCTGAGGGTCTGTCTGTGATGTCATAAAGGGCCTGCTGATCAATGGGCAGCTTTCTGATTGGCTGCTGTATTTGATTGACAGATGGAAGCTGGCAGCTGATTGGCTGTCTAGCCTAAAGTGCTTTACACACCTCCCTGATGGTACCACTGGCTAAGACTCCACCTCAGCTCATTGGGTAATGAAAAATTTAGAACAATTGATGGATGAAAGCAGGCAGGCCGGCCATTTTGGGACGCTCATTGGACTTGTTTAATGCAATGCACCTTTGCATTTTCACATGCATTCGCTTCATGCTGTAACCACTGTGCATAAAAATTTGGAAACATGGCATACAGTGTATTATTTGGTGTCTAAGTCATATTTCCCATATTTTCACTTCCCAGATACAAGCCCGTTTGAGTGTTTGGGGCACTTTTTAGCTAAAATCATCCTACAGGGCCTAACTGCATATGCTAAAGCCTGCCTATTTTGAATGGTGTAGTTGCCCCTGCAACCTCCAAATATATCAGTATTTACTTCCCCAATAACCTGCTAACTCACACCTGAAATACATACTTATTCACCCTATTTTGTTAATTGGACTCATTTCTCATTTGAATTGCCCATTTTTGGGGGGCCAGAAATGTGCGTCTTTAAAAGTTGATTTCTACGATACCCCAGTTTTGCGCGTCGGACCTCAACTTTTCCCGTAATTGCAGAAAAAACGTAATTTTCAGGAGAAACGAGACAGACATCCCCTCCCTCTGCCACCCACCCGCCCAACTGACAGCCAGCCATTAGACATGCACAGATAGTTCTGAGGGTCTGTCTGTGATGTCATAAAGGGCCTGCTGATCAATGGGCAGCTTTCTGATTGGCTGCTGTATTTGATTGACAGATGGAAGCTGGCAGCTGATTGGCTGTCTAGCCTAAAGTGCTTTACACACCTCCCTGATGGTACCACTGGCTAAGACTCCACCTCAGCTCATTGGGTAATGAAAAATTTAGAACAATTGATGGATGAAAGCAGGCAGGCCGGCCATTTTGGGACGCTCATTGGACTTGTTTAATGCAATGCACCTTTGCATTTTCACATGCATTCGCTTCATGCTGTAACCACTGTGCATAAAAATTTGGAAACATGGCATACAGTGTATTATTTGGTGTCTAAGTCATATTTCCCATATTTTCACTTCCCAGATACAAGCCCGTTTGAGTGTTTGGGGCACTTTTTAGCTAAAATCATCCTACAGGGCCTAACTGCATATGCTAAAGCCTGCCTATTTTGAAGGGTGTAGTTGCCCCTGCAACCTCCAAAAATATCAGGATTTACTTCCCCAATAACCTGCTAACTCACCCCTGAAATACATACTTATTCACCCTATTTTGTTCATTGGACTCATTTCTCATTTGAAATGCCCATTTTTTGAGGGGAAGGAAATGTGCGTCTTTAAAAGGTGATTTCTACGATACCCCACTTTTGCGCGTCGGACCTCAACTTTTCCCGTAAACGCAGAAAAACCGCAATTTTCAGGAGAAACGAGACAGACATCCCCTCCCTCTGCCACCCACCCGCCCAACTGACAGCCAGCCATTAGACATGCACAGATAGTTCTGAGGGTCTGTCTGTGATGTCATAAAGGGCCTGCTGATCAATGGGCAGCTTTCTGATTGGCTGCTGTATTTGATTGACAGATGGAAGCTGGCAGCTGATTGGCTGTCTAGCCTAAAGTGCTTTACACACCTCCCTGATGGTACCACTGGCTAAGACTCCACCTCAGCTCATTGGGTAATGAAAAATTTAGAACAATTGATGGATGAAAGCAGGCAGGCCGGCCATTTTGGGACGCTCATTGGACTTGTTTAATGCAATGCACCTTTGTATTTTCACATGTATTCGCTTCATGCTGTAACCACTGTGCATAAAAATTTGGAAACATGGCATACAGTGTATCATTTGGTGTCTAAGTCATGTTTCCCATATTTTCCCTTCCCAGATACTAGCCCGTTTGAGTGTTTGGGGCACTTTTTATCTAAAATCATCCTACAGGGCCTAACTGCATATGCTAAAGCCTGCCTATTTTGAATGGTGTAGTTGCCCCTGCAACCTCCAAATATATCAGTATTTACTTCCCCAATAACCTGCTAACTCACCCCTGAAATACATACTTATTCACCCTATTTTGTTAATTGGACTCATTTCTCATTTGAATTGCCCATTTTTGGGGGGCCAGAAATGTGCGTCTTTAAAAGTTGATTTCTACGATACCCCAGTTTTGCGCGTCGGACCTCAACTTTTCCCGTAATTGCAGAAAAAACGTAATTTTCAGGAGAAACGAGACAGACATCCCCTCCCTCTGCCACCCACCCGCCCAACTGACAGCCAGCCATTAGACATGCACAGATAGTTCTGAGGGTCTGTCTGTGATGTCATAAAGGGCCTGCTGATCAATGGGCAGCTTTCTGATTGGCTGCTGTATTTGATTGACAGATGGAAGCTGGCAGCTGATTGGCTGTCTAGCCTAAAGTGCTTTACACACCTCCCTGATGGTACCACTGGCTAAGACTCCACCTCAGCTCATTGGGTAATGAAAAATTTAGAACAATTGATGGATGAAAGCAGGCAGGCCGGCCATTTTGGGACGCTCATTGGACTTGTTTAATGCAATGCACCTTTGTATTTTCACATGCATTCGCTTCATGCTGTAACCACTGTGCATAAAAATTTGGAAACATGGCATACAGTGTATTATTTGGTGTCTAAGTCATATTTCCCATATTTTCACTTCCCAGATACAAGCCCGTTTGAGTGTTTGGGGCACTTTTTAGCTAAAATCATCCTACAGGGCCTAACTGCATATGCTAAAGCCTGCCTATTTTGAATGGTGTAGTTGCCCCTGCAACCTCCAAAAATATCAGGATTTACTTCCCCAATAACCTGCTAACTCACCCCTGAAATACATACTTATTCACCCTATTTTGTTAATTGGACTGATTTCTCATTTGAAATGCCCATTTTTGGGGGGCCAGAAATGTGCGTCTTTAAAAAGTGATTTCTACGATACCCCACTTTTGCGCGTCAGACCTCAACTTTTCCCGTAATTGCAGAAAAAACGCAATTTTCAGGAGAAACGAGACAGACATCCCCTCCCTCTGCCACCCACCCGCCCAACTGAAAGCCAGCCATTAGACATGCACAGATAGTTCTGAGGGTCTGTCTGTGATGTCATAAAGGGCCTGCTGATCAATGGGCAGCTTTCTGATTGGCTACTGTATTTGATTGACAGATGGAAGCTGGCAGCTGATTGGCTGTTTAGCCTAAAGTGCTTTACACACCTCCCTGAAGGTACCACTGGCTAAAACTCCACCTCAGCTCATTGGGTAATGAAAAATTTTGAACAATTGATGGATGAAAGCAGGCAGGCCGGCCATTTTGGGACGCTCAGTGGACTTGTTTAATGCAATGCACCTTTGTATATTCACATGCATTCGCTTCATGCTGTAACCACTGTGCATAAAAATTTGGAAACATGGCATACAGTGTATCATTTGGTGTCTAAGTCATGTTTCACTTATTTTCCCTTCCCAGATACAAGCCCGTTTGAGTGTTTGGGGCACTTTTTAGCTAAAATCATCCTACAGGGCCTAACTGCATATGCTAAAGCCTGCCTATTTTGAAGGGTGTAGTTGCCCCTGCAACCTCCAAAAATATCAGGATTTACTTCCCCAATAACCTGCTAACTCACCCCTGAAATACATACTTATTCACCCTATTTTGTTAATTGGACTCATTTCTCATTTGAAATGCCCATTTTTGGTGGGAAAGAAATGTGCGTCTTTAAAAGGTGATTTCTACGATACCCCACTTTTGCGCGTCGGACCTCAACTTTTCCCGTAAACGCAGAAAAACCGCAGTTTTCAGGAGAAACGAGACAGACATCCCCTCCCTCTGCCACCCACCCGCCCAACTGACAGTCAGCCATTAGACATGCACAGATAGTTCTGAGGGTCTGTCTGTGATGTCATAAAGGGCCTGCTGATCAATGGGCAGCTTTCTGATTGGCTGCTGTATTTGATTGACAGATGGAAGCTGGCAGCTGATTGGCTGTCTAGCCTAAAGTGCTTTACACACCTCCCTGATGGTACCACTGGCTAAGACTCCACCTCAGCTCATTGGGTAATGAAAAATTTAGAACAATTGATGGATGAAAGCAGGCAGGCCGGCCATTTTGGGACGCTCATTGGACTTGTTTAATGCAATGCACCTTTGTATTTTCACATGTATTCGCTTCATGCTGTAACCACTGTGCATAAAAATTTGGAAACATGGCATACAGTGTATCATTTGGTGTCTAAGTCATGTTTCCCATATTTTCCCTTCCCAGATACTAGCCCGTTTGAGTGTTTGGGGCACTTTTTATCTAAAATCATCCTACAGGGCCTAACTGCATATGCTAAAACCTGCCTATTTTGAATGGTGTAGTTGCCCCTGCAACCTCCAAAAATATCAGGATTTACTTCCCCAATAACCTGCTAACTCACCCCTGAAATACATACTTATTCACCCTATTTTGTTAATTGGACTGATTTCTCATTTGAAATGCCCATTTTTGGGGGGCCAGAAATGTGCGTCTTTAAAAGGTGATTTCTACGATACCCCACTTTTGCGCGTCAGACCTCAACTTTTCCCGTAATTGCAGAAAAACCGCAATTTTCAGGAGAAACGAGACAGACATCCCCTCCCTCTGCCACCCACCCGCCCAACTGAAAGCCAGCCATTAGACATGCACAGATAGTTCTGAGGGTCTGTCTGTGATGTCATAAAGGGCCTGCTGATCAATGGGCAGCTTTCTGATTGGCTACTGTATTTGATTGACAGATGGAAGCTGGCAGCTGATTGGCTGTTTAGCCTAAAGTGCTTTACACACCTCCCTGAAGGTACCACTGGCTAAGACTCCACCTCAGCTCATTGGGTAATGAAAAATTTTGAACAATTGATGGATGAAAGCAGGCAGGCCGGCCATTTTGGGACGCTCAGTGGACTTGTTTAATGCAATGCACCTTTGTATATTCACATGCATTCGCTTCATGCTGTAACCACTGTGCATAAAAATTTGGAAACATGGCATACAGTGTATCATTTGGTGTCTAAGTCATGTTTCCCTTATTTTCCCTTCCCAGATACAAGCCCGTTTGAGTGTTTGGGGCACTTTTTAGCTAAAATCATCCTACAGGGCCTAACTGCATATGCTAAAGCCTGCCTATTTTGAAGGGTGTAGTTGCCCCTGCAACCTCCAAAAATATCAGGATTTACTTCCCCAATAACCTGCTAACTCACCCCTAAAATACATACTTATTCACCCTATTTTGTTAATTGGACTCATTTCTCATTTGAAATGCCCATTTTTGGGGGGAAAGAAATGTGCGTCTTTAAAAGGTGATTTCTACGATACCCCACTTTTGCGCGTCGGACCTCAACTTTTCCCGTAAACGCAGAAAAACCGCAGTTTTCAGGAGAAACGAGACAGACATCCCCTCCCTCTGCCACCCACCCGCCCAACTGACAGTCAGCCATTAGACATGCACAGATAGTTCTGAGGGTCTGTCTGTGATGTCATAAAGGGCCTGCTGATCAATGGGCAGCTTTCTGATTGGCTGCTGTATTTGATTGACAGATGGAAGCTGGCAGCTGATTGGCTGTCTAGCCTAAAGTGCTTTACACACCTCCCTGATGGTACCACTGGCTAAGACTCCACCTCAGCTCATTGGGTAATGAAAAATGTAGAACAATTGATGGATGAAAGCAGGCAGGCCGGCCATTTTGGGACGCTCATTGGACTTGTTTAATGCAATGCACCTTTGTATTTTCACATGCATTCGCTTCATGCTGTAACCACTGTGCATAAAAATTTGGAAACATGGGATACAGTGTATTATTTGGTGTCTAAGTCATATTTCCCATATTTTCCCTTCCCAGATACAAGCCCGTTTGAGTGTTTGGGGCACTTTTTAGCTAAAATCATCCTACAGGGCCTAACTGCATATGCTAAAGCCTGCCTATTTTGAATGGTGTAGTTGCCCCTGCAACCTCCAAAAATATCAGGATTTACTTCCCCAATAACCTGCTAACTCACCCCTGAAATACATACTTATTCACCCTATTTTGTTAATTGGACTCATTTCTCATTTGAAATGCCCATTTTTGGGGGGAAAGAAATGTGCGTCTTTAAAAGGTGATTTCTACGATACCCCACTTTTGCGCGTCGGACCTCAACTTTTCCCGTAATTGCAGAAAAACCGCAATTTTCAGGAGAAACGAGACAGACATCCCCTCCCTCTGCCACCCACCCGCCCAACTGAAAGCCAGCCATTAGACATGCACAGATAGTTCTGAGGGTCTGTCTGTGATGTCATAAAGGGCCTGCTGATCAATGGGCAGCTTTCTGATTGGCTACTGTATTTGATTGACAGATGGAAGCTGGCAGCTGATTGGCTGTTTAGCCTAAAGTGCTTTACACACCTCCCTGATGGTACCACTGGCTAAGACTCCACCTCAGCTCATTGGGTAATGAAAAATTTAGAACAATTGATGGATGAAAGCAGGCAGGCCGGCCATTTTGGGACGCTCAGTGGACTTGTTTAAAGCAATGCACCTTTGTATATTCACATGCATTCGCTTCATGCTGTAACCACTGTGCATAAAAATTTGGAAACATGGCATACAGTGTATCATTTGGTGTCTAAGTCATGTTTCCCTTATTTTCCCTTCCCAGATACAAGCCCGTTTGAGTGTTTGGGGCACTTTTTAGCTAAAATCATCCTACAGGGCCTAACTGCATATGCTAAAGCCTGCCTATTTTGAAGGGTGTAGTTGCCCCTGCAACCTCCAAAAATATCAGGATTTACTTCCCCAATAACCTGCTAACTCACCCCTGAAATACATACTTATTCACCCTATTTTGTTCATTGGACTCATTTCTCATTTGAAATGCCCATTTTTTGAGGGGAAGGAAATGTGCGTCTTTAAAAGGTGATTTCTACGATACCCCACTTTTGCGCGTCGGACCTCAACTTTTCCCGTAAACGCAGAAAAACCGCAATTTTCAGGAGAAACGAGACAGACATCCCCTCCCTCTGCCACCCACCCGCCCAACTGACAGCCAGCCATTAGACATGCACAGATAGTTCTGAGGGTCTGTCTGTGATGTCATAAAGGGCCTGCTGATCAATGGGCAGCTTTCTGATTGGCTGCTGTATTTGATTGACAGATGGAAGCTGGCAGCTGATTGGCTGTCTAGCCTAAAGTGCTTTACACACCTCCCTGATGGTACCACTGGCTAAGACTCCACCTCAGCTCATTGGGTAATGAAAAATTTAGAACAATTGATGGATGAAAGCAGGCAGGCCGGCCATTTTGGGACGCTCATTGGACTTGTTTAATGCAATGCACCTTTGTATTTTCACATGTATTCGCTTCATGCTGTAACCACTGTGCATAAAAATTTGGAAACATGGCATACAGTGTATCATTTGGTGTCTAAGTCATGTTTCCCATATTTTCCCTTCCCAGATACTAGCCCGTTTGAGTGTTTGGGGCACTTTTTATCTAAAATCATCCTACAGGGCCTAACTGCATATGCTAAAGCCTGCCTATTTTGAATGGTGTAGTTGCCCCTGCAACCTCCAAATATATCAGTATTTACTTCCCCAATAACCTGCTAACTCACCCCTGAAATACATACTTATTCACCCTATTTTGTTAATTGGACTCATTTCTCATTTGAATTGCCCATTTTTGGGGGGCCAGAAATGTGCGTCTTTAAAAGGTGATTTCTACGATACCCCAGTTTTGCGCGTCGGACCTCAACTTTTCCCGTAATTGCAGAAAAAACGTAATTTTCTGGAGAAACGAGACAGACATCCCCTCCCTCTGCCACCCACCCGCCCAACTGACAGCCAGCCATTAGACATGCACAGATAGTTCTGAGGGTCTGTCTGTGATGTCATAAAGGGCCTGCTGATCAATGGGCAGCTTTCTGATTGGCTGCTGTATTTGATTGACAGATGGAAGCTGGCAGCTGATTGGCTGTCTAGCCTAAAGTGCTTTACACACCTCCCTGATGGTACCACTGGCTAAGACTCCACCTCAGCTCATTGGGTAATGAAAAATTTAGAACAATTGATGGATGAAAGCAGGCAGGCCGGCCATTTTGGGACGCTCATTGGACTTGTTTAATGCAATGCACCTTTGCATTTTCACATGCATTCGCTTCATGCTGTAACCACTGTGCATAAAAATTTGGAAACATGGCATACAGTGTATTATTTGGTGTCTAAGTCATATTTCCCATATTTTCACTTCCCAGATACAAGCCCGTTTGAGTGTTTGGGGCAATTTTTAGCTAAAATCATCCTACAGGGCCTAACTGCATATGCTAAAGCCTGCCTATTTTGAAGGGTGTAGTTGCCCCAGCAACCTCCAAAAATATCAGGATTTACTTCCCCAATAACCTGCTAACTCACCCCTGAAATACATACTTATTCACCCTATTTTGTTCATTGGACTCATTTCTCATTTGAAATGCCCATTTTTTGAGGGGAAGGAAATGTGCGTCTTTAAAAGGTGATTTCTACGATACCCCACTTTTGCGCGTCGGACCTCAACTTTTCCCGTAAACGCAGAAAAACCGCAATTTTCAGGAGAAACGAGACAGACATCCCCTCCCTCTGCCACCCACCCGCCCAACTGACAGCCAGCCATTAGACATGCACAGATAGTTCTGAGGGTCTGTCTGTGATGTCATAAAGGGCCTGCTGATCAATGGGCAGCTTTCTGATTGGCTGCTGTATTTGATTGACAGATGGAAGCTGGCAGCTGATTGGCTGTCTAGCCTAAAGTGCTTTACACACCTCCCTGATGGTACCACTGGCTAAGACTCCACCTCAGCTCATTGGGTAATGAAAAATTTAGAACAATTGATGGATGAAAGCAGGCAGGCCGGCCATTTTGGGACGCTCATTGGACTTGTTTAATGCAATGCACCTTTGCATTTTCACATGCATTCGCTTCATGCTGTAACCACTGTGCATAAAAATTTGGAAACATGGCATACAGTGTATTATTTGGTGTCTAAGTCATATTTCCCATATTTTCACTTCCCAGATACAAGCCCGTTTGAGTGTTTGGGGCACTTTTTAGCTAAAATCATCCTACAGGGCCTAACTGCATATGCTAAAGCCTGCCTATTTTGAAGGGTGTAGTTGCCCCTGCAACCTCCAAAAATATCAGGATTTACTTCCCCAATAACCTGCTAACTCACCCCTAAAATACATACTTATTCACCCTATTTTGTTAATTGGACTCATTTCTCATTTGAAATGCCCATTTTTGGGGGGAAAGAAATGTGCGTCTTTAAAAGGTGATTTCTACGATACCCCACTTTTGCGCGTCGGACCTCAACTTTTCCCGTAAACGCAGAAAAACCGCAGTTTTCAGGAGAAACGAGACAGACATCCCCTCCCTCTGCCACCCACCCGCCCAACTGACAGTCAGCCATTAGACATGCACAGATAGTTCTGAGGGTCTGTCTGTGATGTCATAAAGGGCCTGCTGATCAATGGGCAGCTTTCTGATTGGCTGCTGTATTTGATTGACAGATGGAAGCTGGCAGCTGATTGGCTGTCTAGCCTAAAGTGCTTTACACACCTCCCTGATGGTACCACTGGCTAAGACTCCACCTCAGCTCATTGGGTAATGAAAAATTTAGAACAATTGATGGATGAAAGCAGGCAGGCCGGCCATTTTGGGACGCTCATTGGACTTGTTTAATGCAATGCACCTTTGTATTTTCACATGTATTCGCTTCATGCTGTAACCACTGTGCATAAAAATTTGGAAACATGGCATACAGTGTATCATTTGGTGTCTAAGTCATGTTTCCCATATTTTCCCTTCCCAGATACTAGCCCGTTTGAGTGTTTGGGGCACTTTTTATCTAAAATCATCCTACAGGGCCTAACTGCATATGCTAAAGCCTGCCTATTTTGAATGGTGTAGTTGCCCCTGCAACCTCCAAAAATATCAGTATTTACTTCCCCAATAACCTGCTAACTCACCCCGGAAATACATACTTATTCACCCTATTTTGTTAATTGGACTCATTTCTCATTTGAATTGCCCATTTTTGGGGGGCCAGAAATGTGCGTCTTTAAAAGTTGATTTCTACGATACCCCAGTTTTGCGCGTCGGACCTCAACTTTTCCCGTAATTGCAGAAAAACCGCAATTTTCAGGAGAAACGAGACAGACATCCCCTCCCTCTGCCACCCACCCGCCCAACTGAAAGCCAGCCATTAGACATGCACAGATAGTTCTGAGGGTCTGTCTGTGATGTCATAAAGGGCCTGCTGATCAATGGGCAGCTTTCTGATTGGCTACTGTATTTGATTGACAGATGGAAGCTGGCAGCTGATTGGCTGTTTAGCCTAAAGTGCGTTACACACCTCCCTGATGGTACCACTGGCTAAGACTTCACCTCAGCTCATTGGGTAATGAAAAATTTAGAACAATTGATGGATGAAAGCAGGCAGGCCGGCCATTTTGGGACCCTCATTGGACTTGTTTAATGCAATGCACCTTTGCATTTTCACATGCATTCGCTTCATGCTGTAACCACTGTGCATAAAAATTTGGAAACATGGGATACAGTGTATTATTTGGTGTCTAAGTCATATTTCCCATATTTTCCCTTCCCAGATACAAGCCCGTTTGAGTGTTTGGGGCACTTTTTAGCTAAAATCATCCTACAGGGCCTAACTGCATATGCTAAAGCCTGCCTATTTTGAATGGTGTAGTTGCCCCTGCAACCTCCAAAAATATCAGGATTTACTTCCCCAATAACCTGCCAACTCACCCCTGAAATACATACTTATTCACCCTATTTTGTTAATTGGACTCATTTCTCATTTGAAATGCCCATTTTTGGGGGGAAAGAAATGTGCGTCTTTAAAAGGTGATTTCTACGATACCCCACTTTTGCGCGTCGGACCTCAACTTTTCCCGTAATTGCAGAAAAACCGCAATTTTCAGGAGAAACGAGACAGACATCCCCTCCCTCTGCCACCCACCCGCCCAACTGAAAGCCAGCCATTAGACATGCACAGATAGTTCTGAGGGTCTGTCTGTGATGTCATAAAGGGCCTGCTGATCAATGGGCAGCTTTCTGATTGGCTACTGTATTTGATTGACAGATGGAAGCTGGCAGCTGATTGGCTGTTTAGCCTAAAGTGCTTTACACACCTCCCTGATGGTACCACTGGCTAAGACTCCACCTCAGCTCATTGGGTAATGAAAAATTTAGAACAATTGATGGATGAAAGCAGGCAGGCCGGCCATTTTGGGACGCTCAGTGGACTTGTTTAAAGCAATGCACCTTTGTATATTCACATGCATTCGCTTCATGCTGTAACCACTGTGCATAAAAATTTGGAAACATGGCATACAGTGTATCATTTGGTGTCTAAGTCATGTTTCCCTTATTTTCCCTTCCCAGATACAAGCCCGTTTGAGTGTTTGGGGCACTTTTTAGCTAAAATCATCCTACAGGGCCTAACTGCATATGCTAAAGCCTGCCTATTTTGAAGGGTGTAGTTGCCCCTGCAACCTCCAAAAATATCAGGATTTACTTCCCCAATAACCTGCTAACTCACCCCTGAAATACATACTTATTCACCCTATTTTGTTCATTGGACTCATTTCTCATTTGAAATGCCCATTTTTTGAGGGGAAGGAAATGTGCGTCTTTAAAAGGTGATTTCTACGATACCCCACTTTTGCGCGTCGGACCTCAACTTTTCCCGTAAACGCAGAAAAACCGCAATTTTCAGGAGAAACGAGACAGACATCCCCTCCCTCTGCCACCCACCCGCCCAACTGACAGCCAGCCATTAGACATGCACAGATAGTTCTGAGGGTCTGTCTGTGATGTCATAAAGGGCCTGCTGATCAATGGGCAGCTTTCTGATTGGCTGCTGTATTTGATTGACAGATGGAAGCTGGCAGCTGATTGGCTGTCTAGCCTAAAGTGCTTTACACACCTCCCTGATGGTACCACTGGCTAAGACTCCACCTCAGCTCATTGGGTAATGAAAAATTTAGAACAATTGATGGATGAAAGCAGGCAGGCCGGCCATTTTGGGACGCTCATTGGACTTGTTTAATGCAATGCACCTTTGTATTTTCACATGTATTCGCTTCATGCTGTAACCACTGTGCATAAAAATTTGGAAACATGGCATACAGTGTATCATTTGGTGTCTAAGTCATGTTTCCCATATTTTCCCTTCCCAGATACTAGCCCGTTTGAGTGTTTGGGGCACTTTTTATCTAAAATCATCCTACAGGGCCTAACTGCATATGCTAAAGCCTGCCTATTTTGAATGGTGTAGTTGCCCCTGCAACCTCCAAATATATCAGTATTTACTTCCCCAATAACCTGCTAACTCACCCCTGAAATACATACTTATTCACCCTATTTTGTTAATTGGACTCATTTCTCATTTGAATTGCCCATTTTTGGGGGGCCAGAAATGTGCGTCTTTAAAAGGTGATTTCTACGATACCCCAGTTTTGCGCGTCGGACCTCAACTTTTCCCGTAATTGCAGAAAAAACGTAATTTTCAGGAGAAACGAGACAGACATCCCCTCCCTCTGCCACCCACCCGCCCAACTGACAGCCAGCCATTAGACATGCACAGATAGTTCTGAGGGTCTGTCTGTGATGTCATAAAGGGCCTGCTGATCAATGGGCAGCTTTCTGATTGGCTGCTGTATTTGATTGACAGATGGAAGCTGGCAGCTGATTGGCTGTCTAGCCTAAAGTGCTTTACACACCTCCCTGATGGTACCACTGGCTAAGACTCCACCTCAGCTCATTGGGTAATGAAAAATTTAGAACAATTGATGGATGAAAGCAGGCAGGCCGGCCATTTTGGGACGCTCATTGGACTTGTTTAATGCAATGCACCTTTGCATTTTCACATGCATTCGCTTCATGCTGTAACCACTGTGCATAAAAATTTGGAAACATGGCATACAGTGTATTATTTGGTGTCTAAGTCATATTTCCCATATTTTCACTTCCCAGATACAAGCCCGTTTGAGTGTTTGGGGCACTTTTTAGCTAAAATCATCCTACAGGGCCTAACTGCATATGCTAAAGCCTGCCTATTTTGAAGGGTGTAGTTGCCCCAGCAACCTCCAAAAATATCAGGATTTACTTCCCCAATAACCTGCTAACTCACCCCTGAAATACATACTTATTCACCCTATTTTGTTCATTGGACTCATTTCTCATTTGAAATGCCCATTTTTTGAGGGAAAGGAAATGTGCGTCTTTAAAAGGTGATTTCTACGATACCCCACTTTTGCGCGTCGGACCTCAACTTTTCCCGTAAACGCAGAAAAACCGCAATTTTCAGGAGAAACGAGACAGACATCCCCTCCCTCTGCCACCCACCCGCCCAACTGACAGCCAGCCATTAGACATGCACAGATAGTTCTGAGGGTCTGTCTGTGATGTCATAAAGGGCCTGCTGATCAATGGGCAGCTTTCTGATTGGCTGCTGTATTTGATTGACAGATGGAAGCTGGCAGCTGATTGGCTGTCTAGCCTAAAGTGCTTTACACACCTCCCTGATGGTACCACTGGCTAAGACTCCACCTCAGCTCATTGGGTAATGAAAAATTTAGAACAATTGATGGATGAAAGCAGGCAGGCCGGCCATTTTGGGACGCTCATTGGACTTGTTTAATGCAATGCACCTTTGCATTTTCACATGCATTCGCTTCATGCTGTAACCACTGTGCATAAAAATTTGGAAACATGGCATACAGTGTATTATTTGGTGTCTAAGTCATATTTCCCATATTTTCACTTCCCAGATACAAGCCCGTTTGAGTGTTTGGGGCACTTTTTAGCTAAAATCATCCTACAGGGCCTAACTGCATATGCTAAAGCCTGCCTATTTTGAATGGTGTAGTTGCCCCTGCAACCTCCAAAAATATCAGGATTTACTTCCCCAATAACCTGCTAACTCACCCCTGAAATACATACTTATTCACCCTATTTTGTTAATTGGACTGATTTCTCATTTGAAATGCCCATTTTTGGGGGGCCAGAAATGTGCGTCTTTAAAAAGTGATTTCTACGATACCCCACTTTTGCGCGTCAGACCTCAACTTTTCCCGTAATTGCAGAAAAACCGCAATTTTCAGGAGAAACGAGACAGACATCCCCTCCCTCTGCCACCCACCCGCCCAACTGAAAGCCAGCCATTAGACATGCACAGATAGTTCTGAGGGTCTGTCTGTGATGTCATAAAGGGCCTGCTGATCAATGGGCAGCTTTCTGATTGGCTGCTGTATTTGATTGACAGATGGAAGCTGGCAGCTGATTGGCTGTCTAGCCTAAAGTGCTTTACACACCTCCCTGATGGTACCACTGGCTAAGACTCCACCTCAGCTCATTGGGTAATGAAAAATTTAGAACAATTGATGGATGAAAGCAGGCAGGCCGGCCATTTTGGGACGCTCATTGGACTTGTTTAATGCAATGCACCTTTGTATTTTCACATGTATTCGCTTCATGCTGTAACCACTGTGCATAAAAATTTGGAAACATGGCATACAGTGTATCATTTGGTGTCTAAGTCATGTTTCCCATATTTTCCCTTCCCAGATACAAGCCCGTTTGAGTGTTTGGGGCACTTTTTAGCTAAAATCATCCTACAGGGCCTAACTGCATATGCTAAAGCCTGCCTATTTTGAATGGTGTAGTTGCCCCTGCAACCTCCAAAAATATCAGGATTTACTTCCCCAATAACCTGCTAACTCACCCCTGAAATACATACTTATTCACCCTATTTTGTTAATTGGACTCATTTCTCATTTGAAATGCCCATTTTTGGTGGGAAAGAAATGTGCGTCTTTAAAAGGTGATTTCTACGATACCCCACTTTTGCGCGTCGGACCTCAACTTTTCCCGTAAACGCAGAAAAACCGCAGTTTTCAGGAGAAACGAGACAGACATCCCCTCCCTCTGCCACCCACCCGCCCAACTGACAGTCAGCCATTAGACATGCACAGATAGTTCTGAGGGTCTGTCTGTGATGTCATAAAGGGCCTGCTGATCAATGGGCAGCTTTCTGATTGGCTGCTGTATTTGATTGACAGATGGAAGCTGGCAGCTGATTGGCTGTCTAGCCTAAAGTGCTTTACACACCTCCCTGATGGTACCACTGGCTAAGACTCCACCTCAGCTCATTGGGTAATAAAAAATTTAGAACAATTGATGGATGAAAGCAGGCAGGCCGGCCATTTTGGTACGCTCATTGGACTTGTTTAATGCAATGCACCTTTGTATTTTCACATGTATTCGCTTCATGCTGTAACCACTGTGCATAAAAATTTGGAAACATGGCATACAGTGTATCATTTGGTGTCTAAGTCATGTTTCCCATATTTTCCCTTCCCAGATACTAGCCCGTTTGAGTGTTTGGGGCACTTTTTATCTAAAATCATCCTACAGGGCCTAACTGCATATGCTAAAGCCTGCCTATTTTGAATGGTGTAGTTGCCCCTGCAACCTCCAAAAATATCAGTATTTACTTCCCCAATAACCTGCTAACTCACCCCGGAAATACATACTTATTCACCCTATTTTGTTAATTGGACTCATTTCTCATTTGAATTGCCCATTTTTGGGGGGCCAGAAATGTGCGTCTTTAAAAGTTGATTTCTACGATACCCCAGTTTTGCGCGTCGGACCTCAACTTTTCCCTTAATTGCAGAAAAACCGCAATTTTCAGGAGAAACGAGACAGACATCCCCTCCCTCTGCCACCCACCCGCCCAACTGAAAGCCAGCCATTAGACATGCACAGATAGTTCTGAGGGTCTGTCTGTGATGTCATAAAGGGCCTGCTGATCAATGGGCAGCTTTCTGATTGGCTACTGTATTTGATTGACAGATGGAAGCTGGCAGCTGATTGGCTGTTTAGCCTAAAGTGCGTTACACACCTCCCTGATGGTACCACTGGCTAAGACTTCACCTCAGCTCATTGGGTAATGAAAAATTTAGAACAATTGATGGATGAAAGCAGGCAGGCCGGCCATTTTGGGACCCTCATTGGACTTGTTTAATGCAATGCACCTTTGCATTTTCACATGCATTCGCTTCATGCTGTAACCACTGTGCATAAAAATTTGGAAACATGGGATACAGTGTATTATTTGGTGTCTAAGTCATATTTCCCATATTTTCCCTTCCCAGATACAAGCCCGTTTGAGTGTTTGGGGCACTTTTTAGCTAAAATCATCCTACAGGGCCTAACTGCATATGCTAAAGCCTGCCTATTTTGAATGGTGTAGTTGCCCCTGCAACCTCCAAAAATATCAGGATTTACTTCCCCAATAACCTGCTAACTCACCCCTGAAATACATACTTATTCACCCTATTTTGTTAATTGGACTGATTTCTCATTTGAAATGCCCATTTTAGGGGGGCCAGAAATGTGCGTCTTTAAAAGGTGATTTCTACGATACCCCACTTTTGCGCGTCGGACCTCAACTTTTCCCGTAATTGCAGAAAAACCGCAATTTTCAGGAGAAACGAGACAGACAACCCCTCCCTCTGCCACCCACCCGCCCAACTGAAAGCCAGCCATTAGACATGCACAGATAGTTCTGAGGGTCTGTCTGTGATGTCATAAAGGGCCTGCTGATCAATGGGCAGCTTTCTGATTGGCTACTGTATTTGATTGACAGATGGAAGCTGGCAGCTGATTGGCTGTTTAGCCTAAAGTGCTTTACACACCTCCCTGAAGGTACCACTGGCTAAGACTCCACCTCAGCTCATTGGGTAATGAAAAATTTTGAACAATTGATGGATGAAAGCAGGCAGGCTGGCCATTTTGGGACGCTCAGTGGACTTGTTTAATGCAATGCACCTTTGTATATTCACATGCATTCGCTTCATGCTGTAACCACTGTGCATAAAAATTTGGAAACATGGCATACAGTGTATCATTTGGTGTCTAAGTCATGTTTCCCTTATTTTCCCTTCCCAGATACAAGCCCGTTTGAGTGTTTGGGGCACTTTTTAGCTAAAATCATCCTACAGGGCCTAACTGCATATGCTAAAGCCTGCCTATTTTGAAGGGTGTAGTTGCCCCTGCAACCTCCAAAAATATCAGGATTTACTTCCCCAATAACCTGCTAACTCACCCCTGAAATACATACTTATTCACCCTATTTTGTTAATTGGACTCATTTCTCATTTGAAATGCCCATTTTTGGTGGGAAAGAAATGTGCGTCTTTAAAAGGTGATTTCTACGATACCCCACTTTTGCGCGTCGGACCTCAACTTTTCCCGTAAACGCAGAAAAACCGCAATTTTCAGGAGAAACGAGACAGACATCCCCTCCCTCTGCCACCCACCCGCCCAACTGACAGCCAGCCATTAGACATGCACAGATAGTTCTGAGGGTCTGTCTGTGATGTCATAAGGGGCCTGCTGATCAATGGGCAGCTTTCTGATTGGCTGCTGTATTTGATTGACAGATGGAAGCTGGCAGCTGATTGGCTGTCTAGCCTAAAGTGCTTTACACACCTCCCTGATGGTACCACTGGCTAAGACTCCACCTCAGCTCATTGGGTAATGAAAAATTTAGAACAATTGATGGATGAAAGCAGGCAGGCCGGCCATTTTGGGACGCTCATTGGACTTGTTTAATGCAATGCACCTTTGTATTTTCACATGTATTCGCTTCATGCTGTAACCACTGTGCATAAAAATTTGGAAACATGGCATACAGTGTATCATTTGGTGTCTAAGTCATGTTTCCCATATTTTCCCTTCCCAGATACTAGCCCGTTTGAGTGTTTGGGGCACTTTTTATCTAAAATCATCCTACAGGGCCTAACTGCATATGCTAAAGCCTGCCTATTTTGAATGGTGTAGTTGCCCCTGCAACCTCCAAAAATATCAGTATTTACTTCCCCAATAACCTGCTAACTCACCCCGGAAATACATACTTATTCACCCTATTTTTTTTTTTTTTTTTTATAAATTCTTTATTTTGGGTTTTTTCAGGTAAATAGTGGTACAGACATTTGTGGTATCAGTACAGTAAAGAAAAAAGAATAAGTTAACTGTAACATTATTTGAACATAAATTGTTATAGATCAATAGATATCTGTATTATATGAATCATATGACAAAACAAAGTGTACAACAATGCACAATAAACAATTCCAACACTGTCTTATTGAATAGTCTTCTTCTTCTTTCTTTCTTATCTTTTAACCTTTGTCGTCTCAATCAAACCACATTATGTAACTGGGGGAAGGGGAGGGGGAGACAAGACACGGGGTGTGATGAGGGGGGAAGATTATGGGGAAGGGGGGAGGATGTGGGAGTCTGTCCATCGTCCGTTCAATCAGTTAGGCCATTAATAGTGAGTCTGTTGGGTCACACTGCATTGGTCGTTCTTTCTGGAAGCTTCTAGGGCTGTGTCAGAGTTTGCTATGGGGCGGATGGGGCCTGGTCTTTATAAGTTGCTGTTGATTTAAATTCGAGCCAAGGCAACCATGTGGTGGTATAGTCGGATTGTTTGTCTAGGGCGGAGTAGTAGATATCTTCCATAGCACAATAGAAATCTATTCTTTGGTACCATTCCCAAATGGTGGGGGGATCTGTGGATCTCCAGTGAACTGGAATCACCGCCCTTGCTGCGTTATTTAGGTGTTTTAGTAGTGACCGCTTATACTTTGCCATGGGTATTTTAGTGTGGGAGAGTAACCAGAAATCAGGTTTGTCAGGGGTTTGGAACCCCAGGATGGTTGAGGATATCTGGATTATAGTGTCCCAAAAAGGGGTGATTTTAGGGCAGTCCCACCATATATGGATCAGGGTGCCCCTTTGGGAGTTACAGCGCCAGCATAAGGGGGATACCGACGGGTAAAATTTGTGGATTAGGGGGGGGCATCTATACCATCTGGTCAGCAGTTTGTACTGTGTCTCCACCTCCTCGAGACTTGTGGAGCACTGTGCCATGTTGCCACAGTGCTTCTCCCAGTTTATAGTTATGCCTTTTGACGAGAGGTCTTGGTCCCATGCCTTGCAATAAGCGGGGAGGTCAGGGAAATGGTTGTGTAAAACAATTTTATAAATCGTGGAAATCACATGGGTGGGGTCTGAGGTGTGGGAGCACAGTATTTCAAACGGTGTGGGGTCTTTTTTGAGAGCGAGGGCTGTTCTTTTTGAGTATATGTAATGGCGCAATTGGAAGTAGAACCAGGAGTCTGTGTGAGGTAATTCCCTTTCTGACATCAGGTCTGCAAAAGGCTTGACACTTCCCCCAGACGTTAAATGGATCACCCTGGTCAGGCCTTTTTGCTGCCAGGTTGATGCTAATCTCCCAGATACCCCCGGCGGAAATTCCGGGTTATTGATAAAGGGGAGAAGAAGAGATTCAGGGGTGGAAAGGCCCAGTCTGTATCGGATAGCTTTCCAGAGTGTCAGAGTGGGTTCAATTGTGGGGTGTCTGGTGCGGTGAAAGTTTTGGAGCCACGGGACTACTTTAAGGCATAGGGTTGATGAGTGCGTTTCAAGGTCGACCCATTGTTTAAAGCATGTGTCAGCTCTTTACCAATCTACAACTCTATGTAGTACCGAAGCCTGATAGTATGCCAGCAGCATAGGGAGCTGTTGGCCTCCTTGGTTTTTCCTGTGGTATAGGTATCTATGCTTAAATCTAGGTCTTTTGCCTCCCCATACAAATCGGCTAATTGCTCTTTGGGCGTCCCCTATGTATTTAGCTGGCAGTTTTAATGGGATTGTTTGAAATAGGTAGAGGAATCTAGGGAGAACATTCATCTTTATGACGTTCATCCTCCGCAGCCATGAGAGTCTTTGAGTTGCCCATTGTGCCATTTCTCTACGGATGGACCTTAATAATGGAATATGGTTTAAGGATATCGTTGATTTTAGTGAAACCGGGATGGAGATGCCCAAATATTTGATGTGGGTAGGGTTCCAGGGAAAAGGGAATTGGGAGCTCAGTGCTTCCTTGGTGTCATTTGGCAATGAGATATTTAGTGCAGTAGATTTTGTATAATTTATTTTAAAATTGGACAATTTCCCATATCGAGAAAACTCCGCCATAAGGTTCGGGAGAGTGGTTACAGGGTTTGTTACAATTGCCAGGAGGTCGTCCGCAAACAGAGCCAATCTATGGTTGATTTTTCCTACCAATAGACCGTTAATGTTTGGGTTTCTTCTAATCGCCCTTGCCAAAGCCTCCATGCAGATGACATATATCAGGGGGGACAGCGGGCATCCTTGTCTCGTCCCATTAGAGATGGTGACTGGTTTGGACAGGAGCCCGTTGATTCTTATTTGGGCCATAGGGGATTTGTAGAGGGCGAGGATTTTTTGTAAGAACCGGCCTTCTAGTCCCATGTGTCGCAAAGCCATCTCCATGAATTTCCAGTCCACTCTGTCGAAAGCTTTCTCGGCATCGGTGGAAAGGAGCATGGTGGGAGTGTTCGAGGATTGGGCATGTGCAATCAGATCAAAAACTCGGATGGAGTTGTCTCTTGCCTCTCTCCCTCGCACAAATCCCACCTGATCTTGGTGTACAACCAATGGGACCAAAGAAGCCAAGCGATTCGCCAACAATTTCGCGAACAGCTTGACGTCTACATTAAGTAGGGAGATAGGTCGGTAACTGGAAGGGAGTGCCGGGTCTTTGTTGTCTTTTGGTATGACTGTAATATGTGCGTTGAGCGAATGCTCTGATAGGGGTGTTTCCTGGGACACTGCGTTGCATGCTTGCAGGAGAAGAGGTAATAGTTTGTCTTGAAATGCTTTGTAGTATGTGACTGTAAAGCCGTCAGGTCCAGGGCTTTTGCCTGATGGGGTGGTTTTTAGGGCCTTTACAAGTTCCGTGTCTGTGAATGGGTCATTGAGGGCTGACGTCAAATCTGGTGGGAGAGTAGGGAACTGGATTTCCTTCAGGTACTCCTTAATATCTTGTTCGTGTACTAATGCGTTTCTAGAGTGTGTTTCTGATGAGAGGTTGTAGAGGGAGGAGTAGTATTCGTGGAATATGTCAGCTATCTGAGTGTTTTTAGTGCACAGTCTACCTGAGGAGTCCTTCATTTCTTTGACGTATGTTAGGGCTCTCTGTGCCCTTAGTGCTCTTGCTAATTGTTTGCCTGGTTTGTTTCCCCATCTGTGAAATTTATGTCTGCATCTACGGAAGGCCCTACGCGTGCTCTCATTTAAGAGACTATTCAAGGCTATCCGTGCTTCCTGGAGTTCCAAGAAAACATCTGGGGTTAGGGAGGATTTGTGTCGTGTTTCGAGGTCTTTTATTTTAGTGAGGAGTGCCTCTCTACATTCTGCTTTTTTCCTTTTGAGGTGAGAGCCTATTTGAATGCATTTACCTCTTAGTACACATTTGTGTGCCTCCCACACAGCTACTGGTGATACCTCGCCTGTTGCGTTAATAGCTATATAGTCATCGATGGCTATTGATATCTGATTTCTGCATTCATCGTCCCTAAGAAACTGTTCGTTAAAGCGCCAGTTCCAATGGCGTGTCGGGGGGTTTAAGAGTGTCAGGGTAAGTGTGATAGGTGCATGATCAGATCCCACAATCTGGCCAACCGTGGCATCTGTTAGCAGGTCTAGTGACCTATGGCTTAAGCAAAGGTAGTCTATTCGTGTATATGAATTGTGTGGATGTGAATAAAATGTGTAGTCTCTGTCCCTTGGGTGTAGTAGTCTCCATGAGTCGATTAATTGGAAGTCATGAAGTATGGATCTAAAACGTCGTAAGTCTCTGTTGGAGGAGTTAGCATGTGAGTTTGTTGTGTCAATAGTGGGTTCAATTGCCCAATTGAAGTCTCCTCCCGTCACCAGTACCCCTTCTATCTTATTCTCAACGAGCTCCAGTGCTTCCCTGAGGAAGCGTATCTGGCCCTTGTTTGGGAGGTATAAGTTAATGAAAGTAAAAATTTGGTTGGCAATGGTGGCTTTCACTAATAGCCCTCTACCGTCTCCTATATGTGTTTCCGATACCTCGGATAGATGAATGTTTTTAGAGAATAGAATTGCCACTCCTTTAGATTTGGTCTCTGAAAAGTCGTTGAAGTAGCCTGTCGGGAAGTGACGTGAGGACAGCTTTGGGGCAACTCCTTTTTTGAAATGTGTCTCTTGAAAGAACACTACATCGGCTTTATCCATGTACATTGAATGAAGGAGTTTAGATCTTTTTTCGGGAACATTTAACCCCTTAGCATTTAGGGATATAATTTTCAAGCTAGCCATTGTTTATGTGTCTATGTTGTTTCGGAAGCAGTGGACCCAGACTCTTGGGACAGGAGGGGGGGAGGATGGGGGCAATGGAGTGGACAGGGAGAACATATAGGGGAATAGTGGGGTTGGGTGAGCATATTATAGTATATAAACAGTAATCATATTCAAATTTAAGTAAGAAACTCTGCATTTCTAGACATGGGAGGCCTTTGGCGTCCCATGTTCTACAAGTGTGCAGCAGAGCGGAGGGGTTCTGGGGGGACCTAAACGAACCACACAGTATTAACTTAAAACAGATAAACATCAAATTATAGGAGCATATTAAGCTGGAACAGTAACCAAATTAACTAAACAATTTAGAGTCTAGACCCTTAACTGTGGGCATTGAGGTAGCCCTTTTGGGTCTCTCTAATATATGAGAATAAGTAAATAGTAGTCGGAGACGTTTCTAAACTATTTCTTTAAGTAAGTGGGCGGTGAGGTGGTCACCTATTTTACTAGTAACACTATTGGGAGAGACAATTATCTCCTGTACCCTCTTCATTCTTAAACGGAAGCAATTACCTCCTATACTATTCCTAGTATCTAGACATTTTACATTAAACCTTAAACTGCAAAGGGTATTTGTGTATATATGCACAGGGGTCACTCAAGTGGCAGAGTCATATTCACGTGTCGACGGCGGAAGCGGTCGAGGCCTTTGTTTGCAATCTTGAGAGCTCTTTTCCTTCTACCACCTGGTCGCCTGCTTGTTTTTTTGTCGGGAGTTTTCTCTTATCTTTTTTTACTGTCTGCCAGCTGCTTCTACTTGGTCTGGGTAAGGCAGAGAGTTCAGCCGGGTCGAGCCAGTTAGGCAGGGGAGGTACGGAGAGTCCCAGAGTTTTGCAGAATTCCTCCAGTCCCTCGGGGTCTTGGAGGATAACGGGTGTTCCTTTGTGGGTTACTTGTATGCTTATTGGGAATCCCCACCGGAATCTGATGTTATGTTTCTTGAGTTCATCTGTGATGGGGCGTAGCATGCGTCTCTGTTGGAGGGTCGACCAGGAAAGATCTTGGTATATTTGTATGTTGTGACCGTTAAAGGTGATATCTGGAGAGCGCCGTGCAGCTCTAAGGATTTCCTCTTTCTCCTGATAGTAGTGGAGTCTGCAGATGATGTCTCGTGGCTTCTCTGAGGTGGCACCTCTAGGGCGCAGTGCTCGGTGTGCTCTATCGAAGACTATCTGGTATTCTGGGTTCGAATCCAAGAGTTCGTTAAATATTTTTGTCAGTGCAGATTCAATATTTGAGGTCACAACCTCTTCCGGGACCCCACGCACCCTCAAATTATTTCTTCTCCCTCTATTGTCCATGTCATCTAATCTGCGTCCCATTTCTATCAGCGTTTTGGATTGGCGTGAGACCAGGTCATGCAGATCAGAGAGTTGTGAGTCAGCATCTTCACAGTGTTCTTCCAGGAGGACCACTCTGTTTGCCATATGTTTGATGTCTGATTTAATTGTTGTGATGTGGGCCTGCATGGATTCTTGGATCCTTTGCTCCGTAGAGAGTAGGTCTTGTTGCATTTCCTGGCGGGTTGGAATCGCCTGCAATTTAGCGAGGATTGCATTGAGATCGGGCTTCTTCATTGTTGGTTCTGGTTCGAAGGACGGGGGAGCAGTCGTCGAAGGGTCGGTGGATCTCTCCTTATCAGCGTACAGGGGGGTCGCCGACGGGGATGGGTCGGGGTCCGGCACCGGCGTGCCAAACAAGGAACAGAAGGCCTGAGCTTGTGTCGGTCTTATTGGGTTCTTCACCGTTGGTTTATTGCGGCGTCGTTTTGTCATGTGGAAAGGGTCTGTACTTTCATGTGTGGCCCCTTGTCCAGCCAATGCTACATCGGTTGGTGGTTCTGTGTATGGTCCCCCCTACGTGGCCTGGGCATGCATTACATCTTCAAGCACCTGTCGCGCTCATGGTGGGCAGTACCCTGTGGTTAAGCGATCTACGCTACTGCCTCAAGGCCTCTCCATGTGTCAAGCGTGTTTTATAATCAATTATATTGATGTATTTGCCTCCTAGTCCTTCACTGGATTCTGTATGGCTGGAGTGTAGGGTCTTTTGGAGGGTGACAGGGGTGCTGTCATATGGACACCTCTTAGTATGGATGGGTGGCAGATATACTCTGCCTCTTATTGGGGGCTTTCAGCAGGGACTTTTAATTTGTTTGCGTATCTGTGCAGCCACGCTGCAGGGAGAGGGAGGTTTAGAGAGGGTTCCTGATGCTCTAATATGGCGTCCACTCGCGCCTCCAGAGTGAGGGGGAGAATTGCGTGTGGGGGACAGAGGAGAGCTCCCAGGTAATTTTCCTGGGGTTACTCACTGTTAGCGGTGGTTGGGAGAGCCTCCGGTTCTCCCCGTGGTGTGATTTCGCGGGTGACGCGCCTTGTCAGGGGCTCCGTCACCGGGCAGTCGCCGGCCGATTTCAGGGCTGCAGCGTGTCTTTTAATGTCAGCGGGTACCTCCGCTGTCTCTCGATCTTCCCCCGGCAGCAGTCGGCCGGACCGCTGGTCTCCGGCGCCGCTCCGGCGGCCGCGATGTCTCGGCGTCTGTTAAATTGAGGTCCCGGCTTCTCGACGCGGCCTAGGCCGCAACCTGCGAGAGCCCTTAAAAGGGCACTCCGGCTCCGCAGCAGTGGCTCGCAGTCGTCTGTGGCCCTGTATGAGGTGCTGTGTATTGTCGGAGGGTACTATTTATGCGGTAAGACAAGGTTTCCTTTCTTTTTCTTAGCGTGGCTGGCAGGAGCTCTGTGAGGAGACGTCCATTCACTTAGCTCGCCAGGCCACGCCCCCCCACCCTATTTTGTTAATTGGACTCATTTCTCATTTGAATTGCCCATTTTTGGGGGGCCAGAAATGTGCGTCTTTAAAAGTTGATTTCTACGATACCCCAGTTTTGCGCGTCGGACCTCAACTTTTCCCGTAATTGCAGAAAAACCGCAATTTTCAGGAGAAACGAGACAGACATCCCCTCCCTCTGCCACCCACCCGCCCAACTGACAGCCAGCCATTAGACATGCACAGATAGTTCTGAGGGTCTGTCTGTGATGTCATAAAGGGCATGCTGATCAATGGGCAGCTTTCTGATTGGCTGCTGTATTTGATTGACAGATGGAAGCTGGCAGCTGATTGGCTGTCTAGCGTAAAGTGCTTTACACACCTCCCTGATGGTACCACTGGCTAAGACTCCACCTCAGCTCATTGGGTAATGAAAAATTTAGAACAATTGATGGATGAAAGCAGGCAGGCCGGCCATTTTGGGACGCTCATTGGACTTGTTTAATGCAATGCACCTTTGTATTTTCACATGCATTCGCTTCATGCTGTAACCACTGTGCATAAAAATTTGGAAACATGGCATAGCCCGTTTGAGTGTTTGGGGCACTTTTTAGCTAAAATCATCCTACAGGGCCTAACTGCAAATGCTAAAGCCTGCCTATTTTGAATGGTGTAGTGGCCCCTGCAACCTCCAAAAATATCAGGACTTACTTCCCCAATAACCTGCTAACTCACCCCTGAAATACATACTTATTCACCCAATTTTGTTCATTGGACTCATTTCTCATTTTAAATGCCCATTTTTGGGGGGCCAGAAATGTGCGTCTTTAAAAGTTGATTTCTACGATACCCCAGTTTTGCACGTCGGACCTCAACTTTTCCCGTAATTGCAGAAAAACCGCAATTTTCAGGAGAAACGAGACAGACATCCCCTCCCTCTGCCACCCACCCGCCCAACTGAAAGCCAGCCATTAGACATGCACAGATAGTTCTGAGGGTCTGTCTGTGATGTCATAAAGGGCCTGCTGATCAATGGGCAGCTTTCTGATTGGCTACTGTATTTGATTGACAGATGGAAGCTGGCAGCTGATTGGAAGTTTAGCCTAAAGTGCTTTACACACCTCCCTTATGGTACCACTGGCTAAGACTCCACCTCAGCTCATTGGGTAATGAAAAATTTAGAACAATTGATGGATGAAAGCAGGCAGGCCGGCCATTTTGGGACGCTCATTGGACTTGTTTAATGCAATGCACCTTTGTATTTTCACATGCATTCGCTTCATGCTGTAACCACTGTGCATAAAAATTTGGAAACATGGCATACAGTGTATTATTTGGTGTCTAAGTCATATTTCCCATATTTTCCCTTCCCAGATACAAGCCCGTTTGAGAGTTTGGGGAACTTTTTAGCTAAAATCATCCTACAGGGCCTAACTGCATATGCTAAAGCCTGCCTATTTTGAATGGTGTAGTTGCCCCTGCAACCTCCAAAAATATCAGTATTTACTTCCCCAATAACCTGCTAACTCACCCCTGAAATACATACTTATTCACCCTATTTTGTTAATTGGACTCATTTCTCATTTGAATTGCCCATTTTTTGGGGGCCAGAAATGTGCGTCTTTAAAAGGTGATTTCTACGATACCCCACTTTTGCGCGTCGGACCTCAATTTTTCCCGTAAACGCAGAAAAAACGCAATTTTCAGGAGAAACAAGACAGACATCCCCTCCCTCTGCCACCCACCCGCCCAACTGACAGCCAGCCATTAGACATGCACAGATAGTTCTGAGGGTCTGTCTGTGATGTCATAAAGGGCCTGCTGATCAATGGGCAGCTTTCTGATTGGCTGCTGTATTTGATTGACAGATGGAAGCTGGCAGTTGATTGGCTGTCTAGCCTAAAGTGCGTTACACACCTCCCTGATGGTACCACTGGCTAAGACTCCACCTCAGCTCATTGGGTAATGAAAAATTTAGAACAATTGATGGATGAAAGCAGGCAGGCCGGCCATTTTGGGACGCTCAGTGGACTTGTTTAATGCAATGCACCTTTGTATATTCACATGCATTCGCTTCATGCTGTAACCACTGTGCATAAAAATTTGGAAACATGGCATACAGTGTATCATTTGGTGTCTAAGTCATGTTTCCCTTATTTTCCCTTCCCAGATACAAGCCCGTTTGAGTGTTTGGGGCACTTTTTAGCTAAAATCATCCTACAGGGCCTAACTGCATATGCTAAAGCCTGCCTATTTTGAAGGGTGTAGTTGCCCCTGCAACCTCCAAAAATATCAGGATTTACTTCCCCAATAACCTGCTAACTCACCCCGGAAATACATACTTATTCACCCTATTTTGTTAATTGGACTCATTTCTCATTTGAATTGCCCATTTTTGGGGGGCCAGAAATGTGCGTCTTTAAAAGTTGATTTCTACGATACCCCAGTTTTGCGCGTCGGACCTCAACTTTTCCCGTAATTGCAGAAAAACCGCAATTTTCAGGAGAAACGAGACAGACATCCCCTCCCTCTGCCACCCACCCGCCCAACTGAAAGCCAGCCATTAGACATGCACAGATAGTTCTGAGGGTCTGTCTGTGATGTCATAAAGGGCCTGCTGATCAATGGGCAGCTTTCTGATTGGCTGCTGTATTTGATTGACAGATGGAAGCTGGCAGCTGATTGGCTGTCTAGCGTAAAGTGCTTTACACACCTCCCTGATGGTACCACTGGCTAAGACTCCACCTCAGCTCATTGGGTAATGAAAAATTTAGAACAATTGATGGATGAAAGCAGGCAGGCCGGCCATTTTGGGACGCTCATTGGACTTGTTTAATGCAATGCACCTTTGTATTTTCACATGCATTCGCTTCATGCTGTAACCAATGTGCATAAAAATTTGGAAACATGGCATAGCCCGTTTGAGTGTTTGGGGCACTTTTTAGCTAAAATCATCCTACAGGGCCTAACTGCAAATGCTAAAGCCTGCCTATTTTGAATGGTGTAGTGGCCCCTGCAACCTCCAAAAATATCAGGACTTACTTCCCCAATAACCTGCTAACTCACCCCTGAAATACATACTTATTCACCCAATTTTGTTCATTGGACTCATTTCTCATTTTAAATGCCCATTTTTGGGGGGCCAGAAATGTGCGTCTTTAAAAGTTGATTTCTACGATACCCCAGTTTTGCACGTCGGACCTCAACTTTTCCCGTAATTGCAGAAAAACCGCAATTTTCAGGAGAAACGAGACAGACATCCCCTCCCTCTGCCACCCACCCGCCCAACTGAAAGCCAGCCATTAGACATGCACAGATAGTTCTGAGGGTCTGTCTGTGATGTCATAAAGGGCCTGCTGATCAATGGGCAGCTTTCTGATTGGCTGCTGTATTTGATTGACAGGTGGAAGCTGGCAGCTGATTGGCTGTCTAGCCTAAAGTGCTTTACCCACCTCCCTGATGGTACCACTGGCTAAGACTCCACCTCAGCTCATTGGGTAATGAAAAAATTAGAACAATTGATGGATGAAAGCAGGCAGGCCGGCCATTTTGGGACGCTCATTGGACTTGTTTAATGCAATGCACCTTTTTATATTCACATGCATTCGCTTCATGCTGTAACCACTGTGCATAAAAATTTGGAAACATGGCATACAGTGTATCATTTGGTGTCTAAGTCATGTTTCCCATATTTTCCCTTCCCAGATACAAGCCTGTTTGAGTGTTTGGGGCACTTTTTAGCTAAAATCATCCTACAGGGCCTAACTGCAAATGCTAAAGCCTGCCTATTTTGAATGGTGTAGTGGCCCCTGCAACCTCCAAAAATATCAGGACTTACTTCCGCAATAACCTGCTAACTCACCCCTGAAATACATACTTATTCACACTATTTTGTTCATTGGACTCATTTCTCATTTGAAATGCCCATTTTTGGGGGGTCAGAAATGTGCGTCTTTAAAAGGTGATTTATACGATACCCCACTTTTGCGCGTCGGACCTCAACTTTTCCCGTAAACGCAGAAAAACCGCAATTTTCAGGAGAAACGAGACAGACATCCCCTCCCTCTGCCACCCACCCTCCCAACTGACAGCCAGCCATTAGACATGCGCAGGTAGTTCTGAGGGTCTGTCTGTGATGTCATAAAGGGCCTGCTGATCAATGGGCAGCTTTCAAATTGGCTGCTGTATTTGATTGACAGATGGAAGCTGGCAGCTGATTGGCTGTCTAGCCTAAAGTGCTTTACACACCTCCCTGATGATACCACTGGCTAAGACTCCACCTCAGCTCATTGGGTTATGAAAAATTTAGAACAATTGATGGATGAAAGCAGGCAGGCCGGCCATTTTGGGACGCTCAGTGGACTTGTTTAATGCAATGCACCTTTGTATATTCACATGCGTTCGCTTCATGCTGTAACCACTGTTCATAAAAATTTGGAAACATGGCATACAGTGTATCATTTGGTGTCTAAGTCATGTTTCCCATATTTTCCCTTCCCAGATACAAGCCCGTTTGAGTGTTTGGGGCACTTTTTAGCTAAAATCATCCTACAGGGCCTAACTGCATATGCTAAAGCCTGCCTATTTTGAATGGTGTAGTGGCCCCTGCAACCTCCAAAAATATCAGGACTTACTTCCCCAATAACCTGCTAACTCACCCCTGAAATACATACTTATTCACCCAATTTTGTTCATTGGACTCATTTCTCATTTTAAATGCCCATTTTTGGGGGGCCAGAAATGTGCGTCTTTAAAAGTTGATTTCTACGATACCCCAGTTTTGCACGTCGGACCTCAACTTTTCCTGTAATTGCAGAAAAACCGCAATTTTCAGGAGAAAGGAGACAGACATCCCCTCCCTCTGCCACCCACCCGCCCAACTGAAAGCCAGCCATTAGACATGCACAGATAGTTCTGAGGGTCTGTCTGTGATGTCATAAAGGGCCTGCTGATCAATGGGCAGCTTTCTGATTGGCTACTGTATTTGATTGACAGATGGAAGCTGGCAGCTGATTGGCTGTTTAGCCTAAAGTGCTTTACACACCTCCCTGATGGTACCACTGGCTAAGACTCCACCTCAGCTCATTGGGTAATGAAAAATTTAGAACAATTGATGGATGAAAGCAGGCAGGCCGGCCATTTTGGGACGCTCATTGGACTTGTTTAATGCAATGCACCTTTGCATTTTCACATGCATTCGCTTCATGCTGTAACCACTGTGCATAAAAATTTGGAAACATGGCATACAGTGTATCATTTGGTGTCTAAGTCATATTTCCCATACTTTCCCTTCCCAGATACAAGCCCGTTTGAGTGTTTGGGGCACTTTTTAGCTAAAATCATCCTACAGGGCCTAACTGCATATGCTAAAGCCTGCCTATTTTGAATGGTGTAGTTGCCCCTGCAACCTCCAAAAATATCAGTATTTAATTCCCCAATAACCTGCTAACTCACCCCTGAAATACATACTTATTCACCCTATTTTGTTAATTGGACTCATTTCTCATTTGAATTGCCCATTTTTTGGGGGCCAGAAATGTGCGTCTTTAAAAGGTGATTTCTACGATACCCCACTTTTGCGCGTCGGACCTCAACTTTTCCCGTAAACGCAGAAAAACCGCAATTTTCAGGAGAAATGAGACAGACATCCCCTCCCTCTGCCACCCACCCGCCCAACTGACAGCCAGCCATTAGACATGCACAGATAGTTCTGAGGGTCTGTCTGTGATGTCATAAAGGGCCTGCTGATCAATGGGCAGCTTTCTGATTGGCTGCTGTATTTGATTGACAGATGGAAGCTGGCAGTTGATTAGCTGTCTAGCCTAAAGTGCGTTACACACCTCCCTGATGGTACCACTGGCTAAGACTCCACCTCAGCTCATTGGGTAATGAAAAATTTAGAACAATTGATGGATGAAAGCAGGCAGGCCGGCCATTTTGGGACGCTCAGTGGACTTGTTTAATGCAATGCACCTTTGTATATTCACATGCATTCACTTCATGCTGTATCCACTGTGCATAAAAATTTGGAAACATGGCATACAGTGTATCATTTGGTGTCTAAGTCATGTTTCCCTTATTTTCCCTTCCCAGATACAAGCCCGTTTGAGTGTTTGGGGCACTTTTTAGCTAAAATCATCCTACAGGGCCTAACTGCATATGCTAAAGCCTGCCTATTTTGAAGGGTGTAGTTGCCCCTGCAACCTCTAAAAATATCAGGATTTACTTCCCCAATAACCTGCTAACTCACCCCTGAAATACATTTTTATTCACCCTATTTTGTTAATTGGACTCATTTCTCATTTGAAATGCCCATTTTTGGGGGGAAAGAAATGTGCGTCTTTAAAAGGTGATTTCTACGATACCCCACTTTTGCGCGTCGGACCTCAACTTTTCCCGTAATTGCAGAAAAACCGCAATTTTCAGGAGAAACGAGACAGACATCCCCTCCCTCTGCCACCCACCCGCCCAACTGAAAGCCAGCCATTAGACATGCACAGATAGTTCTGAGGGTCTGTCTGTGATGTCATAAAGGGCCTGCTGATCAATGGGCAGCTTTCTGATTGGCTACTGTATTTGATTGACAGATGGAAGCTGGCAGCTGATTGGCTGTTTAGCCTAAAGTGCTTTACACACCTCCCTGATGGTACCACTGGCTAAGACTCCACCTCAGCTCATTGGGTAATGAAAAATTTAGAACAATTGATGGATGAAAGCAGGCAGGCCGGCCATTTTGGGACGCTCAGTGGACTTGTTTAAAGCAATGCACCTTTGTATATTCACATGCATTCGCTTCATGCTGTAACCACTGTGCATAAAAATTTGGAAACATGGCATACAGTGTATCATTTGGTGTCTAAGTCATGTTTCCCTTATTTTCCCTTCCCAGATACAAGCCCGTTTGAGTATTTGGGGCACTTTTTAGCTAAAATCATCCTACAGGGCCTAACTGCATATGCTAAAGCCTGCCTATTTTGAAGGGTGTAGTTGCCCCTGCAACCTCCAAAAATATCAGGAATTACTTCCCCAATAACCTGCTAACTCACCCCTGAAATACATACTTATTCACCCTATTTTGTTCATTGGACTCATTTCTCATTTGAAATGCCCATTTTTGAGGGGAAGGAAATGTGCGTCTTTAAAAGGTGATTTCTACGATACCCCACTTTTGCGCGTCGGACCTCAACTTTTCCCGTAAACGCAGAAAAACCGCAATTTTCAGGAGAAACGAGACAGACATCCCCTCCCTCTGCCACCCACCCGCCCAACTGACAGCCAGCCATTAGACATGCACAGATAGTTCTGAGGGTCTGTCTGTGATGTCATAAAGGGCCTGCTGATCAATGGGCAGCTTTCTGATTGGCTGCTGTATTTGATTGACAGATGGAAGCTGGCAGCTGATTGGCTGTCTAGCCTAAAGTGCTTTACACACCTCCCTGATGGTACCACTGGCTAAGACTCCACCTCAGCTCATTGGGTAATGAAAAATTTAGAACAATTGATGGATGAAAGCAGGCAGGCCGGCCATTTTGGGACGCTCATTGGACTTGTTTAATGCAATGCACCTTTGTATTTTCACATGTATTCGCTTCATGCTGTAACCACTGTGCATAAAAATTTGGAAACATGGCATACAGTGTATCATTTGGTGTCTAAGTCATGTTTCCCATATTTTCCCTTCCCAGATACTAGCCCGTTTGAGTGTTTGGGGCACTTTTTATCTAAAATCATCCTACAGGGCCTAACTGCATATGCTAAAGCCTGCCTATTTTGAATGGTGTAGTTGCCCCTGCAACCTCCAAATATATCAGTATTTACTTCCCCAATAACCTGCTAACTCACCCCTGAAATACATACTTATTCACCCTATTTTGTTAATTGGACTCATTTCTCATTTGAATTGCCCATTTTTGGGGGGCCAGAAATGTGCGTCTTTAAAAGTTGATTTCTACGATACCCCAGTTTTGCGCGTCGGACCTCAACTTTTCCCGTAATTGCAGAAAAACCGCAATTTTCAGGAGAAACGAGACAGACATCCCCTCCCTCTGCCACCCACCCGCCCAACTGACAGCCAGCCATTAGACATGCACAGATAGTTCTGAGGGTCTGTCTGTGATGTCATAAAGGGCCTGCTGATCAATGGGCAGCTTTCTGATTGGCTGCTGTATTTGATTGACAGATGAAAGCTGGCAGCTGATTGGCTGTCTAGCCTAAAGTGCTTTACACACCTCCCTGATGGTACCACTGGCTAAGACTCCACCTCAGCTCATTGGGTAATGAAAAATTTAGAACAATTGATGGATGAAAGCAGGCAGGCCGGCCATTTTGGGACGTTTATTGGACTTGTTTAATGCAATGCACCTTTGCATTTTCACATGCATTCGCTTCATGCTGTAACCACTGTGCATAAAAATTTGGAAACATGGCATACAGTGTATTATTTTGTGTCTAAGTCATATTTCCCATATTTTCACTTCCCAGATACAAGCCCGTTTGAGTGTTTGGGGCACTTTTTAGCTAAAATCATCCTACAGGGCCTAACTGCATATGCTAAAGCCTGCCTATTTTGAATGGTGTAGTTGCCCCTGCAACCTCCAAAAATATCAGGATTTACTTCCCCAATAACCTGCTAACTCACCCCTGAAATACATACGTATTCACCCTATTTTGTTAATTGGACTGATTTCTCATTTGAAATGCCCATTTTTGGGGGGCCAGAAATGTGCGTCTTTAAAAGGTGATTTCTACGATACCCCACTTTTGCGCGTCAGACCTCAACTTTTCCCGTAATTGCAGAAAAACCGCAATTTTCAGGAGAAACGAGACAGACATCCCCTCCCTCTGCCACCCACCCGCCCAACTGAAAGCCAGCCATTAGACATGCACAGATAGTTCTGAGGGTCTGTCTGTGATGTCATAAAGGGCCTGCTGATCAATGGGCAGCTTTCTGATTGGCTACTGTATTTGATTGACAGATGGAAGCTGGCAGCTGATTGGCTGTTTAGCCTAAAGTGCTTTACACACCTCCCTGAAGGTACCACTGGCTAAGACTCCACCTTAGCTCATTGGGTAATGAAAAATTTTGAACAATTGATGGATGAAAGCAGGCAGGCCGGCCATTTTGGGACGCTCAGTGGACTTGTTTAATGCAATGCACCTTTGTATATTCACATGCATTCGCTTCATGCTGTAACCACTGTGCATAAAAATTTGGAAACATGGCATACAGTGTATCATTTGGTGTCTAAGTCATGTTTCCCTTATTTTCCCTTCCCAGATACAAGCCCGTTTGAGTGTTTGGGGCACTTTTTAGCTAAAATCATCCTACAGGGCCTAACTGCATATGCTAAAGCCTGCCTATTTTGAAGGGTGTAGTTGCCCCTGCAACCTCCAAAAATACCAGGATTTACTTCCCCAATAACCTGCTAACTCACCCCTGAAATACATACTTATTCACCCTATTTTGTTAATTGGACTCATTTCTCATTTGAAATGCCCATTTTTTGGGGGAAAGAAATGTGCGTCTTTAAAAGGTGATTTCTACGATACCCCACTTTTGCGCGTCGGACCTCAACTTTTCCCGTAAACGCAGAAAAACCGCAGTTTTCAGGAGAAACGAGACAGACATCCCCTCCCTCTGCCACCCACCCGCCCAACTGACAGTCAGCCATTAGACATGCACAGATAGTTCTGAGGGTCTGTCTGTGATGTCATAAAGGGCCTGCTGATCAATGGGCAGCTTTCTGATTGGCTGCTGTATTTGATTGACAGATGGAAGCTGGCAGCTGATTGGCTGTCTAGCCTAAAGTGCTTTACACACCTCCCTGATGGTACCACTGGCTAAGACTCCACCTCAGCTCATTGGGTAATGAAAAATTTAGAACAATTGATGGATGAAAGCAGGCAGGCCGGCCATTTTGGGACGCTCATTGGACTTGTTTAATGCAATGCACCTTTGTATTTTCACATGTATTCGCTTCATGCTGTAACCACTGTGCATAAAAATTTGGAAACATGGCATACAGTGTATCATTTGGTGTCTAAGTCATGTTTCCCATATTTTCCCTTCCCAGATACTAGCCCGTTTGAGTGTTTGGGGCACTTTTTATCTAAAATCATCCTACAGGGCCTAACTGCATATGCTAAAGCCTGCCTATTTTGAATGGTGTAGTTGCCCCTGCAACCTCCAAATATATCAGTATTTACTTCCCCAATAACCTGCTAACTCACCCCTGAAATACATACTTATTCACCCTATTTTGTTAATTGGACTCATTTCTCATTTGAATTGCCCATTTTTGGGGGGCCAGAAATGTGCGTCTTTAAAAGTTGATTTCTACGATACCCCAGTTTTGCGCGTCGGACCTCAACTTTTCCCGTAATTGCAGAAAAACCGCAATTTTCAGGAGAAACGAGACAGACATCCCCTCCCTCTGCCACCCACCCGCCCAACTGACAGCCAGCCATTAGACATGCACAGATAGTTCTGAGGGTCTGTCTGTGATGTCATAAAGGGCCTGCTGATCAATGGGCAGCTTTCTGATTGGCTGCTGTATTTGATTGACAGATGGAAGCTGGCAGCTGATTGGCTGTCTAGCCTAAAGTGCTTTACACACCTCCCTGATGGTACCACTGGCTAAGACTCCACCTCAGCTCATTGGGTAATGAAAAATTTAGAACAATTGATGGATGAAAGCAGGCAGGCCGGCCATTTTGGGACGCTCATTGGACTTGTTTAATGCAATGCACCTTTGCATTTTCACATGCATTCGCTTCATGCTGTAACCACTGTGCATAAAAATTTGGAAACATGGCATACAGTGTATTATTTGGTGTCTAAGTCATATTTCCCATATTTTCACTTCCCAGATACAAGCCCGTTTGAGTGTTTGGGGCACTTTTTAGCTAAAATCATCCTACAGGGCCTAACTGCATATGCTAAAGCCTGCCTATTTTGAATGGTGTAGTTGCCCCTGCAACCTCCAAAAATATCAGGATTTACTTCCCCAATAACCTGCTAACTCACCCCTGAAATACATACTTATTCACCCTATTTTGTTAATTGGACTCATTTCTCATTTGAAATGCCCATTTTTGGGGGGAAAGAAATGTGCGTCTTTAAAAGGTGATTTCTACGATACCCCACTTTTGCGCGTCGGACCTCAACTTTTCCCGTAAACGCAGAAAAAACGCAGTTTTCAGGAGAAACGAGACAGACATCCCCTCCCTCTGCCACCCACCCGCCCAACTGACAGTCAGCCATTAGACATGCACAGATAGTTCTGAGGGTCTGTCTGTGATGTCATAAAGGGCCTGCTGATCAATGGGCAGCTTTCTGATTGGCTGCTGTATTTGATTGACAGATGGAAGCTGGCAGCTGATTGGCTGTCTAGCCTAAAGTGCTTTACACACCTCCCTGATGGTACCACTGGCTAAGACTCCACCTCAGCTCATTGGGTAATGAAAAATTTAGAACAATTGATGGATGAAAGCAGGCAGGCCGGCCATTTTGGGACGCTCATTGGACTTGTTTAATGCAATGCACCTTTGTATTTTCACATGTATTCGCTTCATGCTGTAACCACTGTGCATAAAAATTTGGAAACATGGCATACAGTGTATCATTTGGTGTCTAAGTCATGTTTCCCATATTTTCCCTTCCCAGATACTAGCCCGTTTGAGTGTTTGGGGCACTTTTTATCTAAAATCATCCTACAGGGCCTAACTGCATATGCTAAAGCCTGCCTATTTTGAATGGTGTAGTTGCCCCTGCAACCTCCAAAAATATCAGTATTTACTTCCCCAATAACCTGCTAACTCACCCCGGAAATACATACTTATTCACCCTATTTTGTTAATTGGACTCATTTCTCATTTGAATTGCCCATTTTTGGGGGGCCAGAAATGTGCGTCTTTAAAAGTTGATTTCTACGATACCCCAGTTTTGCGCGTCGGACCTCAACTTTTCCCGTAATTGCAGAAAAACCGCAATTTTCAGGAGAAACGAGACAGACATCCCCTCCCTCTGCCACCCACCCGCCCAACTGAAAGCCAGCCATTAGACATGCACAGATAGTTCTGAGGGTCTGTCTGTGATGTCATAAAGGGCCTGCTGATCAATGGGCAGCTTTCTGATTGGCTACTGTATTTGATTGACAGATGGAAGCTGGCAGCTGATTGGCTGTTTAGCCTAAAGTGCGTTACACACCTCCCTGATGGTACCACTGGCTAAGACTTCACCTCAGCTCATTGGGTAATGAAAAATTTAGAACAATTGATGGATGAAAGCAGGCAGGCCGGCCATTTTGGGACCCTCATTAGACTTGTTTAATGCAATGCACCTTTGCATTTTCACATGCATTCGCTTCATGCTGTAACCACTGTGCATAAAAATTTGGAAACATGGGATACAGTGTATTATTTGGTGTCTAAGTCATATTTCCCATATTTTCCCTTCCCAGATACAAGCCCGTTTGAGTGTTTGGGGCACTTTTTAGCTAAAATCATCCTACAGGGCCTAACTGCATATGCTAAAGCCTGCCTATTTTGAATGGTGTAGTTGCCCCTGCAACCTCCAAAAATATCAGGATTTACTTCCCCAATAACCTGCTAACTCACCCCTGAAATACATACTTATTCACCCTATTTTGTTAATTGGACTCATTTCTCATTTGAAATGCCCATTTTTGGGGGGAAAGAAATGTGCGTCTTTAAAAGGTGATTTCTACGATACCCCACTTTTGCGCGTCGGACCTCAACTTTTCCTGTAAACGCAGAAAAACCGCAGTTTTCAGGAGAAACGAGACAGACATCCCCTCCCTCTGCCACCCACCCGCCCAACTGACAGTCAGCCATTAGACATGCACAGATAGTTCTGAGGGTCTGTCTGTGATGTCATAAAGGGCCTGCTGATCAATGGGCAGCTTTCTGATTGGCTGCTGTATTTGATTGACAGATGGAAGCTGGCAGCTGATTGGCTGTCTAGCCTAAAGTGCTTTACACACCTCCCTGATGGTACCACTGGCTAAGACTCCACCTCAGCTCATTGGGTAATGAAAAATTTAGAACAATTGATGGATGAAAGCAGGCAGGCCGGCCATTTTGGGACGCTCATTGGACTTGTTTAATGCAATGCACCTTTGTATTTTCACATGTATTCGCTTCATGCTGTAACCACTGTGCATAAAAATTTGGAAACATGGCATACAGTGTATCATTTGGTGTCTAAGTCATGTTTCCCATATTTTCCCTTCCCAGATACTAGCCCAATTGAGTGTTTGGGGCACTTTTTATCTAAAATCATCCTACAGGGCCTAACTGCATATGCTAAAGCCTGCCTATTTTGAATGGTGTAGTTGCCCCTGCAACCTCCAAAAATATCAGTATTTACTTCCCCAATAACCTGCTAACTCACCCCGGAAATACATACTTATTCACCCTATTTTGTTAATTGGACTCATTTCTCATTTGAATTGCCCATTTTTGGGGGGCCAGAAATGTGCGTCTTTAAAAGTTGATTTCTACGATACCCCAGTTTTGCGCGTCGGACCTCAACTTTTCCCGTAATTGCAGAAAAACCGCAATTTTCAGGAGAAACGAGACAGACATCCCCTCCCTCTGCCACCCACCCGCCCAACTGAAAGCCAGCCATTAGACATGCACAGATAGTTCTGAGGGTCTGTCTGTGATGTCATAAAGGGCCTGCTGATCAATGGGCAGCTTTCTGATTGGCTACTGTATTTGATTGACAGATGGAAGCTGGCAGCTGATTGGCTGTTTAGCCTAAAGTGCGTTACACACCTCCCTGATGGTACCACTGGCTAAGACTTCACCTCAGCTCATTGGGTAATGAAAAATTTAGAACAATTGATGGATGAAAGCAGGCAGGCCGGCCATTTTGGGACCCTCATTGGACTTGTTTAATGCAATGCACCTTTGCATTTTCACATGCATTCGCTTCATGCTGTAACCACTGTGCATAAAAATTTGGAAACATGGGATACAGTGTATTATTTGGTGTCTAAGTCATATTTCCCATATTTTCCCTTCCCAGATACAAGCCCGTTTGAGTGTTTGGGGCACTTTTTAGCTAAAATCATCCTACAGGGCCTAACTGCATATGCTAAAGCCTGCCTATTTTGAATGGTGTAGTTGCCCCTGCAACCTCCAAAAATATCAGGATTTACTTCCCCAATAACCTGCTAACTCACCCCTGAAATACATACTTATTCACCCTATTTTGTTAATTGGACTGATTTCTCATTTGAAATGCCCATTTTAGGGGGGCCAGAAATGTGCGTCTTTAAAAGGTGATTTCTACGATACCCCACTTTTGCGCGTCGGACCTCAACTTTTCCCGTAATTGCAGAAAAACCGCAATTTTCAGGAGAAACGAGACAGACAACCCCTCCCTCTGCCACCCACCCGCCCAACTGAAAGCCAGCCATTAGACATGCACAGATAGTTCTGAGGGTCTGTCTGTGATGTCATAAAGGCCCTGCTGATCAATGGGCAGCTTTCTGATTGGCTACTGTATTTGATTGACAGATGGAAGCTGGCAGCTGATTGGCTGTTTAGCCTAAAGTGCTTTACACACCTCCCTGAAGGTACCACTGGCTAAGACTCCACCTCAGCTCATTGGGTAATGAAAAATTTTGAACAATTGATGGATGAAAGCAGGCAGGCTGGCCATTTTGGGATGCTCAGTGGACTTGTTTAATGCAATGCACCTTTGTATATTCACATGCATTCGCTTCATGCTGTAACCACTGTGCATAAAAATTTGGAAACATGGCATACAGTGTATCATTTGGTGTCTAAGTCATGTTTCCCTTATTTTCCCTTCCCAGATACAAGCCCGTTTGAGTGTTTGGGGCACTTTTTAGCTAAAATCATCCTACAGGGCCTAACTGCATATGCTAAAGCCTGCCTATTTTGAAGGGTGTAGTTGCCCCTGCAACCTCCAAAAATATCAGGATTTACTTCCCCAATAACCTGCTAACTCACCCCTGAAATACATACTTATTCACCATATTTTGTTAATTGGACTCATTTCTCATTTGAAATGCCCATTTTTGGGGGAAAGAAATGTGCGTCTTTAAAAGGTGATTTCTACGATACCCCACTTTTGCGCGTCGGACCTCAACTTTTCCCGTAAACGCAGAAAAACCGCAATTTTCAGGAGAAACGAGACAGACATCCCCTCCCTCTGCCACCCACCCGCCCAACTGACAGCCAGCCATTAGACATGCACAGATAGTTCTGAGGGTCTGTCTGTGATGTTATAAGGGGCCTGCTGATCAATGGGCAGCTTTCTGATTGGCTGCTGTATTTGATTGACAGATGGAAGCTGGCAGCTGATTGGCTGTCTAGCCTAAAGTGCTTTACACACCTCCCTGATGGTACCACTGGCTAAGACTCCACCTCAGCTCATTGGGTAATGAAAAATTTAGAACAATTGATGGATGAAAGCAGGCAGGCCGGCCATTTTGGGACGCTCATTGGACTTGTTTAATGCAATGCACCTTTGTATTTTCACATGTATTCGCTTCATGCTGTAACCACTGTGCATAAAAATTTGGAAACATGGCATACAGTGTATCATTTGGTGTCTAAGTCATGTTTCCCATATTTTCCCTTCCCAGATACTAGCCCGTTTGAGTGTTTGGGGCACTTTTTATCTAAAATCATCCTACAGGGCCTAACTGCATATGCTAAAGCCTGCCTATTTTGAATGGTGTAGTTGCCCCTGCAACCTCCAAAAATATCAGTATTTACTTCCCCAATAACCTGCTAACTCACCCCGGAAATACATACTTATTCACCCTATTTTGTTAATTGGACTCATTTCTCATTTGAATTGCCCATTTTTGGGGGGCCAGAAATGTGCGTCTTTAAAAGTTGATTTCTACGATACCCCAGTTTTGCGCGTCGGACCTCAACTTTTCCCGTAATTGCAGAAAAACCGCAATTTTCAGGAGAAACGAGACAGACATCCCCTCCCTCTGCCACCCACCCGCCCAACTGACAGCCAGCCATTAGACATGCACAGATAGTTCTGAGGGTCTGTCTGTGATGTCATAAAGGGCCTGCTGATCAATGGGCAGCTTTCTGATTGGCTGCTGTATTTGATTGACAGATGGAAGCTGGCAGCTTATTGGCTGTCTAGCGTAAAGTGCTTTACACACCTCCCTGATGGTACCACTGGCTAAGACTCCACCTCAGCTCATTGGGTAATGAAAAATTTAGAACAATTGATGGATGAAAGCAGGCAGGCCGGCCATTTTGGGACGCTCATTGGACTTGTTTAATGCAATGCACCTTTGTATTTTCACATGCATTCGCTTCATGCTGTAACCACTGTGCATAAAAATTTGGAAACATGGCATACAGTGTATTATTTGGTGTCTAAGTCATATTTCCCATATTTTCCCTTCCCAGATACAAGCCCGTTTGAGAGTTTGGGGCACTTTTTAGCTAAAATCATCCTACAGGGCCTAACTGCATATGCTAAAGCCTGCCTATTTTGAATGGTGTAGTTGCCCCTGCAACCTCCAAAAATATCAGTATTTACTTCCCCAATAACCTGCTAACTCACCCCTGAAATACATACTTATTCACCCTATTTTGTTAATTGGACTCATTTCTCATTTGAATTGCCCATTTTTTGGGGGCCAGAAATGTGCGTCTTTAAAAGGTGATTTCTACGATACCCCACTTTTGCGCGTCGGACCTCAATTTCTCCCGTAAACGCAGAAAAACCGCAATTTTCAGGAGAAACAAGACAGACATCCCCTCCCTCTGCCACCCACCCGCCCAACTGACAGCCAGCCATTAGACATGCACAGATAGTTCTGAGGGTCTGTCTGTGATGTCATAAAGGGCCTGCTGATCAATGGGCAGCTTTCTGATTGGCTGCTGTATTTGATTGACAGATGGAAGCTGGCAGTTGATTAACTGTCTAGCCTAAAGTGCGTTACACACCTCCCTGATGGTACCACTGGCTAAGACTCCACCTCAGCTCATTGGGTAATGAAAAATTTAGAACAATTGATGGATGAAAGCAGGCAGGCCGGCCATTTTGGGACGCTCAGTGGACTTGTTTAATGCAATGCACCTTTGTATATTCACATGCATTCGCTTCATGCTGTAACCACTGTGCATAAAAATTTGGAAACATGGCATAGCCCGTTTGAGTGTTTGGGGCACTTTTTAGCTAAAATCATCCTACAGGGCCTAACTGCAAATGCTAAAGCCTGCCTATTTTGAATGGTGTAGTGGCCCCTGCAACCTCCAAAATTATCAGGACTTACTTCCCCAATAACCTGCTAACTCACCCCTGAAATACATACTTATTCACCCAATTTTGTTCATTGGACTCATTTCTCATTTTAAATGCCCAGTTTTGGGGGGCCAGAAATGTGCGTCTTTAAAAGTTGATTTCTACGATACCCCAGTTTTGCACGTCGGACCTCAACTTTTCCCGTAATTGCAGAAAAACCGCAATTTTCAGGAGAAACGAGACAGACATCCCCTCCCTCTGCCACCCACCCGCCCAACTGAAAGCCAGCCATTAGACATGCACAGATAGTTCTGAGGGTCTGTCTGTGATGTCATAAAGGGCCTGCTGATCAATGGGCAGCTTTCTGATTGGCTACTGTATTTGATTGACAGATGGAAGCTGGCAGCTGATTGGAAGTTTAGCCTAAAGTGCTTTACACACCTCCCTTATGGTACCACTGGCTAAGACTCCACCTCAGCTCATTGGGTAATGAAAAATTTAGAACAATTGATGGATGATAGCAGGCAGGCCGGCCATTTTGGGACGCTCATTGGACTTGTTTAATGCAATGCACCTTTGTATTTTCACATGCATTCGCTTCATGCTGTAACCACTGTGCATAAAAATTTGGAAACATGGCATAGCCCGTTTGAGTGTTTGGGGCACTTTTTAGCTAAAATCATCCTACAGGGCCTAACTGCAAATGCTAAAGCCTGCCTATTTTGAATGGTGTAGTGGCCCCTGCAACCTCCAAAAATATCAGGACTTACTTCCCCAATAACCTGCTAACTCACCCCTGAAATACATACTTATTCACCCAATTTTGTTCATTGGACTCATTTCTCATTTTAAATGCCCATTTTTGGGGGGCCAGAAATGTGCGTCTTTAAAAGTTGATTTCTACGATACCCCAGTTTTGCACGTCGGACCTCAACTTTTCCCGTAATTGCAGAAAAACCACAATTTTCAGGAGAAACGAGACAGACATCCCCTCCCTCTGCCACCCACCCGCCCAACTGAAAGCCAGCCATTAGACATGCACAGATAGTTCTGAGGGTCTGTCTGTGATGTCATAAAGGGCCTGCTGATCAATGGGCAGCTTTCTGATTGGCTCCTGTATTTGATTGACAGATGGAAGCTGGCAGCTGATTGGAAGTTTAGCCTAAAGTGCTTTACACACCTCCCTTATGGTACCACTGGCTAAGACTCCACCTCAGCTCATTGGGTAATGAAAAATTTAGAACAATTGATGGATGAAAGCAGGCAGGCCGGCCATTTTGGGACGCTCATTGGACTTGTTTAATGCAATGCACCTTTGTATTTTCACATGCATTCGCTTCATGCTGTAACCACTGTGCATAAAAATTTGGAAACATGGCATACAGTGTATTATTTGGTGTCTAAGTCATATTTCCCATATTTTCCCTTCCCAGATACAAGCCCGTTTGAGAGTTTGGGGCACTTTTTAGCTAAAATCATCCTACAGGGCCTAACTGCATATGCTAAAGCCTGCCTATTTTGAATGGTGTAGTTGCCCCTGCAACCTCCAAAAATATCAGGATTTACTTCCCCAATAACCTGCTAACTCACCCCTGAAATACATACTTATTCACCCTATTTTGTTAATTGGACTCATTTCTCATTTGAAATGCCCATTTTTGGGGGGAAAGAAATGTGCGTCTTTAAAAGGTGATTTCTACGATACCCCACTTTTGCGCGTCGGACCTCAACATTTCCCGTAATTGCAGAAAAACCGCAATTTTCAGGAGAAACGAGACAGACATCCCCTCCCTCTGCCACCCACCCGCCCAACTGAAAGCCAGCCATTAGACATGCACAGATAGTTCTGAGGGTCTGTCTGTGATGTCATAAAGGGCCTGCTGATCAATGGGCAGCTTTCTGATTGGCTACTGTGTTTGATTGACAGATGGAAGCTGGCAGCGGATTGGCTGTTTAGCCTAAAGTGCTTTACACACCTCCCTGATGGTACCACTGGCTAAGACTCCACCTCAGCTCATTGGGTAATGAAAAATTTAGAACAATTGATGGATGAAAGCAGGCAGGCCGGCCATTTTGGGACGCTCATTGGACTTGTTTAATGCAATGCACCTTTGTATTTTCACATGTATTCGCTTCATGCTGTAACCACTGTGCATAAAAATTTGGAAACATGGCATACAGTGTATCATTTGGTGTCTAAGTCATGTTTCCCATATTTTCCCTTCCCAGATACTAGCCCGTTTGAGTGTTTGGGGCACTTTTTATCTAAAATCATCCTACAGGGCCTAACTGCATATGCTAAAGCCTGCCTATTTTGAAGGGTGTAGTTGCCCCTGCAACCTCCAAAAATATCAGGATTTACTTCCCCAATAACCTGCTAACTCACCCCTGAAATACATACTTATTCACCCTATTTTGTTAATTGGACTCATTTCTCATTTGAAATGCCCATTTTTTGGGGGAAAGGAATGTGCGTCTTTAAAAGGTGATTTCTACGATACCCCACTTTTGCGCGTCGGACCTCAACTTTTCCCGTAAACGCAGAAAAACCGCAATTTTCAGGAGAAACGAGACAGACATCCCCTCCCTCTGCCACCCACCCGCCCAACTGACAGCCAGCCATTAGACATGCACAGATAGTTCTGAGGGTCTGTCTGTGATGTCATAAAGGGCCTGCTGATCAATGGGCAGCTTTCTGATTGGCTGCTGTATTTGATTGACAGATGGAAGCTGGCAGCTGATTGGCTGTCTAGCCTAAAGTGCTTTACACACCTCCCTGATGGTACCACTGGCTAAGACTCCACCTCAGCTCATTGGGTAATGAAAAATTTAGAACAATTGATGGATGAAAGCAGGCAGGCCGGCCATTTTGGGACGCTCATTGGACTTGTTTAATGCAATGCACCTTTGTATTTTCACATGTATTCGCTTCATGCTGTAACCACTGTGCATAAAAATTTGGAAACATGGCATACAGTGTATCATTTGGTGTCTAAGTCATGTTTCCCATATTTTCCCTTCCCAGATACTAGCCCGTTTGAGTGTTTGGGGCACTTTTTATCTAAAATCATCCTACAGGGCCTAACTGCATATGCTAAAGCCTGCCTATTTTGAAGGGTGTAGTTGCCCCTGCAACCTCCAAAAATATCAGGATTTACTTCCCCAATAACCTGCTAACTCACCCCTGAAATACATACTTATTCACCCTATTTTGTTAATTGGACTCATTTCTCATTTGAAATGCCCATTTTTGGGGGGAAAGGAATGTGCGTCTTTAAAAGGTGATTTCTACGATACCCCACTTTTGCGCGTCGGACCTCAACTTTTCCCGTAAACGCAGAAAAACCGCAATTTTCAGGAGAAACGAGACAGACATCCCCTCCCTCTGCCACCCACCCGCCCAACTGACAGCCAGCCATTAGACATGCACAGATAGTTCTGAGGGTCTGTCTGTGATGTCATAAAGGGCCTGCTGATCAATGGGCAGCTTTCTGATTGGCTGCTGTATTTGATTGACAGATGGAAGCTGGCAGCTGATTGGCTGTCTAGCCTAAAGTGCTTTACACACCTCCCTGATGGTACCACTGGCTAAGATTCCACCTCAGCTCATTGGGTAATGAAAAATATAGAACAATTGATGGATGAAAGCAGGCAGGCCGGCCATTTTGGGACGCTCATTGGACTTGTTTAATGCAATGCACCTTTGTATTTTCACATGCATTCGCTTCATGCTGTAACCACTGTGCATAAAAATTTGGAAACATGGCATACAGTGTATCATTTGGTGTCTAAGTCATGTTTCCCATATTTTCCCTTCCCAGATACAAGCCCATTTGAGTGTTTGGGGCACTTTTTAGCTAAAATCATCCTAAGGGGCCTAACTGCATATGCTAAAGCCTTCCTTTTTTTGAATGGTGTAGTTGCCCCTGCAACCTCCAAAAATATCAGGACTTACTTCCCCAATAACCTACTAACTCACCCCTAAAATACATACTTATTCACGCTATTTTGTTCATTGGACTCATTTCTCATTTGAAATGCCCATTTTTGGGGGGCCATAAATGTGCGTCTTTAAAAGGTGATTTCTACGATACCCCACTTTTGCGCGTCGGACCTCAACTTTTCCCGTAAACGCAGAAAAACCGCAATTTTCAGGAGAAACGAGACAGACATCCCCTCCCTCTGCCACCCACACACGCCCAACTGACAGCCAGCCATTAGACATGCACAGATAGTTCTGAGGGTCTGTCTGTGATGTCATAAAGGGCCTGCTGATCAATGGGCAGCTTTCTGATTGGCTGCTGTATTTGATTGACAGATGGAAGCTGGCAGCTGATTGGCTGTCTAGCCTAAAGTGCTTTACACACCTCCCTGATGGTACCATTGGCTAAGACTCCACCTCAGCTCATTGGGTAATAAAAAATTTAGAACAATTGATGGATGAAAGCAGGCAGGCCGGCCATTTTGGGACGCTCAGTGGACTTGTTTAATGCAATGCACCTTTGTATATTCACATGCATTCGCTTCATGCTGTAACCACTGTGCATAAAAATTTGGAAACATGGCATACAGTGTATCATTTGGTGTCTAAGTCATGTTTCCCATATTTTCCCTTCCCAGATACAAGCCCGTTTGAGTGTTTGGGGCACTTTTTAGCTAAAATCATCCTACGGGGCCTAACTGCATATGCTAAAGCCTGCCTATTTTGAATGGTGTAGTGGCCCCTGCAACCTCCAAAAATATCAGGACTTACTTCCCCAATAACCTGCTAACTCACCCCTGAAATACATACTTATTCACCCTATTTTGTTCATTGGACTCATTTCTCATTTGAAATGCCCATTTTTGGGGGGCCAGAAATGTGCGTCTTTAAAAGGTGATTTCTACGATACCCCACTTTTGCGCGTCGGACCTCAACTTTTCCCGTAAACGCAGAAAAACCGCAGTTTTCAGGAGAAACGAGACAGACATCCCCTCCCTCTGCCACCCACCCGCCCAACTGAAAGCCAGCCATTAGACATGCACAGATAGTTCTGAGGGTCTGTCTGTGATGTCATAAAGGGCCTGCTGATCAATGGGCAGCTTTCTGATTGGCTACTGTATTTGATTGACAGATGGAAGCTGGCAGCTGATTAATTGTTTAGCCTAAAGTGCGTTACACACCTCCCTGATGGTACCACTGGCTAAGACTTCACCTCAGCTCATTGGGTAATGAAAAATTTAGAACAATTGATGGATGAAAGCAGGCAGGCCGGCCATTTTGGGACCCTCATTGGACTTGTTTAATGCAATGCACCTTTGCATTTTCACATGCATTCGCTTCATGCTGTAACCACTGTGCATAAAAATTTGGAAACATGGGATACAGTGTATTATTTGGTGTCTAAGTCATATTTCCCATATTTTCCCTTCCCAGATACAAGCCCGTTTGAGTGTTTGGGGCACTTTTTAGCTAAAATCATCCTACAGGGCCTAACTGCATATGCTAAAGCCTGCCTATTTTGAATGGTGTAGTTGCCCCTGCAACCTCCAAAAATATCAGGATTAACTTCCCCAATAACCTGCTAACTCACCCCTGAAATACATACTTATTCACCCTATTTTGTTAATTGGACTGATTTCTCATTTGAAATGCCCATTTTAGGGGGGCCAGAAATGTGCGTCTTTAAAAGGTGATTTCTACGATACCCCACTTTTGCGCGTCGGACCCCAACTTTTCCCGTAATTGCAGAAAAACCGCAATTTTCAGGAGAAACGAGACAGACAACCCCTCCCTCTGCCACCCACCCGCCCAACTGAAAGCCAGCCATTAGACATGCACAGATAGTTCTGAGGGTCTGTCTGTGATGTCATAAAGGGCCTGCTGATCAATGGGCAGCTTTCTGATTGGCTACTGTATTTGATTGACAGATGGAAGCTGGCAGCTGATTGGCTGTTTAGCCTAAAGTGCTTTACACACCTCCCTGAAGGTACCACTGGCTAAGACTCCACCTCAGCTCATTGGGTAATGAAAAATTTTGAACAATTGATGGATGAAAGCAGGCAGGCTGGCCATTTTGGGACGCTCAGTGGACTTGTTTAATGCAATGCACCTTTGTATATTCACATGCATTCGCTTCATGCTGTAACCACTGTGCATAAAAATTTGGAAACATGGCATACAGTGTATCATTTGGTGTCTAAGTCATGTTTCCCTTATTTTCCCTTCCCAGATACAAGCCCGTTTGAGTGTTTGGGGCACTTTTTAGCTAAAATCATCCTACAGGGCCTAACTGCATATGCTAAAGCCTGCCTATTTTGAAGGGTGTAGTTGCCCCTGCAACCTCCAAAAATATCAGGATTTACTTCCCCAATAACCTGCTAACTCACCCCTGAAATACATACTTATTCACCCTATTTTGTTAATTGGACTCATTTCTCATTTGAAATGCCCATTTTTGGTGGGAAAGAAATGTGCGTCTTTAAAAGGTGATTTCTACGATACCCCACTTTTGCGCGTCGGACCTCAACTTTTCCCGTAAACGCAGAAAAACCGCAATTTTCAGGAGAAACGAGACAGACATCCCCTCCCTCTGCCACCCACCCGCCCAACTGACAGCCAGCCATTAGACATGCACAGATAGTTCTGAGGGTCTGTCTGTGATGTCATAAAGGGCCTGCTGATCAATGGGCAGCTTTCTGATTGGCTGCTGTATTTGATTGACAGATGGAAGCTGGCAGCTGATTGGCTGTCTAGCCTAAAGTGCTTTACACACCTCCCTGATGGTACCACTGGCTAAGACTCCACCTCAGCTCATTGGGTAATGAAAAATTTAGAACAATTGATGGATGAAAGCAGGCAGGCCGGCCATTTTGGGACGCTCATTGGACTTGTTTAATGCAATGCACCTTTGTATTTTCACATGTATTCGCTTCATGCTGTAACCACTGTGCATAAAAATTTGGAAACATGGCATACAGTGTATCATTTGGTGTCTAAGTCATGTTTCCCATATTTTCCCTTCCCAGATACTAGCCCGTTTGAGTGTTTGGGGCACTTTTTATCTAAAATCATCCTACAGGGCCTAACTGCATATGCTAAAGCCTGCCTATTTTGAATGGTGTAGTTGCCCCTGCAACCTCCAAAAATATCAGTATTTACTTCCCCAATAACCTGCTAACTCACCCCGGAAATACATACTTATTCACCCTATTTTGTTAATTGGACTCATTTCTCATTTGAATTGCCCATTTTTGGGGGGCCAGAAATGTGCGTCTTTAAAAGTTGATTTCTACGATACCCCAGTTTTGCGCGTCGGACCTCAACTTTTCCCGTAATTGCAGAAAAACCGCAATTTTCAGGAGAAATGAGACAGACATCCCCTCCCTCTGCCACCCACCCGCCCAACTGAAAGCCAGCCATTAGACATGCACAGATAGTTCTGAGGGTCTGTCTGTGATGTCATAAAGGGCCTGCTGATCAATGGGCAGCTTTCTGATTGGCTACTGTATTTGATTGACAGATGGAAGCTGGCAGCTGATTGGCTGTTTAGCCTAAAGTGCGTTACACACCTCCCTGATGGTACCACTGGCTAAGACTTCACCTCAGCTCATTGGGTAATGAAAAATTTAGAACAATTGATGGATGAAAGCAGGCAGGCCGGCCATTTTGGGACCCTCATTGGACTTGTTTAATGCAATGCACCTTTGCATTTTCACATGCATTCGCTTCATGCTGTAACCACTGTGCATAAAAATTTGGAAACATGGGATACAGTGTATTATTTGGTGTCTAAGTCATATTTCCCATATTTTCCCTTCCCAGATACAAGCCTGTTTGAGTGTTTGGGGCACTTTTTAGCTAAAATCATCCTACAGGGCCTAACTGCATATGCTAAAGCCTGCCTATTTTGAATGGTGTAGTTGCCCCTGCAACCTCCAAAAATATCAGGATTTACTTCCCCAATAACCTGCTAACTCACCCCTGAAATACATACTTATTCACCCTATTTTGTTAATTGGACTGATTTCTCATTTGAAATGCCCATTTTAGGGGGGCCAGAAATGTGCGTCTTTAAAAGGTGATTTCTACGATACCCCACTTTTGCGCGTCGGACCTCAACTTTTCCCGTAAACGCAGAAAAACCGCAATTTTCAGGAGAAACGAGACAGACATCCCCTCCCTCTGCCACCCACCCGCCCAACTGACAGCCAGCCATTAGACATGTACAGATAGTTCTGAGGGTCTGTCTGTGATGTCATAAAGGGCCTGCTGATCAATGGGCAGCTTTCTGATTGGCTGCTGTATTTGATTGACAGATGGAAGCTGGCAGCTGATTGGCTGTCTAGCCTAAAGTGCTTTACACACCTCCCTGATGGTACCACTGGCTAAGACTCCACCTCAGCTCATTGGGTAATGAAAAATTTAGAACAATTGATGGATGAAAGCAGGCAGGCCGGCCATTTTGGGACGCTCAGTGGACTTGTTTAAAGCAATGCACCTTTGTATATTCACATGCATTCGCTTCATGCTGTAACCACTGTGCATAAAAATTTGGAAACATGGCATACAGTGTATCATTTGGTGTCTAAGTCATGTTTCCCTTATTTTCCCTTCCCAGATACAAGCCCGTTTGAGTGTTTGGGGCACTTTTTAGCTAAAATCATCCTACAGGGCCTAACTGCATATGCTAAAGCCTGCCTATTTTGAAGGGTGTAGTTGCCCCTGCAACCTCCAAAAATATCAGGAATTACTTCCCCAATAACCTGCTAACTCACCCCTGAAATACATACTTATTCACCCTATTTTGTTCATTGGACTCATTTCTCATTTGAAATGCCCATTTTTTGAGGGGAAGGAAATGTGCGTCTTTAAAAGGTGATTTCTACGATACCCCACTTTTGCGCGTCGGACCTCAACTTTTCCCGTAAACGCAGAAAAACCGCAATTTTCAGGAGAAACGAGACAGACATCCCCTCCCTCTGCCACCCACCCGCCCAACTGACAGCCAGCCATTAGACATGTACAGATAGTTCTGAGGGTCTGTCTGTGATGTCATAAAGGGCCTGCTGATCAATGGGCAGCTTTCTGATTGGCTGCTGTATTTGATTGACAGATGGAAGCTGGCAGCTGATTGGCTGTCTAGCCTAAAGTGCTTTACACACCTCCCTGATGGTACCACTGGCTAAGACTCCACCTCAGCTCATTGGGTAATGAAAAATTTAGAACAATTGATGGATGAAAGCAGGCAGGCCGGCCATTTTGGGACGCTCATTGGACTTGTTTAATGCAATGCACCTTTGTATTTTCACATGTATTCGCTTCATGCTGTAACCACTGTGCATAAAAATTTGGAAACATGGCATACAGTGTATCATTTGGTGTCTAAGTCATGTTTCCCATATTTTCCCTTCCCAGATACTAGCCCGTTTGAGTGTTTGGGGCACTTTTTATCTAAAATCATCCTACAGGGCCTAACTGCATATGCTAAAGCCTGCCTATTTTGAATGGTGTAGTTGCCCCTGCAACCTCCAAATATATCAGTATTTACTTCCCCAATAACCTGCTAACTCACCCCTGAAATACATACTTATTCACCCTATTTTGTTAATTGGACTCATTTCTCATTTGAATTGCCCATTTTTGGGGGGCCAGAAATGTGCGTCTTTAAAAGTTGATTTCTACGATACCCCAGTTTTGCGCGTCGGACCTCAACTTTTCCCGTAATTGCAGAAAAACCGCAATTTTCAGGAGAAACGAGACAGACATCCCCTCCCTCTGCCACCCACCCGCCCAACTGACAGCCAGCCATTAGACATGCACAGATAGTTCTGAGGGTCTGTCTGTGATGTCATAAAGGGCCTGCTGATCAATGGGCAGCTTTCTGATTGGCTGCTGTATTTGATTGACAGATGGAAGCTGGCAGCTGATTGGCTGTCTAGCCTAAAGTGCTTTACACACCTCCCTGATGGTACCACTGGCTAAGACTCCACCTCAGCTCATTGGGTAATGAAAAATTTAGAACAATTGATGGATGAAAGCAGGCAGGCCGGCCATTTTGGGACGCTCATTGGACTTGTTTAATGCAATGCACCTTTGCATTTTCACATGCATTCGCTTCATGCTGTAACCACTGTGCATAAAAAATTGGAAACATGGCATACAGTGTATTATTTGGTGTCTAAGTCATATTTCCCATATTTTCACTTCCCAGATACAAGCCCTTTTGAGTGTTTGGGGCACTTTTTAGCTAAAATCATCCTACAGGGCCTAACTGCATATGCTAAAGCCTGCCTATTTTGAATGGTGTAGTTGCCCCTGCAACCTCCAAAAATATCAGGATTTACTTCCCCAATAACCTGCTAACTCACCCCTGAAATACATACTTATTCACCCTATTTTGTTAATTGGACTGATTTCTCATTTGAAATGCCCATTTTTGGGGGGCCAGAAATGTGCGTCTTTAAAAGGTGATTTCTACGATACCCCACTTTTGCGCGTCAGACCTCAACTTTTCCCGTAATTGCAGAAAAACCGCAATTTTCAGGAGAAACGAGACAGACATCCCCTCCCTCTGCCACCCACCCGCCCAACTGAAAGCCAGCCATTAGACATGCACAGATAGTTCTGAGGGTCTGTCTGTGATGTCATAAAGGGCCTGCTGATCAATGGGCAGCTTTCTGATTGGCTACTGTATTTGATTGACAGATGGAAGCTGGCAGCTGATTGGCTGTTTAGCCTAAAGTGCTTTACACACCTCCCTGAAGGTACCACTGGCTAAGACTCCACCTCAGCTCATTGGGTAATGAAAAATTTTGAACAATTGATGGATGAAAGCAGGCAGGCCGGCCATTTTGGGACGCTCAGTGGACTTGTTTAATGCAATGCACCTTTGTATATTCACATGCATTCGCTTCATGCTGTAACCACTGTGCATAAAAATTTGGAAACATGGCATACAGTGTATCATTTGGTGTCTAAGTCATGTTTCCCTTATTTTCCCTTCCCAGATACAAGCCCGTTTGAGTGTTTGGGGCACTTTTTAGCTAAAATCATCCTACAGGGCCTAACTGCATATGCTAAAGCCTGCCTATTTTGAAGGGTGTAGTTGCCCCTGCAACCTCCAAAAATATCAGGATTTACTTCCCCAATAACCTGCTAACTCACCCCTGAAATACATACTTATTCACCCTATTTTGTTAATTGGACTCATTTCTCATTTGAAATGCCCATTTTTGGGGGGAAAGAAATGTGCGTCTTTAAAAGGTGATTTCTACGATACCCCACTTTTGCGCGTCGGACCTCAACTTTTCCCGTAAACGCAGAAAAACTGCAGTTTTCAGGAGAAACGAGACAGACATCCCCTCCCTCTGCCACCCACCCGCCCAACTGACAGTCAGCCATTAGACATGCACAGATAGTTCTGAGGGTCTGTCTGTGATGTCATAAAGGGCCTGCTGATCAATGGGCAGCTTTCTGATTGGCTGCTGTATTTGATTGACAGATGGAAGCTGGCAGCTGATTGGCTGTCTAGCCTAAAGTGCTTTACACACCTCCCTGATGGTACCACTGGCTAAGACTCCACCTCAGCTCATTGGGTAATGAAAAATTTAGAACAATTGATGGATGAAAGCAGGCAGGCCGGCCATTTTGGGAGGCTCATTAGACTTGTTTAATGCAATGCACCTTTGCATTTTCACATGCATTCGCTTCATGCTGTAACCACTGTGCATAAAAATTTGGAAACATGGCATACAGTGTATTATTTGGTGTCTAAGTCATATTTCCCATATTTTCACTTCCCAGATACAAGCCCGTTTGAGTGTTTGGGGCACTTTTTAGCTAAAATCATCCTACAGGGCCTAACTGCATATGCTAAAGCCTGCCTATTTTGAATGGTGTAGTTGCCCCTGCAACCTCCAAAAATATCAGGATTTACTTCCCCAATAACCTGCTAACTCACCCCTGAAATACATACTTATTCACCCTATTTTGTTAATTGGACTGATTTCTCATTTGAAATGCCCATTTTTGGGGGGCCAGAAATGTGCGTCTTTAAAAGGTGATTTCTACGATACCCCACTTTTGCGCGTCAGACCTCAACTTTTCCCGTAATTGCAGAAAAACCGCAATTTTCAGGAGAAACGAGACAGACATCCCCTCCCTCTGCCACCCACCCGCCCAACTGAAAGCCAGCCATTAGACATGCACAGATAGTTCTGAGGGTCTGTCTGTGATGTCATAAAGGGCCTGCTGATCAATGGGCAGCTTTCTGATTGGCTACTGTATTTGATTGACAGATGGAAGCTGGCAGCTGATTTGCTGTTTAGCCTAAAGTGCTTTACACACCTCCCTGAAGGTACCACTGGCTAAGACTCCACCTCAGCTCATTGGGTAATGAAAAATTTAGAACAATTGATGGATGAAAGCAGGCAGGCCGGCCATTTTGGGACGCTCAGTGGACTTGTTTAAAGCAATGCACCTTTGTATATTCACATGCATTCGCTTCATGCTGTAACCACTGTGCATAAAAATTTGGAAACATGGCATACAGTGTATCATTTGGTGTCTAAGTCATGTTTCCCTTATTTTCCCTTCCCAGATACAAGCCCGTTTGAGTATTTGGGGCACTTTTTAGCTAAAATCATCCTACAGGGCCTAACTGCATATGCTAAAGCCTGCCTATTTTGAAGGATGTAGTTGCCCCTGCAACCTCCAAAAATATCAGGATTTACTTCCCCAATAACCTGCTAACTCACCCCTGAAATACATACTTATTCACCCTATTTTGTTCATTGGACTCATTTCTCATTTGAAATGCCCATTTTTGAGGGGAAGGAAATGTGCGTCTTTAAAAGTTGATTTCTACGATACCCCACTTTTGCGCGTCGGACCTCAACTTTTCCCGTAAACGCAGAAAAACCGCAATTTTCAGGAGAAACGAGACAGACATCCCCTCCCTCTGCCACCCACCCGCCCAACTGACAGCCAGCCATTAGACATGCACAGATAGTTCTGAGGGTCTGTCTGTGATGTCATAAAGGGCCTGCTGATCAATGGGCAGCTTTCTGATTGGCTGCTGTATTTGATTGACAGATGGAAGCTGGCAGCTGATTGGCTGTCTAGCCTAAAGTGCTTTACACACCTCCCTGATGGTACCACTGGCTAAGACTCCACCTCAGCTCATTGGGTAATGAAAAATTTAGAACAATTGATGGATGAAAGCAGGCAGGCCGGCCATTTTGGGACGCTCATTGGACTTGTTTAATGCAATGCACCTTTGTATTTTCACATGTATTCGCTTCATGCTGTAACCACTGTGCATAAAAATTTGGAAACATGGCATACAGTGTATCATTTGGTGTCTAAGTCATGTTTCCCATATTTTCCCTTCCCAGATACTAGCCCGTTTGAGTGTTTGGGGCACTTTTTATCTAAAATCATCCTACAGGGCCTAACTGCATATGCTAAAGCCTGCCTATTTTGAATGGTGTAGTTGCCCCTGCAACCTCCAAATATATCAGTATTTACTTCCCCAATAACCTGCTAACTCACCCCTGAAATACATACTTATTCACCCTATTTTGTTAATTGGACTCATTTCTCATTTGAATTGCCCATTTTTGGGGGGCCAGAAATGTGCGTCTTTAAAAGTTGATTTCTACGATACCCCAGTTTTGCGCGTCGGACCTCAACTTTTCCCGTAATTGCAGAAAAACCGCAATTTTCAGGAGAAACGAGACAGACATCCCCTCCCTCTGCCACCCACCCGCCCAACTGACAGCCAGCCATTAGACATGCACAGATAGTTCTGAGGGTCTGTCTGTGATGTCATAAAGGGCCTGCTGATCAATGGGCAGCTTTCTGATTGGCTACTGTATTTGATTGACAGATGGAAGCTGGCAGCTGATTGGCTGTTTAGCCTAAAGTGCTTTACACACCTCCCTGAAGGTACCACTGGCTAAGACTCCACCTCAGCTCATTGGGTAATGAAAAATTTTGAACAATTGATGGATGAAAGCAGGCAGGCCGGCCATTTTGGGACGCTCAGTGGACTTGTTTAATGCAATGCACCTTTGTATATTCACATGCATTCGCTTCATGCTGTAACCACTGTGCATAAAAATTTGGAAACATGGCATACAGTGTATCATTTGGTGTCTAAGTCATGTTTCCCTTATTTTCCCTTCCCAGATACAAGCCCGTTTGAGTGTTTGGGGCACTTTTTAGCTAAAATCATCCTACAGGGCCTAACTGCATATGCTAAAGCCTGCCTATTTTGAAGGGTGTAGTTGCCCCTGCAACCTCCAAAAATATCAGGATTTACTTCCCCAATAACCTGCTAACTCACCCCTGAAATACATACTTATTCACCCTATTTTGTTAATTGGACTCATTTCTCATTTGAAATGCCCATTTTTTGGGGGAAAGAAATGTGCGTCTTTAAAAGGTGATTTCTACGATACCCCACTTTCGCGCGTCGGACCTCAACTTTTCCCGTAAACGCAGAAAAACCGCAATTTTCAGGAGAAACGAGACAGACATCCCCTCCCTCTGCCACCCACCCGCCCAACTGAAAGCCAGCCATTAGACATGCACAGATAGTTCTGAGGGTCTGTCTGTGATGTCATAAAGGGCCTGCTGATCAATGGGCAGCTTTCTGATTGGCTACTGTATTTGATTGACAGATGGAAGCTGGCAGCTGATTGGCTGTTTAGCCTAAAGTGCTTTACACACCTCCCTGATGGTACCACTGGCTAAGACTCCACCTCAGCTCATTGGGTAATGAAAAATTTAGAACAATTGATGGATGAAAGCAGGCAGGCCGGCCATTTTGGGACGCTCAGTGGACTTGTTTAAAGCAATGCACCTTTGTATATTCACATGCATTCGCTTCATGCTGTAACCACTGTGCATAAAAATTTGGAAACATGGCATACAGTGTATCATTTGGTGTCTAAGTCATGTTTCCCTTATTTTCCCTTCCCAGATACAGGCCCGTTTGAGTGTTTGGGGCACTTTTTAGCTAAAATCATCCTACAGGGCCTAACTGCATATGCTAAAGCCTGCCTATTTTGAAGGGTGTAGTTGCCCCTGCAACCTCCAAAAATATCAGGATTTACTTCCCCAATAACCTGCTAACTCACCCCTGAAATACATACTTATTCACCCTATTTTGTTCATTGGACTCATTTCTCATTTGAAATGCCCATTTTTTGAGGGGAAGGAAATGTGCGTCTTTAAAATGTGATTTCTACGATACCCCACTTTTGCGCGTCGGACCTCAACTTTTCCCGTAAACGCAGAAAAACCGCAATTTTCAGGAGAAACGAGACAGACATCCCCTCCCTCTGCCACCCACCCGCCCAACTGACAGCCAGCCATTAGACATGCACAGATAGTTCTGAGGGTCTGTCTGTGATGTCATAAAGGGCCTGCTGATCAATGGGCAGCTTTCTGATTGGCTGCTGTATTTGATTGACAGATGGAAGCTGGCAGCTGATTGGCTGTCTAGCCTAAAGTGCTTTACACACCTCCCTGATGGTACCACTGTCTAAGACTCCACCTCAGCTCATTGGGTAATGAAAAATTTAGAACAATTGATGGATGAAAGCAGGCAGGCCGGCCATTTTGGGACGCTCATTGGACTTGTTTAATGCAATGCACCTTTGTATTTTCACATGTATTCGCTTCATGCTGTAACCACTGTGCATAAAAATTTGGAAACATGGCATACAGTGTATCATTTGGTGTCTAAGTCATGTTTCCCATATTTTCCCTTCCCAGATACTAGCCCGTTTGAGTGTTTGGGGCACTTTTTATCTAAAATCATCCTACAGGGCCTAACTGCATATGCTAAAGCCTGCCTATTTTGAATGGTGTAGTTGCCCCTGCAACCTCCAAAAATATCAGGACTTACTTCCCCAATAACCTGCTAACTCACCCCTGAAATACATACTTATTCACCCTATTTTGTTAATTGGACTCATTTCTCATTTGAATTGCCCATTTTTGGGGGGCCAGAAATGTGCGTCTTTAAAAGTTGATTTCTACGATACCCCAGTTTTGCGCGTCGGACCTCAACTTTTCCCGTAATTGCAGAAAAACCGCAATTTTCAGGAGAAACGAGACAGACATCCCCTCCCTCTGCCACCCACCCGCCCAACTGACAGCCAGCCATTAGACATGCACAGATAGTTCTGAGGGTCTGTCTGTGATGTCATAAAGGGCCTGCTGATCAATGGGCAGCTTTCTGATTGGCTGCTGTATTTGATTGACAGATGGAAGCTGGCAGCTGATTGGCTGTCTAGCCTAAAGTGCTTTACACACCTCCCTGATGGTACCACTGGCTAAGACTCCACCTCAGCTCATTGGGTAATGAAAAATTTAGAACAATTGATGGATGAAAGCAGGCAGGCCGGCCATTTTGGGACGCTCATTGGACTTGTTTAATGCAATGCACCTTTGCATTTTCACATGCATTCGCTTCATGCTGTAACCACTGTGCATAAAAATTTGGAAACATGGCATACAGTGTATTATTTGGTGTCTAAGTCATATTTCCCATATTTTCACTTCCCAGATACAAGCCCGTTTGAGTGTTTGGGGCACTTTTTAGCTAAAATCATCCTACAGGGCCTAACTGCATATGCTAAAGCCTGCCTATTTTGAATGGTGTAGTTGCCCCTGCAACCTCCAAAAATATCAGGATTTACTTCCCCAATAACCTGCTAACTCACCCCTGAAATACATACTTATTCACCCTATTTTGTTAATTGGACTCATTTCTCATTTGAAATGCCCATTTTTGGGGGGAAAGAAATGTGCGTCTTTAAAAGGTGATTTCTACGATACCCCACTTTTGCGCGTCGGACCTCAACTTTTCCCGTAAACGCAGAAAAACCGCAGTTTTCAGGAGAAACGAGACAGACATCCCCTCCCTCTGCCACCCACCCGCCCAACTGACAGTCAGCCATTAGACATGCACAGATAGTTCTGAGGGTCTGTCTGTGATGTCATAAAGGGCCTGCTGATCAATGGGCAGCTTTCTGATTGGCTGCTGTATTTGATTGACAGATGGAAGCTGGCAGCTGATTGGCTGTCTAGCCTAAAGTGCTTTACACACCTCCCTGATGGTACCACTGGCTAAGACTCCACCTCAGCTCATTGGGTAATGAAAAATTTAGAACAATTGATGGATGAAAGCAGGCAGGCCGGCCATTTTGGGACGCTCATTGGACTTGTTTAATGCAATGCACCTTTGTATTTTCACATGTATTCGCTTCATGCTGTAACCACTGTGCATAAAAATTTGGAAACATGGCATACAGTGTATCATTTGGTGTCTAAGTCATGTTTCCCATATTTTCCCTTCCCAGATACTAGCCCGTTTGAGTGGTTGGGGCACTTTTTATCTAAAATCATCCTACAGGGCCTAACTGCATATGCTAAAGCCTGCCTATTTTGAATGGTGTAGTTGCCCCTGCAACCTCCAAAAATATCAGTATTTACTTCCCCAATAACCTGCTAACTCACCCCGGAAATACATACTTATTCACCCTATTTTGTTAATTGGACTCATTTCTCATTTGAATTGCCCATTTTTGGGGGGCCAGAAATGTGCGTCTTTAAAAGTTGATTTCTACGATACCCCAGTTTTGCGCGTCGGACCTCAACTTTTCCCGTAATTGCAGAAAAACCGCAATTTTCAGGAGAAACGAGACAGACATCCCCTCCCTCTGCCACCCACCCGCCCAACTGAAAGCCAGCCATTAGACATGCACAGATAGTTCTGAGGGTCTGTCTGTGATGTCATAAAGGGCCTGCTGATCAATGGGCAGCTTTCTGATTGGCTACTGTATTTGATTGACAGATGGAAGCTGGCAGCTGATTGGCTGTTTAGCCTAAAGTGCGTTACACACCTCCCTGATGGTACCACTGGCTAAGACTTCACCTCAGCTCATTGGGTAATGAAAAATTTAGAACAATTGATGGATGAAAGCAGGCAGGCCGGCCATTTTGGGACTCTCATTGGACTTGTTTAATGCAATGCACCTTTGCATTTTCACATGCATTCGCTTCATGCTGTAACCACTGTGCATAAAAATTTGGAAACATGGGATACAGTGTATTATTTGGTGTCTAAGTCATATTTCCCATATTTTCCCTTCCCAGATACAAGCCCGTTTGAATGTTTGGGGCACTTTTTAGCTAAAATCATCCTACAGGGCCTAACTGCATATGCTAAAGCCTGCCTATTTTGAATGGTGTAGTTGCCCCTGCAACCTCCAAAAATATCAGGATTTACTTCCCCAATAACCTGCTAACTCACCCCTGAAATACATACTTATTCACCCTATTTTGTTAATTGGACTGATTTCTCATTTGAAATGCCCATTTTAGGGGGGCCAGAAATGTGCGTCTTTAAAGGGTGATTTCTACGATACCCCACTTTTGCGCGTCGGACCTCAACTTTTCCCGTAATTGCAGAAAAACCGCAATTTTCAGGAGAAACGAGACAGACAACCCCTCCCTCTGCCACCCACCCGCCCAACTGAAAGCCAGCCATTAGACATGCACAGATAGTTCTGAGGGTCTGTCTGTGATGTCATAAAGGCCCTGCTGATCAATGGGCAGCTTTCTGATTGGCTACTGTATTTGATTGACAGATGGAAGCTGGCAGCTGATTGGCTGTTTAGCCTAAAGTGCTTTACACACCTCCCTGAAGGTACCACTGGCTAAGACTCCACCTCAGCTCATTGGGTAATGAAAAATTTAGAACAATTGATGGATGAAAGCAGGCAGGCCGGCCATTTTGGGACGCTCATTGGACTTGTTTAATGCAATGCACCTTTGTATTTTCACATGCATTCGCTTCATGCTGTAACCACTGTGCATAAAAATTTGGAAACATGGCATACAGTGTATTATTTGGTGTCTAAGTCATATTTCCCATATTTTCCCTTCCCAGATACAAGCCCGTTTGAGAGTTTGGGGCACTTTTTAGCTAAAATCATCCTACAGGGCCTAACTGCATATGCTAAAGCCTGCCTATTTTGAAGGGTGTAGTTGCCCCTGCAACCTCCAAAAATATCAGGATTTACTTCCCCAATAACCTGCTAACTCACCCCGGAAATACATACTTATTCACCCTATTTTGTTAATTGGACTCATTTCTCATTTGAATTGCCCATTTTTGGGGGGCCAGAAATGTGCGTCTTTAAAAGTTGATTTCTACGATACCCCAGTTTTGCGCGTCGGACCTCAACTTTTCCCGTAATTGCAGAAAAAACGCAATTTTCAGGAGAAACGAGACAGACATCCCCTCCCTCTGCCACCCACCCGCCCAACTGAAAGCCAGCCATTAGACATGCACAGATAGTTCTGAGGGTCTGTCTGTGATGTCATAAAGGGCCTGCTGATCAATGGGCAGCTTTCTGATTGGCTGCTGTATTTGATTGACAGATGGAAGCTGGCAGCTGATTGGCTGTCTAGCGTAAAGTGCTTTACACACCTCCCTGATGGTACCACTGGCTAAGACTCCACCTCAGCTCATTGGGTAATGAAAAATTTAGAACAATTGATGGATGAAAGCAGGCAGGCCGGCCATTTTGGGACGCTCATTGGACTTGTTTAATGCAATGCACCTTTGTATTTTCACATGCATTCGCTTCATGCTGTAACCACTGTGCATAAAAATTTGGAAACATGGCATAGCCCGTTTGAGTGTTTGGGGCACTTTTTAGCTAAAATCATCCTACAGGGCCTAACTGCAAATGCTAAAGCCTGCCTATTTTGAATGGTGTAGTGGCCCCTGCAACCTCCAAAAATATCAGGACTTACTTCCCCAATAACCTGCTAACTCACCCCTGAAATACATACTTATTCACCCAATTTTTTCATTGGACTCATTTCTCATTTTAAATGCCCATTTTTGGGGGGCCAGAAATGTGCGTCTTTAAAAGTTGATTTCTACGATACCCCAGTTTTGCACGTCGGACCTCAACTTTTCCCGTAATTGCAGAAAAACCGCAATTTTCAGGAGAAACGAGACAGACATCCCCTCCCTCTGCCACCCACCCGCCCAACTGAAAGCCAGCCATTAGACATGCACAGATAGTTCTGAGGGTCTGTCTGTGATGTCATAAAGGGCCTGCTGATCAATGGGCAGCTTTCTGATTGGCTACTGTATTTGATTGACAGATGGAAGCTGGCAGCTGATTGGAAGTTTAGCCTAAAGTGCTTTACACACCTCCCTTATGGTACCACTGGCTAAGACTCCACCTCAGCTCATTGGGTAATGAAAAATTTAGAACAATTGATGGATGAAAGCAGGCAGGCCGGCCATTTTGGGACGCTCATTGGACTTGTTTAATGCAATGCACCTTTGTATTTTCACATGCATTCGCTTCATGCTGTTACCACTGTGCATAAAAATTTGGAAACATGGCATACAGTGTATTATTTGGTGTCTAAGTCATATTTCCCATATTTTCCCTTCCCAGATACAAGCCCGTTTGAGAGTTTGGGGCACTTTTTAGCTAAAATCATCCTACAGGGCCTAACTGCATATGCTAAAGCCTGCCTATTTTGAATGGTGTAGTTGCCCCTGCAACCTCCAAAAATATCAGTATTTACTTCCCCAATAACCTGCTAACTCACCCCTGAAATACATACTTATTCACCCTATTTTGTTAATTGGACTCATTTCTCATTTGAATTGCCCATTTTTTGGGGGCCAGAAATGTGCGTCTTTAAAAGGTGATTTCTACGATACCCCACTTTTGCGCGTCGGACCTCAACTTTTCCCGTAAACGCAGAAAAACCGCAATTTTCAGGAGAAACAAGACAGACATCCCCTCCCTCTGCTACCCACCCGCCCAACTGACAGCCAGCCATTAGACATGCACAGATAGTTCTGAGGGTCTGTCTGTGATGTCATAAAGGGCCTGCTGATCAATGGGCAGCTTTCTGATTGGCTGCTGTATTTGAATGACAGATGGAAGCTGGCAGCTGATTGGCTGTCTAGCGTAAAGTGCTTTACACAGCTCCCTGATGGTACCACTGGCTAAGACTCCACCTCAGCTCATTGGGTAATGAAAAATTTAGAACAATTGATGGATGAAAGCAGGCAGGCCGGCCATTTTGGGACGCTCATTGGACTTGTTTAATGCAATGCACCTTTGTATTTTCACATGCATTCGCTTCATGCTGTAACCACTGTGCATAAAAATTTGGAAACATGGCATAGCCCGTTTGAGTGTTTGGGGCACTTTTTAGCTAAAATCATCCTACAGGGCCTAACTGCAAATGCTAAAGCCTGCCTATTTTGAATGGTGTAGTGGCCCCTGCAACCTCCAAAAATATCAGGACTTACTTCCCCAATAACCTGCTAACTCACCCCTGAAATACATACTTATTCACCCAATTTTGTTAATTGGACTCATTTCTCATTTTAAATGCCCATTTTTGGGGGGCCAGAAATGTGCGTCTTTAAAAGTTGATTTCTACGATACCCCAGTTTTGCACGTCGGACCTCAACTTTTCCCGTAATTGCAGAAAAACCGCAATTTTCAGGAGAAACGAGACAGACATCCCCTCCCTCTGCCACCCACCCGCCCAACTGAAAGCCAGCCATTAGACATGCACAGATAGTTCTGAGGGTCTGTCTGTGATGTCATAAAGGGCCTGCTGATCAATGGGCAGCTTTCTGATTGGCTACTGTATTTGATTGACAGATGGAAGCTGGCAGCTGATTGGAAGTTTAGCCTAAAGTGCTTTACACACCTCCCTTATGGTACCACTGGCTAAGACTCCACCTCAGCTCATTGGGTAATGAAAAATTTAGAACAATTGATGGATGAAAGCAGGCAGGCCGGCCATTTTGGGACGCTCATTGGACTTGTTTAATGCAATGCACCTTTGTATTTTCACATGCATTCGCTTCATGCTGTAACCACTGTGCATAAAAATTTGGAAACATGGCATACAGTGTATTATTTGGTGTCTAAGTCATATTTTCCATATTTTCCCTTCCCAGATACAAGCCCGTTTGAGAGTTTGGGGCACTTTTTAGCTAAAATCATCCTACAGGGCCTAACTGCATATGCTAAAGCCTGCCTATTTTGAATGGTGTAGTTGCCCCTGCAACCTCCAAAAATATCAGTATTTACTTCCCCAATAACCTGCTAACTCACCCCTGAAATACATACTTATTCACCCTATTTTGTTAATTGGACTCATTTCTCATTTGAATTGCCCATTTTTTGGGGGCCAGAAATGTGCGTCTTTAAAAGGTGATTTCTACGATACCCCACTTTTGCGCGTCGGACCTCAATTTTTCCCGTAAACGCAGAAAAACCGCAATTTTCAGGAGAAACAAGACAGACATCCCCTCCCTCTGCCACCCACCCGCCCAACTGACAGCCAGCCATTAGACATGCACAGATAGTTCTGAGGGTCTGTCTGTGATGTCATAAAGGGCCTGCTGATCAATGGGCAGCTTTCTGATTGGCTGCTGTATTTGATTGACAGATGGAAGCTGGCAGTTGATTGGCTGTCTAGCCTAAAGTGCGTTACACACCTCCCTGATGGTACCACTGGCTAAGACTCCACCTCAGCTCATTGGGTAATGAAAAATTTAGAACAATTGATGGATGAAAGCAGGCAGGCCGGCCATTTTGGGACGCTCAGTGGACTTGTTTAATGCAATGCACCTTTGTATATTCACATGCATTCGCTTCATGCTGTAACCACTGTGCATAAAAATTTGGAAACATGGCATACAGTGTATCATTTGGTGTCTAAGTCATGTTTCCCTTATTTTCCCTTCCCAGATACAAGCCCGTTTGAGTGTTTGGGGCACTTTTTAGCTAAAATCATCCTACAGGGCCTAACTGCATATGCTAAAGCCTGCCTATTTTGAAGGGTGTAGTTGCCCCTGCAACCTCCAAAAATATCAGGATTTACTTCCCCAATAACCTGCTAACTCACCCCGGAAATACATACTTATTCACCCTATTTTGTTAATTGGACTCATTTCTCATTTGAATTGCCCATTTTTGGGGGGCCAGAAATGTGCGTCTTTAAAAGTTGATTTCTACGATACCCCAGTTTTGCGCGTCGGACCTCAACTTTTCCCGTAATTGCAGAAAAAACGCAATTTTCAGGAGAAACGAGACAGACATCCCCTCCCTCTGCCACCCACCCGCCCAACTGAAAGCCAGCCATTAGACATGCACAGATAGTTCTGAGGGTCTGTCTGTGATGTCATAAAGGGCCTGCTGATCAATGGGCAGCTTTCTGATTGGCTGCTGTATTTGATTGACAGATGGAAGCTGGCAGCTGATTGGCTGTCTAGCCTAAAGTGCTTTACACACCTCCCTGATGGTACCACTGGCTAAGACTCCACCTCAGCTCATTGGGTAATGAAAAATTTAGAACAATTGATGGATGAAAGCAGGCAGGCCGGCCATTTTGGGACGCTCATTGGACTTGTTTAATGCAATGCACCTTTGTATTTTCACATGTATTCGCTTCATGCTGTAACCACTGTGCATAAAAATTTGGAAACATGGCATACAGTGTATCATTTGGTGTCTAAGTCATGTTTCCCATATTTTCCCTTCCCAGATACTAGCCCGTTTGAGTGGTTGGGGCACTTTTTATCTAAAATCATCCTACAGGGCCTAACTGCATATGCTAAAGCCTGCCTATTTTGAATGGTGTAGTTGCCCCTGCAACCTCCAAAAATATCAGTATTTACTTCCCCAATAACCTGCTAACTCACCCCGGAAATACATACTTATTCACCCTATTTTGTTAATTGGACTCATTTCTCATTTGAATTGCCCATTTTTGGGGGGCCAGAAATGTGCGTCTTTAAAAGTTGATTTCTACGATACCCCAGTTTTGCGCGTCGGACCTCAACTTTTCCCGTAATTGCAGAAAAACCGCAATTTTCAGGAGAAACGAGACAGACATCCCCTCCCTCTGCCACCCACCCGCCCAACTGAAAGCCAGCCATTAGACATGCACAGATAGTTCTGAGGGTCTGTCTGTGATGTCATAAAGGGCCTGCTGATCAATGGGCAGCTTTCTGATTGGCTACTGTATTTGATTGACAGATGGAAGCTGGCAGCTGATTGGCTGTTTAGCCTAAAGTGCGTTACACACCTCCCTGATGGTACCACTGGCTAAGACTTCACCTCAGCTCATTGGGTAATGAAAAATTTAGAACAATTGATGGATGAAAGCAGGCAGGCCGGCCATTTTGGGACCCTCATTGGACTTGTTTAATGCAATGCACCTTTGCATTTTCACATGCATTCGCTTCATGCTGTAACCACTGTGCATAAAAATTTGGAAACATGGGATACAGTGTATTATTTGGTGTCTAAGTCATATTTCCCATATTTTCCCTTCCCAGATACAAGCCCGTTTGAATGTTTGGGGCACTTTTTAGCTAAAATCATCCTACAGGGCCTAACTGCATATGCTAAAGCCTGCCTATTTTGAATGGTGTAGTTGCCCCTGCAACCTCCAAAAATATCAGGATTTACTTCCCCAATAACCTGCTAACTCACCCCTGAAATACATACTTATTCACCCTATTTTGTTAATTGGACTGATTTCTCATTTGAAATGCCCATTTTAGGGGGGCCAGAAATGTGCGTCTTTAAAGGGTGATTTCTACGATACCCCACTTTTGCGCGTCGGACCTCAACTTTTCCCGTAATTGCAGAAAAACCGCAATTTTCAGGAGAAACGAGACAGACAACCCCTCCCTCTGCCACCCACCCGCCCAACTGAAAGCCAGCCATTAGACATGCACAGATAGTTCTGAGGGTCTGTCTGTGATGTCATAAAGGCCCTGCTGATCAATGGGCAGCTTTCTGATTGGCTACTGTATTTGATTGACAGATGGAAGCTGGCAGCTGATTGGCTGTTTAGCCTAAAGTGCTTTACACACCTCCCTGAAGGTACCACTGGCTAAGACTCCACCTCAGCTCATTGGGTAATGAAAAATTTAGAACAATTGATGGATGAAAGCAGGCAGGCCGGCCATTTTGGGACGCTCATTGGACTTGTTTAATGCAATGCACCTTTGTATTTTCACATGCATTCGCTTCATGCTGTAACCACTGTGCATAAAAATTTGGAAACATGGCATACAGTGTATTATTTGGTGTCTAAGTCATATTTCCCATATTTTCCCTTCCCAGATACAAGCCCGTTTGAGAGTTTGGGGCACTTTTTAGCTAAAATCATCCTACAGGGCCTAACTGCATATGCTAAAGCCTGCCTATTTTGAATGGTGTAGTTGCCCCTGCAACCTCCAAAAATATCAGTATTTACTTCCCCAATAACCTGCTAACTCACCCCTGAAATACATACTTATTCACCCTATTTTGTTAATTGGACTCATTTCTCATTTGAATTGCCCATTTTTTGGGGGCCAGAAATGTGCGTCTTTAAAAGGTGATTTCTACGATACCCCACTTTTGCGCGTCGGACCTCAATTTTTCCCGTAAACGCAGAAAAACCGCAATTTTCAGGAGAAACAAGACAGACATCCCCTCCCTCTGCCACCCACCCGCCCAACTGACAGCCAGCCATTAGACATGCACAGATAGTTCTGAGGGTCTGTCTGTGATGTCATAAAGGGCCTGCTGATCAATGGGCAGCTTTCTGATTGGCTGCTGTATTTGATTGACAGATGGAAGCTGGCAGTTGATTGGCTGTCTAGCCTAAAGTGCGTTACACACCTCCCTGATGGTACCACTGGCTAAGACTCCACCTCAGCTCATTGGGTAATGAAAAATTTAGAACAATTGATGGATGAAAGCAGGCAGGCCGGCCATTTTGGGACGCTCAGTGGACTTGTTTAATGCAATGCACCTTTGTATATTCACATGCATTCGCTTCATGCTGTAACCACTGTGCATAAAAATTTGGAAACATGGCATACAGTGTATCATTTGGTGTCTAAGTCATGTTTCCCTTATTTTCCCTTCCCAGATACAAGCCCGTTTGAGTGTTTGGGGCACTTTTTAGCTAAAATCATCCTACAGGGCCTAACTGCATATGCTAAAGCCTGCCTATTTTGAAGGGTGTAGTTGCCCCTGCAACCTCCAAAAATATCAGGATTTACTTCCCCAATAACCTGCTAACTCACCCCGGAAATACATACTTATTCACCCTATTTTGTTAATTGGACTCATTTCTCATTTGAATTGCCCATTTTTGGGGGGCCAGAAATGTGCGTCTTTAAAAGTTGATTTCTACGATACCCCAGTTTTGCGCGTCGGACCTCAACTTTTCCCGTAATTGCAGAAAAAACGCAATTTTCAGGAGAAACGAGACAGACATCCCCTCCCTCTGCCACCCACCCGCCCAACTGAAAGCCAGCCATTAGACATGCACAGATAGTTCTGAGGGTCTGTCTGTGATGTCATAAAGGGCCTGCTGATCAATGGGCAGCTTTCTGATTGGCTGCTGTATTTGATTGACAGATGGAAGCTGGCAGCTGATTGGCTGTCTAGCGTAAAGTGCTTTACACACCTCCCTGATGGTACCACTGGCTAAGACTCCACCTCAGCTCATTGGGTAATGAAAAATTTAGAACAATTGATGGATGAAAGCAGGCAGGCCGGCCATTTTGGGACGCTCATTGGACTTGTTTAATGCAATGCACCTTTGTATTTTCACATGCATTCGCTTCATGCTGTAACCACTGTGCATAAAAATTTGGAAACATGGCATAGCCCGTTTGAGTGTTTGGGGCACTTTTTAGCTAAAATCATCCTACAGGGCCTAACTGCAAATGCTAAAGCCTGCCTATTTTGAATGGTGTAGTGGCCCCTGCAACCTCCAAAAATATCAGGACTTACTTCCCCAATAACCTGCTAACTCACCCCTGAAATACATACTTATTCACCCAATTTTGTTCATTGGACTCATTTCTCATTTTAAATGCCCATTTTTGGGGGGCCAGAAATGTGCGTCTTTAAAAGTTGATTTCTACGATACCCCAGTTTTGCACGTCGGACCTCAACTTTTCCCGTAATTGCAGAAAAACCGCAATTTTCAGGAGAAACGAGACAGACATCCCCTCCCTCTGCCACCCACCCGCCCAACTGAAAGCCAGCCATTAGACATGCACAGATAGTTCTGAGGGTCTGTCTGTGATGTCATAAAGGGCCTGCTGATCAATGGGCAGCTTTCTGATTGGCTACTGTATTTGATTGACAGATGGAAGCTGGCAGCTGATTGGAAGTTTAGCCTAAAGTGCTTTACACACCTCCCTTATGGTACCACTGGCTAAGACTCCACCTCAGCTCATTGGGTAATGAAAAATTTAGAACAATTGATGGATGAAAGCAGGCAGGCCGGCCATTTTGGGACGCTCATTGGACTTGTTTAATGCAATGCACCTTTGTATTTTCACATGCATTCGCTTCATGCTGTTACCACTGTGCATAAAAATTTGGAAACATGGCATACAGTGTATTATTTGGTGTCTAAGTCATATTTCCCATATTTTCCCTTCCCAGATACAAGCCCGTTTGAGAGTTTGGGGCACTTTTTAGCTAAAATCATCCTACAGGGCCTAACTGCATATGCTAAAGCCTGCCTATTTTGAATGGTGTAGTTGCCCCTGCAACCTCCAAAAATATCAGTATTTACTTCCCCAATAACCTGCTAACTCACCCCTGAAATACATACTTATTCACCCTATTTTGTTAATTGGACTCATTTCTCATTTGAATTGCCCATTTTTTGGGGGCCAGAAATGTGCGTCTTTAAAAGGTGATTTCTACGATACCCCACTTTTGCGCGTCGGACCTCAACTTTTCCCGTAAACGCAGAAAAACCGCAATTTTCAGGAGAAACAAGACAGACATCCCCTCCCTCTGCTACCCACCCGCCCAACTGACAGCCAGCCATTAGACATGCACAGATAGTTCTGAGGGTCTGTCTGTGATGTCATAAAGGGCCTGCTGATCAATGGGCAGCTTTCTGATTGGCTGCTGTATTTGAATGACAGATGGAAGCTGGCAGCTGATTGGCTGTCTAGCGTAAAGTGCTTTACACACCTCCCTGATGGTACCACTGGCTAAGACTCCACCTCAGCTCATTGGGTAATGAAAAATTTAGAACAATTGATGGATGAAAGCAGGCAGGCCGGCCATTTTGGGACGCTCATTGGACTTGTTTAATGCAATGCACCTTTGTATTTTCACATGCATTCGCTTCATGCTGTAACCACTGTGCATAAAAATTTGGAAACATGGCATAGCCCGTTTGAGTGTTTGGGGCACTTTTTAGCTAAAATCATCCTACAGGGCCTAACTGCAAATGCTAAAGCCTGCCTATTTTGAATGGTGTAGTGGCCCCTGCAACCTCCAAAAATATCAGGACTTACTTCCCCAATAACCTGCTAACTCACCCCTGAAATACATACTTATTCACCCAATTTTGTTCATTGGACTCATTTCTCATTTTAAATGCCCATTTTTGGGGGGCCAGAAATGTGCGTCTTTAAAAGTTGATTTCTACGATACCCCAGTTTTGCACGTCGGACCTCAACTTTTCCCGTAATTGCAGAAAAACCGCAATTTTCAGGAGAAACGAGACAGACATCCCCTCCCTCTGCCACCCACCCGCCCAACTGAAAGCCAGCCATTAGACATGCACAGATAGTTCTGAGGGTCTGTCTGTGATGTCATAAAGGGCCTGCTGATCAATGGGCAGCTTTCTGATTGGCTACTGTATTTGATTGACAGATGGAAGCTGGCAGCTGATTGGAAGTTTAGCCTAAAGTGCTTTACACACCTCCCTTATGGTACCACTGGCTAAGACTCCACCTCAGCTCATTGGGTAATGAAAAATTTAGAACAATTGATGGATGAAAGCAGGCAGGCCGGCCATTTTGGGACGCTCATTGGACTTGTTTAATGCAATGCACCTTTGTATTTTCACATGCATTCGCTTCATGCTGTAACCACTGTGCATAAAAATTTGGAAACATGGCATACAGTGTATTATTTGGTGTCTAAGTCATATTTTCCATATTTTCCCTTCCCAGATACAAGCCCGTTTGAGAGTTTGGGGCACTTTTTAGCTAAAATCATCCTACAGGGCCTAACTGCATATGCTAAAGCCTGCCTATTTTGAATGGTGTAGTTGCCCCTGCAACCTCCAAAAATATCAGTATTTACTTCCCCAATAACCTGCTAACTCACCCCTGAAATACATACTTATTCACCCTATTTTGTTAATTGGACTCATTTCTCATTTGAATTGCCCATTTTTTGGGGGCCAGAAATGTGCGTCTTTAAAAGGTGATTTCTACGATACCCCACTTTTGCGCGTCGGACCTCAATTTTTCCCGTAAACGCAGAAAAACCACAATTTTCAGGAGAAACAAGACAGACATCCCCTCCCTCTGCCACCCACCCGCCCAACTGACAGCCAGCCATTAGACATGCACAGATAGTTCTGAGGGTCTGTCTGTGATGTCATAAAGGGCCTGCTGATCAATGGGCAGCTTTCTGATTGGCTGCTGTATTTGATTGACAGATGGAAGCTGGCAGTTGATTGGCTGTCTAGCCTAAAGTGCGTTACACACCTCCCTGATGGTACCACTGGCTAAGACTCCACCTCAGCTCATTGGGAAATGAAAAATTTAGAACAATTGATGGATGAAAGCAGGCAGGCCGGCCATTTTGGGACGCTCAGTGGACTTGTTTAATGCAATGCACCTTTGTATATTCACATGCATTCGCTTCATGCTGTAACCACTGTGCATAAAAATTTGGAAACATGGCATACAGTGTATCATTTGGTGTCTAAGTCATGTTTCCCTTATTTTCCCTTCCCAGATACAAGCCCGTTTGAGTGTTTGGGGCACTTTTTAGCTAAAATCATCCTACAGGGCCTAACTGCATATGCTAAAGCCTGCCTATTTTGAAGGGTGTAGTTGCCCCTGCAACCTCCAAAAATATCAGGATTTACTTCCCCAATAACCTGCTAACTCACCCCGGAAATACATACTTATTCACCCTATTTTGTTAATTGGACTCATTTCTCATTTGAATTGCCCATTTTTGGGGGGCCAGAAATGTGCGTCTTTAAAAGTTGATTTCTACGATACCCCAGTTTTGCGCGTCGGACCTCAACTTTTCCCGTAATTGCAGAAAAAACGCAATTTTCAGGAGAAACGAGACAGACATCCCCTCCCTCTGCCACCCACCCGCCCAACTGAAAGCCAGCCATTAGACATGCACAGATAGTTCTGAGGGTCTGTCTGTGATGTCATAAAGGGCCTGCTGATCAATGGGCAGCTTTCTGATTGGCTGCTGTATTTGATTGACAGATGGAAGCTGGCAGCTGATTGGCTGTCTAGCGTAAAGTGCTTTACACACCTCCCTGATGGTACCACTGGCTAAGACTCCACCTCAGCTCATTGGGTAATGAAAAATTTAGAACAATTGATGGATGAAAGCAGGCAGGCCGGCCATTTTGGGATGCTCATTGGACTTGTTTAATGCAATGCACCTTTGTATTTTCACATGCATTCGCTTCATGCTGTAACCACTGTGCATAAAAATTTGGAAACATGGCATAGCCCGTTTGAGTGTTTGGGGCACTTTTTAGCTAAAATCATCCTACAGGGCCTAACTGCAAATGCTAAAGCCTGCCTATTTTGAATGGTGTAGTGGCCCCTGCAACCTCCAAAAATATCAGGACTTACTTCCCCAATAACCTGCTAACTCACCCCTGAAATACATACTTATTCACCCAATTTTGTTCATTGGACTCATTTCTCATTTTAAATGCCCATTTTTGGGGGGGCAGAAATGTGCGTCTTTAAAAGTTGATTTCTACGATACCCCAGTTTTGCACGTCGGACCTCAACTTTTCCCGTAATTGCAGAAAAACCGCAATTTTCAGGAGAAACGAGACAGACATCCCCTCCCTCTGCCACCCACCCGCCCAACTGAAAGCCAGCCATTAGACATGCACAGATAGTTCTGAGGGTCTGTCTGTGATGTCATAAAGGGCCTGCTGATCAATGGGCAGCTTTCTGATTGGCTCCTGTATTTGATTGACAGATGGAAGCTGGCAGCTGATTGGAAGTTTAGCCTAAAGTGCTTTACACACCTCCCTTATGGTACCACTGGCTAAGACTCCACCTCAGCTCATTGGGTAATGAAAAATTTAGAACAATTGATGGATGAAAGCAGGCAGGCCGGCCATTTTGGGACGCTCATTGGACTTGTTTAATGCAATGCACCTTTGTATTTTCACATGCATTCGCTTCATGCTGTAACCACTGTGCATAAAAATTTGGAAACATGGCATACAGTGTATTATTTGGTGTCTAAGTCATATTTCCCATATTTTCCCTTCCCAGATACAAGCCCGTTTGAGAGTTTGGGGCACTTTTTAGCTAAAATCATCCTACAGGGCCTAACTGCATATGCTAAAGCCTGCCTATTTTGAATGGTGTAGTTGCCCCTGCAACCTCCAAAAATATCAGTATTTACTTCCCCAATAACCTGCTAACTCACCCCTGAAATACATACTTATTCACCCTATTTTGTTAATTGGACTCATTTCTCATTTGAATTGCCCATTTTTTGGGGGCCAGAAATGTGCGTCTTTAAAAGGTGATTTCTACGATACCCCACTTTTGCGCGTCGGACCTCAACTTTTCCCGTAATTGCAGAAAAACCGCAATTTTCAGGAGAAACGAGACAGACATCCCCTCCCTCTGCCACCCACCCGCCCAACTGAAAGCCAGCCATTAGACATGCACAGATAGTTCTGAGGGTCTGTCTGTGATGTCATAAAGGGCCTGCTGATCAATGGGCAGCTTTCTGATTGGCTCCTGTATTTGATTGACAGATGGAAGCTGGCAGCTGATTGGAAGTTTAGCCTAAAGTGCTTTACACACCTCCCTTATGGTACCACTGGCTAAGACTCCACCTCAGCTCATTGGGTAATGAAAAATTTAGAACAATTGATGGATGAAAGCAGGCAGGCCGGCCATTTTGGGACGCTCATTGGACTTGTTTAATGCAATGCACCTTTGTATTTTCACATGCATTCGCTTCATGCTGTAACCACTGTGCATAAAAATTTGGAAACATGGCATACAGTGTATTATTTGGTGTCTAAGTCATATTTCCCATATTTTCCCTTCCCAGATACAAGCCCGTTTGAGAGTTTGGGGCACTTTTTAGCTAAAATCATCCTACAGGGCCTAACTGCATATGCTAAAGCCTGCCTATTTTGAATGGTGTAGTGGCCCCTGCAACCTCCAAAAATATCAGGACTTACTTCCCCAATAACCTGCTAACTCACCCCTGAAATACATACTTATTCACCCTATTTTGTTCATTGGACTAATTTCTCATTTGAAATGCCCATTTTTGGGGAGCCAGAAATGTGCGTCTTTAAAAGGTGATTTCTACGATACCCCACTTTTGCCCGTCGGATCTCAACTTTTCCCGTAAACGCAGAAAAACCGCAATTTTCAGGAGAAACGAGACAGACATCCCCTCCCTCTGCCACCCACCCGCCCAACTGACAGCCAGCCATTAGACATGCACAGATAGTTCTGAGGGTCTGTCTGTGATGTCATAAAGGGCCTGCTGATCAATGGGCAGCTTTCTGATTGGCTGCTGTATTTGAATGACAGATGGAAGCTGGCAGCTGATTGGCTGTCTAGCGTAAAGTGCTTTACACACCTCCCTGATGGTACCACTGGCTAAGACTCCACCTCAGCTCATTGGGTAATGAAAAATTTAGAACAATTGATGGATGAAAGCAGGCAGGCCGGCCATTTTGGGACGCTCATTGGACTTGTTTAATGCAATGCACCTTTGTATTTTCACATGCATTCGCTTCATGCTGTAACCACTGTGCATAAAAATTTGGAAACATGGCATAGCCCGTTTGAGTGTTTGGGGCACTTTTTAGCTAAAATCATCCTACAGGGCCTAACTGCAAATGCTAAAGCCTGCCTATTTTGAATGGTGTAGTGGCCCCTGCAACCTCCAAAAATATCAGGACTTACTTCCCCAATAACCTGCTAACTCACCCCTGAAATACATACTTATTCACCCAATTTTGTTCATTGGACTCATTTCTCATTTTAAATGCCCATTTTTGGGGGGCCAGAAATGTGCGTCTTTAAAAGTTGATTTCTACGATACCCCAGTTTTGCACGTCGGACCTCAACTTTTCCCGTAATTGCAGAAAAACCGCAATTTTCAGGAGAAACGAGACAGACATCCCCTCCCTCTGCCACCCACCCGCCCAACTGAAAGCCAGCCATTAGACATGCACAGATAGTTCTGAGGGTCTGTCTGTGATGTCATAAAGGGCCTGCTGATCAATGGGCAGCTTTCTGATTGGCTACTGTATTTGATTGACAGATGGAAGCTGGCAGCTGATTGGAAGTTTAGCCTAAAGTGCTTTACACACCTCCCTTATGGTACCACTGGCTAAGACTCCACCTCAGCTCATTGGGTAATGAAAAATTTAGAACAATTGATGGATGAAAGCAGGCAGGCCGGCCATTTTGGGACGCTCATTGGACTTGTTTAATGCAATGCACCTTTGTATTTTCACATGCATTCGCTTCATGCTGTAACCACTGTGCATAAAAATTTGGAAACATGGCATACAGTGTATTATTTGGTGTCTAAGTCATATTTTCCATATTTTCCCTTCCCAGATACAAGCCCGTTTGAGAGTTTGGGGCACTTTTTAGCTAAAATCATCCTACAGGGCCTAACTGCATATGCTAAAGCCTGCCTATTTTGAATGGTGTAGTTGCCCCTGCAACCTCCAAAAATATCAGTATTTACTTCCCCAATAACCTGCTAACTCACCCCTGAAATACATACTTATTCACCCTATTTTGTTAATTGGACTCATTTCTCATTTGAATTGCCCATTTTTTGGGGGCCAGAAATGTGCGTCTTTAAAAGGTGATTTCTACGATACCCCACTTTTGCGCGTCGGACCTCAATTTTTCCCGTAAACGCAGAAAAACCACAATTTTCAGGAGAAACAAGACAGACATCCCCTCCCTCTGCCACCCACCCGCCCAACTGACAGCCAGCCATTAGACATGCACAGATAGTTCTGAGGGTCTGTCTGTGATGTCATAAAGGGCCTGCTGATCAATGGGCAGCTTTCTGATTGGCTGCTGTATTTGATTGACAGATGGAAGCTGGCAGTTGATTGGCTGTCTAGCCTAAAGTGCGTTACACACCTCCCTGATGGTACCACTGGCTAAGACTCCACCTCAGCTCATTGGGTAATGAAAAATTTAGAACAATTGATGGATGAAAGCAGGCAGGCCGGCCATTTTGGGACGCTCAGTGGACTTGTTTAATGCAATGCACCTTTGTATATTCACATGCATTCGCTTCATGCTGTAACCACTGTGCATAAAAATTTGGAAACATGGCATACAGTGTATCATTTGGTGTCTAAGTCATGTTTCCCTTATTTTCCCTTCCCAGATACAAGCCCGTTTGAGTGTTTGGGGCACTTTTTAGCTAAAATCATCCTACAGGGCCTAACTGCATATGCTAAAGCCTGCCTATTTTGAAGGGTGTAGTTGCCCCTGCAACCTCCAAAAATATCAGGATTTACTTCCCCAATAACCTGCTAACTCACCCCGGAAATACATACTTATTCACCCTATTTTGTTAATTGGACTCATTTCTCATTTGAATTGCCCATTTTTGGGGGGCCAGAAATGTGCGTCTTTAAAAGTTGATTTCTACGATACCCCAGTTTTGCGCGTCGGACCTCAACTTTTCCCGTAATTGCAGAAAAAACGCAATTTTCAGGAGAAACGAGACAGACATCCCCTCCCTCTGCCACCCACCCGCCCAACTGAAAGCCAGCCATTAGACATGCACAGATAGTTCTGAGGGTCTGTCTGTGATGTCATAAAGGGCCTGCTGATCAATGGGCAGCTTTCTGATTGGCTGCTGTATTTGATTGACAGATGGAAGCTGGCAGCTGATTGGCTGTCTAGCGTAAAGTGCTTTACACACCTCCCTGATGGTACCACTGGCTAAGACTCCACCTCAGCTCATTGGGTAATGAAAAATTTAGAACAATTGATGGATGAAAGCAGGCAGGCCGGCCATTTTGGGATGCTCATTGGACTTGTTTAATGCAATGCACCTTTGTATTTTCACATGCATTCGCTTCATGCTGTAACCACTGTGCATAAAAATTTGGAAACATGGCATAGCCCGTTTGAGTGTTTGGGGCACTTTTTAGCTAAAATCATCCTACAGGGCCTAACTGCAAATGCTAAAGCCTGCCTATTTTGAATGGTGTAGTGGCCCCTGCAACCTCCAAAAATATCAGGACTTACTTCCCCAATAACCTGCTAACTCACCCCTGAAATACATACTTATTCACCCAATTTTGTTCATTGGACTCATTTCTCATTTTAAATGCCCATTTTTGGGGGGGCAGAAATGTGCGTCTTTAAAAGTTGATTTCTACGATACCCCAGTTTTGCACGTCGGACCTCAACTTTTCCCGTAATTGCAGAAAAACCGCAATTTTCAGGAGAAACGAGACAGACATCCCCTCCCTCTGCCACCCACCCGCCCAACTGAAAGCCAGCCATTAGACATGCACAGATAGTTCTGAGGGTCTGTCTGTGATGTCATAAAGGGCCTGCTGATCAATGGGCAGCTTTCTGTTTGGCTCCTGTATTTGATTGACAGATGGAAGCTGGCAGCTGATTGGAAGTTTAGCCTAAAGTGCTTTACACACCTCCCTTATGGTACCACTGGCTAAGACTCCACCTCAGCTCATTGGGTAATGAAAAATTTAGAACAATTGATGGATGAAAGCAGGCAGGCCGGCCATTTTGGGACGCTCATTGGACTTGTTTAATGCAATGCACCTTTGTATTTTCACATGCATTCGCTTCATGCTGTAACCACTGTGCATAAAAATTTGGAAACATGGCATACAGTGTATTATTTGGTGTCTAAGTCATATTTCCCATATTTTCCCTTCCCAGATACAAGCCCGTTTGAGAGTTTGGGGCACTTTTTAGCTAAAATCATCCTACAGGGCCTAACTGCATATGCTAAAGCCTGCCTATTTTGAATGGTGTAGTTGCCCCTGCAACCTCCAAAAATATCAGTATTTACTTCCCCAATAACCTGCTAACTCACCCCTGAAATACATACTTATTCACCCTATTTTGTTAATTGGACTCATTTCTCATTTGAATTGCCCATTTTTTGGGGGCCAGAAATGTGCGTCTTTAAAAGGTGATTTCTACGATACCCCACTTTTGCGCGTCGGACCTCAACTTTTCCCGTAATTGCAGAAAAACCGCAATTTTCAGGAGAAACGAGACAGACATCCCCTCCCTCTGCCACCCACCCGCCCAACTGAAAGCCAGCCATTAGACATGCACAGATAGTTCTGAGGGTCTGTCTGTGATGTCATAAAGGGCCTGCTGATCAATGGGCAGCTTTCTGATTGGCTCCTGTATTTGATTGACAGATGGAAGCTGGCAGCTGATTGGAAGTTTAGCCTAAAGTGCTTTACACACCTCCCTTATGGTACCACTGGCTAAGACTCCACCTCAGCTCATTGGGTAATGAAAAATTTAGAACAATTGATGGATGAAAGCAGGCAGGCCGGCCATTTTGGGACGCTCATTGGACTTGTTTAATGCAATGCACCTTTGTATTTTCACATGCATTCGCTTCATGCTGTAACCACTGTGCATAAAAATTTGGAAACATGGCATACAGTGTATTATTTGGTGTCTAAGTCATATTTCCCATATTTTCCCTTCCCAGATACAAGCCCGTTTGAGAGTTTGGGGCACTTTTTAGCTAAAATCATCCTACAGGGCCTAACTGCATATGCTAAAGCCTGCCTATTTTGAATGGTGTAGTTGCCCCTGCAACCTCCAAAAATATCAGTATTTACTTCCCCAATAACCTGCTAACTCACCCCTGAAATACATACTTATTCACCCTATTTTGTTAATTGGACTCATTTCTCATTTGAATTGCCCATTTTTTGGGGGCCAGAAATGTGCGTCTTTAAAAGGTGATTTCTACGATACCCCACTTTTGCGCGTCGGACCTCAACTTTTCCCGTAAACGCAGAAAAACCGCAATTTTCAGGAGAAACAAGACAGACATCCCCTCCCTCTGCCACCCACCCGCCCAACTGACAGCCAGCCATTAGACATGCACAGATAGTTCTGAGGGTCTGTCTGTGATGTCATAAAGGGCCTGCTGATCAATGGGCAGCTTTCTGATTGGCTGCTGTATTTGATTGACAGATGGAAGCTGGCAGTTGATTGGCTGTCTAGCCTAAAGTGCGTTACACACCTCCCTGATGGTACCACTGGCTAAGACTCCACCTCAGCTCATTGGGTAATGAAAAATTTAGAACAATTGATGGATGAAAGCAGGCAGGCCGGCCATTTTGGGACGCTCATTGGACTTGTTTAATGCAATGCACCTTTGTATTTTCACATGTATTCGCTTCATGCTGTAACCACTGTGCATAAAAATTTGGAAACATGGCATACAGTGTATCATTTGGTGTCTAAGTCATGTTTCCCATATTTTCCCTTCCCAGATACTAGCCCGTTTGAGTGTTTGGGGCACTTTTTATCTAAAATCATCCTACAGGGCCTAACTGCATATGCTAAAGCCTGCCTATTTTGAAGGGTGTAGTTGCCCCTGCAACCTCCAAAAATATCAGGATTTACTTCCCCAATAACCTGCTAACTCACCCCTGAAATACATACTTATTCACCCTATTTTGTTAATTGGACTCATTTCTCATTTGAAATGCCCATTTTTGGGGGGAAAGGAATGTGCGTCTTTAAAAGGTGATTTCTACGATACCCCACTTTTGCGCGTCGGACCTCAACTTTTCCCGTAAACGCAGAAAAACCGCAATTTTCAGGAGAAACGAGACAGACATCCCCTCCCTCTGCCACCCACCCGCCCAACTGACAGCCAGCCATTAGACATGCACAGATAGTTCTGAGGGTCTGTCTGTGATGTCATAAAGGGCCTGCTGATCAATGGGCAGCTTTCTGATTGGCTGCTGTATTTGATTGACAGATGGAAGCTGGCAGCTGATTGGCTGTCTAGCCTAAAGTGCTTTACACACCTCCCTGATGGTACCACTGGCTAAGACTCCACCTCAGCTCATTGGGTAATGAAAAATTTAGAACAATTGATGGATGAAAGCAGGCAGGCCGGCCATTTTGGGACGCTCATTGGACTTGTTTAATGCAATGCACCTTTGTATTTTCACATGTATTCGCTTCATGCTGTAACCACTGTGCATAAAAATTTGGAAACATGGCATACAGTGTATCATTTGGTGTCTAAGTCATGTTTCCCATATTTTCCCTTCCCAGATACTAGCCCGTTTGAGTGTTTGGGGCACTTTTTATCTAAAATCATCCTACAGGGCCTAACTGCATATGCTAAAGCCTGCCTATTTTGAATGGTGTAGTTGCCCCTGCAACCTCCAAAAATATCAGTATTTACTTCCCCAATAACCTGCTAACTCACCCCTGAAATACATACTTATTCACCCTATTTTGTTAATTGGACTCATTTCTCATTTGAATTGCCCATTTTTGGGGGGCCAGAAATGTGCGTCTTTAAAAGTTGATTTCTACGATACCCCAGTTTTGCGCGTCGGACCTCAACTTTTCCCGTAATTGCAGAAAAACCGCAATTTTCAGGAGAAACGAGACAGACATCCCCTCCCTCTGCCACCCACCCGCCCAACTGAAAGCCAGCCATTAGACATGCACAGATAGTTCTGAGGGTCTGTCTGTGATGTCATAAAGGGCCTGCTGATCAATGGGCAGCTTTCTGATTGGCTACTGTATTTGATTGACAGATGGAAGCTGGCAGCTGATTGGCTGTTTAGCCTAAAGTACGTTACACACCTCCCTGATGGTACCACTGGCTAAGACTCCACCTCAGCTCATTGGGTAATGAAAAATTTAGAACAATTGATGGATGAAAGCAGGCAGGCCGGCCATTTTGGGACGCTCATTGGACTTGTTTAATGCAATGCACCTTTGTATTTTCACATGTATTCGCTTCATGCTGTAACCACTGTGCATAAAAATTTGGAAACATGGCATACAGTGTATCATTTGGTGTCTAAGTCATGTTTCCCATATTTTCCCTTCCCAGATACTAGCCCGTTTGAGTGTTTGGGGCACTTTTTATCTAAAATCATCCTACAGGGCCTAACTGCATATGCTAAAGCCTGCCTATTTTGAAGGGTGTAGTTGCCCCTGCAACCTCCAAAAATATCAGGATTTACTTCCCCAATAACCTGCTAACTCACCCCTGAAATACATACTTATTCACCCTATTTTGTTAATTGGACTCATTTCTCATTTGAAATGCCCATTTTTGAGGGGAAAGGAATGTGCGTCTTTAAAAGGTGATTTCTACGATACCCCACTTTTGCGCGTCGGACCTCAACTTTTCCCGTAAACGCAGAAAAACCGCAATTTTCAGGAGAAACGAGACAGACATCCCCTCCCTCTGCCACCCACCCGCCCAACTGACAGCCAGCCATTAGACATGCACAGATAGTTCTGAGGGTCTGTCTGTGATGTCATAAAGGGCCTGCTGATCAATGGGCAGCTTTCTGATTGGCTGCTGTATTTGATTGACAGATGGAAGCTGGCAGCTGATTGGCTGTCTAGCCTAAAGTGCTTTACACACCTCCCTGATGGTACCACTGGCTAAGACTCCACCTCAGCTCATTGGGTAATGAAAAATTTAGAACAATTGATGGATGAAAGCAGGCAGGCCGGCCATTTTGGGACGCTCATTGGACTTGTTTAATGCAATGCACCTTTGTATTTTCACATGTATTCGCTTCATGCTGTAACCACTGTGCATAAAAATTTGGAAACATGGCATACAGTGTATCATTTGGTGTCTAAGTCATGTTTCCCATATTTTCCCTTCCCAGATACTAGCCCGTTTGAGTGTTTGGGGCACTTTTTATCTAAAATCATCCTACAGGGCCTAACTGCATATGCTAAAGCCTGCCTATTTTGAATGGTGTAGTTGCCCCTGCAACCTCCAAAAATATCAGTATTTACTTCCCCAATAACCTGCTAACTCACCCCTGAAATACATACTTATTCACCCTATTTTGTTAATTGGACTCATTTCTCATTTGAATTGCCCATTTTTGGGGGGCCAGAAATGTGCGTCTTTAAAAGTTGATTTCTACGATACCCCAGTTTTGCGCGTCGGACCTCAACTTTTCCCGTAATTGCAGAAAAACCGCAATTTTCAGGAGAAACGAGACAGACATCCCCTCCCTCTGCCACCCACCCGCCCAACTGAAAGCCAGCCATTAGACATGCACAGATAGTTCTGAGGGTCTGTCTGTGATGTCATAAAGGGCCTGCTGATCAATGGGCAGCTTTCTGATTGGCTGCTGTATTTGATTGACAGATGGAAGCTGGTAGCTGATTGGCTGTTTAGCCTAAAGTGCTTTACACACCTCCCTGATGGTACCATTGGCTAAGACTCCACCTCAGCTCATTGGGTAATGAAAAATTTAGAACAATTGATGGATGAAAGCAGGCAGGCCGGCCATTTTGGGACGCTCATTGGACTTGTTTAATGCAATGCACCTTTGTATTTTCACATGCATTTGCTTCATGCTGTAACCACTGTGCATACAAATTTAGAAACATGGCATACAGTGTATTATTTGGTGTCTAAGTCATATTTCCCATATTTTCCCTTCCCAGATACAAGCCCGTTTGAGTGTTTGGGGCACTTTTTAGCTAAAATCATCCTACAGGGCCTAACTGCATATGCTAAAGCCTGCCTATTTTGAATGGTGTAGTTGCCCCTGCAACCTCCAAAAATATCAGTATTTACTTCCCCAATAACCTGCTAACTCACCCCTGAAATACATACTTATTCACACTATTTTGTTAATTGGACTCATTTCTCATTTGAATTGCCCATTTTTTGGGGGCCAGAAATGTGCGTCTTTAAAAGGTGATTTCTACGATACCCAACTTTTGCGCGTCGGACCTCAACTTTTCCCGTAAACGCAGAAAAACCGCAATTTTCAGGAGAAACGAGACAGACATCCCCTCCCTCTGCCACCCACCCGCCCAACTGAAAGCCAGCCATTAGACATGCACAGATAGTTCTGAGGGTCTGTCTGTGATGTCATAAAGGGCCTGCTGATCAATGGGCAGCTTTCTGATTGGCTGCTGTATTTGATTGACAGATGGAAGCTGGCAGCTGATTGGCTGTCTAGCCTAAAGTGCTTTACACACCTCCCTGATGGTACCACTGGCTAAGATTCCACCTCAGCTCATTGGGTAATGAAAAATATAGAACAATTGATGGATGAAAGCAGGCAGGCCGGCCATTTTGGGACGCTCATTGGACTTGTTTAATGCAATGCACCTTTGTATTTTCACATGCATTCGCTTCATGCTGTAACCACTGTGCATAAAAATTTGGAAACATGGCATACAGTGTATCATTTGGTGTCTAAGTCATGTTTCCCATATTTTCCCTTCCCAGATACAAGCCCATTTGAGTGTTTGGGGCACTTTTTAGCTAAAATCATCCTAAGGGGCCTAACTGCATATGCTAAAGCCTTCCTTTTTTTGAATGGTGTAGTTGCCCCTGCAACCTCCAAAAATATCAGGACTTACTTCCCCAATAACCTACTAACTCACCCCTAAAATACATACTTATTCACGCTATTTTGTTCATTGGACTCATTTCTCATTTGAAATGCCCATTTTTGGGGGGCCATAAATGTGCGTCTTTAAAAGGTGATTTCTACGATACCCCACTTTTGCGCGTCGGACCTCAACTTTTCCCGTAAACGCAGAAAAAACGCAATTTTCAGGAGAAACGAGACAGACATCCCCTCCCTCTGCCACCCACCCGCCCAACTGACAGCCAGCCATTAGACATGCACAGATAGTTCTGAGGGTCTGTCTGTGATGTCATAAAGGGCCTGCTGATCAATGGGCAGCTTTCTGATTGGCTGCTGTATTTGATTGACAGATGGAAGCTGGCAGCTGATTGGCTGTCTAGCCTAAAGTGCTTTACACACCTCCCTGATGGTACCACTGGCTAAGACTCCACCTCAGCTCATTGGGTAATGAAAAATTTAGAACAATTGATGGATGAAAGCAGGCAGGCCGGCCATTTTGGGACGCTCAGTGGACTTGTTTAATGCAATGCACCTTTGTATATTCACATGCATTCGCTTCATGCTGTAACCACTGTGCATAAAAATTTGGAAACATGGCATACAGTGTATCATTTGGTGTCTAAGTCATGTTTCCCATATTTTCCCTTCCCAGATACAAGCCCGTTTGAGTGTTTGGGGCACTTTTTAGCTAAAATCATCCTACGGGGCTTAACGGCATATGCTAAAGCCTTCCTTTTTTTGAATGGTGTAGTTGCCCCTGCAACCTCCAAAAATATCAGGACTTACTTCCCCAATAACCTGCTAACTCACCCCTAAAATACATACTTATTCACTCTATTTTGTTCATTGGACTTATTTCTCATTTGAAATGCCCATTTTTGGGGGGCCATAAATGTGCGTCTTTAAAAGGTGATTTCTATGATACCCCACTTTTGCGCGTGGGACCTCAACTTTTCCCGTAAACGCAGAAAAACCGCAATTTTCAGGAGAAACGAGACAGACATCCCCTCCCTCTGCCACCCACCCGCCCAACTGAAAGCCAGCCATAAGACATGCACAGATAGTTCTGAGGATCTGTCTGTGATGTCATAAAGGGCCTGCTGATCAATGGGCAGCTTTCTGATTGGCTGCTGTATTTGATTGACAGATGGAAGCTGGCAGCTGATTGGCTGTCTAGCCTAAACTGCTTTACACACCTCCCTGATGGTACCACTGGCTAAGATTCCACCTCAGCTCATTGGGTAATGAAAAATATAGAACAATTGATGGATGAAAGCAGGCAGGCCGGCCATTTTGGGACGCTCATTGGACTTGTTTAATGCAATGCACCTTTGTATTTTCACATGCATTCGCTTCATGCTGTAACCACTGTGCATACAAATTTGGAAACATGGCATACAGTGTATCATTTGGTGTCTAAGTCATGTTTCCCATATTTTCCCTTCCCAGATACAAGCCCGTTTGAGTGTTTGGGGCACTTTTTAGCTAAAATCATCCTACGGGGCCTAACTGCATATGCTAAAGCCTGCCTATTTTGAATGGTGTAGTGGCCTCTGCAACCTCCAAAAATATCAGGACTTACTTCCCCAATAACCTGCTAACTCACCCCTAAAATACATACTTATTCACGCTATTTTGTTCATTGGACTTATTTCTCATTTAAAATGCCCATTTTTGGGGGGCCATAAATGTGCGTCTTTAAAAGGTGATTTCTACGATACCCCACTTTTGCGCGTCGGACCTCAACTTTTCCCGTAAACGCAGAAAAACCGCAATTTTCATGAGAAACGAGACAGACATCCCCTCCCTCTGCCACCCACCCGCCCAACTGATAGCCAGCCATTAGACATGCACAGATAGTTCTGAGGGTCTGTCTGTGATGTCATAAAGGGCCCTCTGATCAATGGGCAGCTTTCTGATTGGCTGCTGTATTTGATTGACAGATGGAAGCTGGCAGCTGATTGGCTGTCTAGCCTAAACTGCTTTACACACCTCCCTGATGGTACCACTGGCTAAGATTCCACCTCAGCTCATTGGGTAATGAAAAATATAGAACAATTGATGGATGAAAGCAGGCAGGCCGGCCATTTTGGGACGCTCATTGGACTTGTTTAATGCAATGCACCTTTGTATTTTCACATGCATTCGCTTCATGCTGTAACCACTGTGCATAAAAATTTGGAAACATGGCATACAGTGTATCATTTGGTGTCTAAGTCATGTTTCCCATATTTTCCCTTCCCAGATACAAGCCCGTTTGAGTGTTTGGGGCACTTTTTAGCTAAAATCATCCTACGGGGCCTAACTGCATATGCTAAAGCCTGCCTATTTTGAATGGTGTAGTGGCCTCTGCAACCTCCAAAAATATCAGGACTTACTTCCCCAATAACCTGCTAACTCACCCCTAAAATACATACTTATTCACGCTATTTTGTTCATTGGACTTATTTCTCATTTGAAATGCCCATTTTTGGGGGGCCATAAATGTGCGTCTTTAAAAGGTGATTTCTACGATACCCCACTTTTGCGCGTCGGACCTCAACTTTTCCCGTAAACGCAGAAAAACCGCAATTTTCATGAGAAACGAGACAGACATCCCCTCCCTCTGCCACCCACCCGCCCAACTGATAGCCAGCCATTAGACATGCACAGATAGTTCTGAGGGTCTGTCTGTGATGTCATAAAGGGCCCTCTGATCAATGGGCAGCTTTCTGATTGGCTGCTGTATTTGATTGACAGATGGAAGCTGGCAGCTGATTGGCTGTCTAGCCTAAACTGCTTTACACACCTCCCTGATGGTACCACTGGCTAAGACTCCACCTCAGCTCATTGGGTAATGAAAAATTTAGAACAATTGATGGATGAAAGCAGGCAGGCCGGCCATTTTGGGACGCTCATTGGACTTGTTTAATGCAATGCACCTTTGTATTTTCACATGCATTCGCTTCATGCTGTAACCACTGTGCATAAAAATTTGGAAACATGGCATACAGTGTATTATTTGGTGTCTAAGTCATATTTCCCATATTTTCCCTTCCCAGATACAAGCCCGTTTGAGTGTTTGGGGCACTTTTTAGCTAAAATCATCCTACAGGGCCTAACTGCATATGCTAAAGCCTGCCTATTTTGAATGGTGTAGTTGCCCCTGCAACCTCCAAAAATATCAGTATTTACTTCCCCAATAACCTGCTAACTCACCCCTGAAATACATACTTATTCACCCTATTTTGTTAATTGGACTCATTTCTCATTTGAATTGCCCATTTTTTGGGGGCCAGAAATGTGCGTCTTTAAAAGGTGATTTCTACGATACCCCACTTTTGCGCGTCGGTCCTCAACTTTTCCCGTAAACGCAGAAAAACCGCAATTTTCAGGAGAAACGAGACAGACATCCCCTTCCTCTGCCACCCACCCGCCCAACTGACAGCCAGCCATTAGACATGCACAGATAGTTCTGAGGGTCTGTCTGTGATGTCATAAAGGGCCTGCTGATCAATGGGCAGCTTTCTGATTGGCTGCTGTATTTGATTGACAGATGGAAGCTGGCAGCTGATTGGCTGTCTAGCCTAAAGTGCTTTACACACCTCCCTGATGGTACCACTGGCTAAGACTCCACCTCAGCTCATTGGGTAATGAAAAATTTTGAACAATTGATGGATGAAAGCAGGCAGGCCGGCCATTTTGGGACGCTCATTGGACTTGTTTAATGCAATGCACCTTTGTATTTTCACATGCATTCGCTTCATGCTGTAACCACTGTGCATAAAAATTTGGAAACATGGCATACAGTGTATCATTTGGTGTCTAAGTCATGTTTCCCATGTTTTTCCTTCCCAGATACTAGCCCGTTTGAGTGTTTGGGGCACTTTTTAGCTAAAATCATCCTACGGGGCCTAACTGCATATGCTAAAGCCTGCCTATTTTGAATGGTCTAGTGGCCCCTGCAACCTCCAAAAATATCAGGACTTACTTCCCCAATAACCTGCTAACTCACCCCTGAAATACATACTTATTCACCCTATTTTGTTAATTGGACTCATTTCTCATTTGAAATGCCCATTTTTGGGGGGCCAGAAATGTGCGTCTTTAAAATGTGATTTCTACGATACCCCACTTTTGCGCGTCGGACCTTAACTTTTCCCGTAAACGCAGAAAAACCGCAATTTTCAGGAGAAACGAGACAGACATCCCCTCCCTCTGCCACCCACCCGCCCAACTGAAAGCCAGCCATTAGACATGCACAGATAGTTCTGAGGGTCTGTCTGTGATGTCATAAAGGGCCTGCTGATCAATGGGCAGCTTTCTGATTGGCTGCTGTATTTGATTGACAGATGGAAGCTGGCAGCTGATTGGCTGTCTAGCCTAAAGTGCTTTACACACCTCCCTGATGGTACCACTGGCTAAGACTCCACCTCAGCTCATTGGGTAATGAAAAATTTAGAACAATTGATGGATGAAAGCAGGCAGGCCGGCCATTTTGGGACGCTCAGTGGACTTGTTTAATGCAATGCACCTTTGTATTTTCACATGCATTCGCTTCATGCTGTAACCACTGTGCATAAAAATTTGGAAACATGGCATACAGTGTATCATTTGGTGTCTAAGTCATGTTTCCCATATTTTCCCTTCCCAGATACAAGCCCGTTTGAGTGTTTGGGGCACTTTTTAGCTAAAATCATCCTACGGGGCCTAACTGCATATGCTAAAGCCTGCCTATTTTGAATGGTGTAGTGGCCCCTGCAACCTCCAAAAATATCAGGACTTACTTCCCCAATAACCTGCTAACTCACCCCTGAAATACATACTTATTCACCCTATTTTGTTCATTGGACTCATTTCTCATTTGAAATGCCCATTTTTGGGGGGCCAGAAATGTGCGTCTTTAAAAGGTGATTTCTACGATACCCCACTTTTGCGCGTCGGACCTCAACTTTTCCCGTAAACGCAGAAAAACCGCAATTTTCAGGAGAAACGAGACAGACATCCCCTCCCTCTGCCACCCACCCGCCCAACTGACAGCCAGCCGTTAGACATGCACAGATAGTTCTGAGGGTCTGTCTGTGATGTCATAAAGGGCCTGCTGATCAATGGGCAGCTTTCTGATTGGCTGCTGTATTTGATTGACAGATGGAAGCTGGCAGCTGATTGGCTGTCTAGCCTAAAGTGCTTTACACACCTCCCTGATGGTACCACTGGCTAAGATTCCACCTCAGCTCATTGGGTAATGAAAAATATAGAACAATTGATGGATGAAAGCAGGCAGGCCGGCCATTTTGGGACGCTCATTGGACTTGTTTAATGCAATGCACCTTTGTATTTTCACATGCATTCGCTTCATGCTGTAACCACTGTGCATAAAAATTTGGAAACATGGCATATAGTGAATCATTTGGTGTCTAAGTCATGTTTCCCATATTTTCCCTTCCCAGATACAAGCCCGTTTGAGTGTTTGGGGCACTTTTTAGCTAAAATCATCCTACGGGGCCTAACTGCATATGCTAAAGCCTTCCTTTTTTTGAATGGTGTAGTTGCCCCTGCAACCTCCAAAAATATCAGGACTTACTTCCCCAATAACCTGCTAACTCACCCCTAAAATACATACTTATTCACTCTATTTTGTTCATTGGACTTATTTCTCATTTGAAATGCCCATTTTTTGGGGGCCAGAAATGTGCGTCTTTAAAAGGTGATTTCTACGATACCCCACTTTTGCGCGTCGGACCTCAACTTTTCCCGTAAACGCAGAAAAACCGCAATTTTCAGGAGAAACGAGACAGACATCCCCTCCCTCTGCCACCCACCCGCCCAACTTAAAGCCAGCCATTAGACATGCACAGATAGTTCTGAGGGTCTGTCTGTGATGTCATAAAGGGCCTGCTGATCAATGGGCAGCTTTCTGATTGGCTGCTGTATTTGATTGACAGATGGAAGCTGGCAGCTGATTGGCTGTCTAGCCTAAAGTGCTTTACACACCTCCCTGATGGTACCACTGGCTAAGATTCCACCTCAGCTCATTGGGTAATGAAAAATATAGAACAATTGATGGATGAAAGCAGGCAGGCCGGCCATTTTGGGACGCTCATTGGACTTGTTTAATGCAATGCACCTTTGTATTTTCACATGCATTCGCTTCATGCTGTAACCACTGTGCATAAAAATTTGGAAACATGGCATACAGTGTATCATTTGGTGTCTAAGTCATGTTTCCCATATTTTCCCTTCCCAGATACAAGCCCGTTTGAGTGTTTGGGGCACTTTTTAGCTAAAATCATCCTACGGGGCCTAACTGCATATGCTAAAGCCTGCCTATTTTGAATGGTGTAGTGGCCTCTGCAACCTCCAAAAATATCAGGACTTACTTCCCCAATAACCTGCTAACTCACCCCTAAAATACATACTTATTCACGCTATTTTGTTCATTGGACTTATTTCTCATTTGAAATGCCCATTTTTGGGGGGCCATAAATGTGCGTCTTTAAAAGGTGATTTCTACGATAGCCCACTTTTGGGCGTCGGACCTCAACTTTTCCCGTAAACGCAGAAAAACCGCAATTTTCATGAGAAACGAGACAGACATCCCCTCCCTCTGCCACCCACCCGCCCAACTGATAGCCAGCCATTAGACATGCACAGATAGTTCTGAGGGTCTGTCTGTGATGTCATAAAGGGCCCTCTGATCAATGGGCAGCTTTCTGATTGGCTGCTGTATTTGATTGACAGATGGAAGCTGGCAGCTGATTGGCTGCCTAGCCTAAACTGCTTTACACACCTCCCTGATGGTACCACTGGCTAAGACTCCACCTCAGCTCATTGGGTAATGAAAAATTTAGAACAATTGATGGATGAAAGCAGGCAGGCCGGCCATTTTGGGACGCTCATTAGACTTGTTTAATGCAATGCACCTTTGTATTTTCACATGCATTCGCTTCATGCTGTAACCACTGTGCATAAAAATTTGGAAACATGGCATACAGTGTATTATTTGGTGTCTAAGTCATATTTCCCATATTTTCCCTTCCCAGATACAAGCCCGTTTGAGTGTTTGGGGCACTTTTTAGCTAAAATCATCCTACGGGGCCTAACTGCATATGCTAAAGCCTTCCTTTTTTTGAATGGTGTAGTTGCCCCTGCAACCTCCAAAAATATCAGGACTTACTTCCCCAATAACCTGCTAACTCACCCCTAAAATACATACTTATTCACCCTATTTTGTTAATTGGACTCATTTCTCATTTGAAATGCCCATTTTTGGGGGGCCATAAATGTGCGTCTTTAAAAGGTGATTTCTACGATACCCCACTTTTGCGCGTCGGACCTCAACTTTTCCCGTAAACGCAGAAAAACCTCAATTTTCAGGAGAAATGAGACAGACATCCCCTCCCGCTGCCACCCACCCGCCCAACTGAAAGCCAGCCATTAGACATGCACAGATAGTTCTGAGGGTCTGTCTGTGATGTCATAAAGGGCCTACTGATCAATGGGCAGCTTTCTGATTGGCTGCTGTATTTGATTGACAGATGGAAGCTGGCAGCTGATTGGCTGTCTAGCCTAAACTGCTTTACACACCTCCCTGATGGTACCACTGGCTAAGACTCCACCTCAGCTCATTGGGTAATGAAAAATTTAGAACAATTGATGGATGAAAGCAGGCAGGCCGGCCATTTTGGGACGCTCATTGGACTTGTTTAATGCAATGCACCTTTGTATTTTCACATGCATTCGCTTCATGCTGTAACCACTGTGCATAAAAATTTGGAAACATGGCATACAGTGTATTATTTGGTGTCTAAGTCATATTTCCCATATTTTCCCTTCCCAGATACAAGCCCGTTTGAGTGTTTGGGGCACTTTTTAGCTAAAATCATCCTACAGGGCCTAACTGCATATGCTAAAGCCTGCCTATTTTGAATGGTGTAGTTGCCCCTGCAACCTCCAAAAATATCAGTATTTACTTCCCCAATAACCTGCTAACTCACCCCTGAAATACATACTTATTCACCCTATTTTGTTAATTGGACTCATTTCTCATTTGAATTGCCCATTTTTTGGGGGCCAGAAATGTGCGTCTTTAAAAGGTGATTTCTACGATACCCCACTTTTGCGCGTCGGTCCTCAACTTTTCCCGTAAACGCAGAAAAACCGCAATTTTCAGGAGAAACGAGACAGACATCCCCTTCCTCTGCCACCCACCCGCCCAACTGACAGCCAGCCATTAGACATGCACAGATAGTTCTGAGGGTCTGTCTGTGATGTCATAAAGGGCCTGCTGATCAATGGGCAGCTTTCTGATTGGCTGCTGTATTTGATTGACAGATGGAAGCTGGCAGCTGATTGGCTGTCTAGCCTAAAGTGCTTTACACACCTCCCTGATGGTACCACTGGCTAAGACTCCACCTCAGCTCATTGGGTAATGAAAAATTTTGAACAATTGATGGATGAAAGCAGGCAGGCCGGCCATTTTGGGACGCTCATTGGACTTGTTTAATGCAATGCACCTTTGTATTTTCACATGCATTCGCTTCATGCTGTAACCACTGTGCATAAAAATTTGGAAACATGGCATACAGTGTATCATTTGGTGTCTAAGTCATGTTTCCCATGTTTTTCCTTCCCAGATACTAGCCCGTTTGAGTGTTTGGGGCACTTTTTAGCTAAAATCATCCTACGGGGCCTAACTGCATATGCTAAAGCCTGCCTATTTTGAATGGTCTAGTGGCCCCTGCAACCTCCAAAAATATCAGGACTTACTTCCCCAATAACCTGCTAACTCACCCCTGAAATACATACTTATTCACCCTATTTTGTTAATTGGACTCATTTCTCATTTGAAATGCCCATTTTTGGGGGGCCAGAAATGTGCGTCTTTAAAATGTGATTTCTACGATACCCCACTTTTGCGCGTCGGACCTTAACTTTTCCCGTAAACGCAGAAAAACCGCAATTTTCAGGAGAAACGAGACAGACATCCCCTCCCTCTGCCACCCACCCGCCCAACTGAAAGCCAGCCATTAGACATGCACAGATAGTTCTGAGGGTCTGTCTGTGATGTCATAAAGGGCCTGCTGATCAATGGGCAGCTTTCTGATTGGCTGCTGTATTTGATTGACAGATGGAAGCTGGCAGCTGATTGGCTGTCTAGCCTAAAGTGCTTTACACACCTCCCTGATGGTACCACTGGCTAAGACTCCACCTCAGCTCATTGGGTAATGAAAAATTTAGAACAATTGATGGATGAAAGCAGGCAGGCCGGCCATTTTGGGACGCTCAGTGGACTTGTTTAATGCAATGCACCTTTGTATTTTCACATGCATTCGCTTCATGCTGTAACCACTGTGCATAAAAATTTGGAAACATGGCATACAGTGTATCATTTGGTGTCTAAGTCATGTTTCCCATATTTTCCCTTCCCAGATACAAGCCCGTTTGAGTGTTTGGGGCACTTTTTAGCTAAAATCATCCTACGGGGCCTAACTGCATATGCTAAAGCCTGCCTATTTTGAATGGTGTAGTGGCCCCTGCAACCTCCAAAAATATCAGGACTTACTTCCCCAATAACCTGCTAACTCACCCCTGAAATACATACTTATTCACCCTATTTTGTTCATTGGACTCATTTCTCATTTGAAATGCCCATTTTTGGGGGGCCAGAAATGTGCGTCTTTAAAAGGTGATTTCTACGATACCCCACTTTTGCGCGTCGGACCTCAACTTTTCCCGTAAACGCAGAAAAACCGCAATTTTCAGGAGAAACGAGACAGACATCCCCTCCCTCTGCCACCCACCCGCCCAACTGACAGCCAGCCGTTAGACATGCACAGATAGTTCTGAGGGTCTGTCTGTGATGTCATAAAGGGCCTGCTGATCAATGGGCAGCTTTCTGATTGGCTGCTGTATTTGATTGACAGATGGAAGCTGGCAGCTGATTGGCTGTCTAGCCTAAAGTGCTTTACACACCTCCCTGATGGTACCACTGGCTAAGATTCCACCTCAGCTCATTGGGTAATGAAAAATATAGAACAATTGATGGATGAAAGCAGGCAGGCCGGCCATTTTGGGACGCTCATTGGACTTGTTTAATGCAATGCACCTTTGTATTTTCACATGCATTCGCTTCATGCTGTAACCACTGTGCATAAAAATTTGGAAACATGGCATATAGTGAATCATTTGGTGTCTAAGTCATGTTTCCCATATTTTCCCTTCCCAGATACAAGCCCGTTTGAGTGTTTGGGGCACTTTTTAGCTAAAATCATCCTACGGGGCCTAACTGCATATGCTAAAGCCTTCCTTTTTTTGAATGGTGTAGTTGCCCCTGCAACCTCCAAAAATATCAGGACTTACTTCCCCAATAACCTGCTAACTCACCCCTAAAATACATACTTATTCACTCTATTTTGTTCATTGGACTTATTTCTCATTTGAAATGCCCATTTTTTGGGGGCCAGAAATGTGCGTCTTTAAAAGGTGATTTCTACGATACCCCACTTTTGCGCGTCGGACCTCAACTTTTCCCGTAAACGCAGAAAAACCGCAATTTTCAGGAGAAACGAGACAGACATCCCCTCCCTCTGCCACCCACCCGCCCAACTGAAAGCCAGCCATTAGACATGCACAGATAGTTCTGAGGGTCTGTCTGTGATGTCATAAAGGGCCTGCTGATCAATGGGCAGCTTTCTGATTGGCTGCTGTATTTGATTGACAGATGGAAGCTGGCAGCTGATTGGCTGTCTAGCCTAAAGTGCTTTACACACCTCCCTGATGGTACCACTGGCTAAGATTCCACCTCAGCTCATTGGGTAATGAAAAATATAGAACAATTGATGGATGAAAGCAGGCAGGCCGGCCATTTTGGGACGCTCATTGGACTTGTTTAATGCAATGCACCTTTGTATTTTCACATGCATTCGCTTCATGCTGTAACCACTGTGCATAAAAATTTGGAAACATGGCATACAGTGTATCATTTGGTGTCTAAGTCATGTTTCCCATATTTTCCCTTCCCAGATACAAGCCCGTTTGAGTGTTTGGGGCACTTTTTAGCTAAAATCATCCTACGGGGCCTAACTGCATATGCTAAAGCCTGCCTATTTTGAATGGTGTAGTGGCCTCTGCAACCTCCAAAAATATCAGGACTTACTTCCCCAATAACCTGCTAACTCACCCCTAAAATACATACTTATTCACGCTATTTTGTTCATTGGACTTATTTCTCATTTGAAATGCCCATTTTTGGGGGGCCATAAATGTGCGTCTTTAAAAGGTGATTTCTACGATAGCCCACTTTTGGGCGTCGGACCTCAACTTTTCCCGTAAACGCAGAAAAACCGCAATTTTCATGAGAAACGAGACAGACATCCCCTCCCTCTGCCACCCACCCGCCCAACTGATAGCCAGCCATTAGACATGCACAGATAGTTCTGAGGGTCTGTCTGTGATGTCATAAAGGGCCCTCTGATCAATGGGCAGCTTTCTGATTGGCTGCTGTATTTGATTGACAGATGGAAGCTGGCAGCTGATTGGCTGTCTAGCCTAAACTGCTTTACACACCTCCCTGATGGTACCACTGGCTAAGACTCCACCTCAGCTCATTGGGTAATGAAAAATTTAGAACAATTGATGGATGAAAGCAGGCAGGCCGGCCATTTTGGGACGCTCATTAGACTTGTTTAATGCAATGCACCTTTGTATTTTCACATGCATTCGCTTCATGCTGTAACCACTGTGCATAAAAATTTGGAAACATGGCATACAGTGTATTATTTGGTGTCTAAGTCATATTTCCCATATTTTCCCTTCCCAGATACAAGCCCGTTTGAGTGTTTGGGGCACTTTTTAGCTAAAATCATCCTACGGGGCCTAACTGCATATGCTAAAGCCTTCCTTTTTTTGAATGGTGTAGTTGCCCCTGCAACCTCCAAAAATATCAGGACTTACTTCCCCAATAACCTGCTAACTCACCCCTAAAATACATACTTATTCACGCTATTTTGTTCATTGGACTTATTTCTCATTTGAAATGCCCATTTTTGGGGGGCCATAAATGTGCGTCTTTAAAAGGTGATTTCTACGATACCCCACTTTTGCGCGTCGGACCTCAACTTTTCCCGTAAACGCAGAAAAACCTCAATTTTCAGGAGAAATGAGACAGACATCCCCTCCCGCTGCCACCCACCCGCCCAACTGAAAGCCAGCCATTAGACATGCACAGATAGTTCTGAGGGTCTGTCTGTGATGTCATAAAGGGCCTACTGATCAATGGGCAGCTTTCTGATTGGCTGCTGTATGTGATTGACAGATGGAAGCTGGCAGCTGATTGGCTGTCTAGCCTAAAGTGCTTTACACACCTCCCTGATGGTACCACTGGCTAAGATTCCACCTCAGCTCATTGGGTAATGAAAAATATAGAACAATTGATGGATGAAAGCAGGCAGGCCGGCCATTTTGGGACGCTCATTGGACTTGTTTAATGCAATGCACCTTTGTATTTTCACATGCATTCGCTTCATGCTGTAACCACTGTGCATAAAAATTTGGAAACATGGCATACAGTGAATCATTTGGTGTCTAAGTCATGTTTCCCATATTTTCCCTTCCCAGATACAAGCCCGTTTGAGTGTTTGGGGCACTTTTTAGCTAAAATCATCCTACGGGGCCTAACTGCATATGCTAAAGCCTTCCTTTTTTTGAATGGTGTAGTTGCCCCTGCAACCTCCAAAAATATCAGGACTTACTTCCCCAATAACCTGCTAACTCACCCCTAAAATACATACTTATTCACTCTATTTTGTTCATTGGACTTATTTCTCATTTGAAATGCCCATTTTTGGGGGGCCATAAATGTGCGTCTTTAAAAGGTGATTTCTACGATACCCCACTTTTGCGCGTCGGACCTCAACTTTTCCCGTAAACGCAGAAAAACCGCAATTTTCAGGAGAAACGAGACAGACATCCCCTCCCTCTGCCACCCACCCGCCCAACTGACAGCCAGCCATTAGACATGCACAGATAGTTCTGAGGGTCTGTCTGTGATGTCATAAAGGGCCTGCTGATCAATGGGCAGCTTTCTGATTGGCTGCTGTATTTGATTGACAGATGGAAGCTGGCAGCTGATTGGCTGTCTAGCCTAAAGTGCTTTACACACCTCCCTGATGGTACCACTGGCTAAGACTCCACCTCAGCTCATTGGGTAATGAAAAATTTAGAACAATTGATGGATGAAAGCAGGCAGGCCGGCCATTTTGGGACGCTCAGTGGACTTGTTTAATGCAATGCACCTTTGTATATTCACATGCATTCGCTTCATGCTGTAACCACTGTGCATAAAAATTTGGAAACATGGCATACAGTGTATCATTTGGTGTCTAAGTCATGTTTCCCATATTTTCCCTTCCCAGATACAAGCCCGTTTGAGTGTTTGGGGCACTTTTTAGCTAAAATCATCCTACGGGGCTTAACGGCATATGCTAAAGCCTTCCTTTTTTTGAATGGTGTAGTTGCCCCTGCAACCTCCAAAAATATCAGGACTTACTTCCCCAATAACCTGCTAACTCACCCCTAAAATACATACTTATTCACTCTATTTTGTTCATTGGACTTATTTCTCATTTGAAATGCCCATTTTTGGGGGGCCATAAATGTGCGTCTTTAAAAGGTGATTTCTACGATAGCCCACTTTTGGGCGTCGGACCTCAACTTTTCCCGTAAACGCAGAAAAACCGCAATTTTCATGAGAAACGAGACAGACATCCCCTCCCTCTGCCACCCACCCGCCCAACTGATAGCCAGCCATTAGACATGCACAGATAGTTCTGAGGGTCTGTCTGTGATGTCATAAAGGGCCCTCTGATCAATGGGCAGCTTTCTGATTGGCTGCTGTATTTGATTGACAGATGGAAGCTGGCAGCTGATTGGCTGTCTAGCCTAAACTGCTTTACACACCTCCCTGATGGTACCACTGGCTAAGACTCCACCTCAGCTCATTGGGTAATGAAAAATTTAGAACAATTGATGGATGAAAGCAGGCAGGCCGGCCATTTTGGGACGCTCATTAGACTTGTTTAATGCAATGCACCTTTGTATTTTCACATGCATTCGCTTCATGCTGTAACCACTGTGCATAAAAATTTGGAAACATGGCATACAGTGTATTATTTGGTGTCTAAGTCATATTTCCCATATTTTCCCTTCCCAGATACAAGCCCGTTTGAGTGTTTGGGGCACTTTTTAGCTAAAATCATCCTACGGGGCCTAACTGCATATGCTAAAGCCTTCCTTTTTTTGAATGGTGTAGTTGCCCCTGCAACCTCCAAAAATATCAGGACTTACTTCCCCAATAACCTGCTAACTCACCCCTAAAATACATACTTATTCACGCTATTTTGTTCATTGGACTTATTTCTCATTTGAAATGCCCATTTTTGGGGGGCCATAAATGTGCGTCTTTAAAAGGTGATTTCTACGATACCCCACTTTTGCGCGTCGGACCTCAACTTTTCCCGTAAACGCAGAAAAACCTCAATTTTCAGGAGAAATGAGACAGACATCCCCTCCCGCTGCCACCCACCCGCCCAACTGAAAGCCAGCCATTAGACATGCACAGATAGTTCTGAGGGTCTGTCTGTGATGTCATAAAGGGCCTACTGATCAATGGGCAGCTTTCTGATTGGCTGCTGTATGTGATTGACAGATGGAAGCTGGCAGCTGATTGGCTGTCTAGCCTAAAGTGCTTTACACACCTCCCTGATGGTACCACTGGCTAAGATTCCACCTCAGCTCATTGGGTAATGAAAAATATAGAACAATTGATGGATGAAAGCAGGCAGGCCGGCCATTTTGGGACGCTCATTGGACTTGTTTAATGCAATGCACCTTTGTATTTTCACATGCATTCGCTTCATGCTGTAACCACTGTGCATAAAAATTTGGAAACATGGCATACAGTGAATCATTTGGTGTCTAAGTCATGTTTCCCATATTTTCCCTTCCCAGATACAAGCCCGTTTGAGTGTTTGGGGCACTTTTTAGCTAAAATCATCCTACGGGGCCTAACTGCATATGCTAAAGCCTTCCTTTTTTTGAATGGTGTAGTTGCCCCTGCAACCTCCAAAAATATCAGGACTTACTTCCCCAATAACCTGCTAACTCACCCCTAAAATACATACTTATTCACTCTATTTTGTTCATTGGACTTATTTCTCATTTGAAATGCCCATTTTTGGGGGGCCATAAATGTGCGTCTTTAAAAGGTGATTTCTACGATACCCCACTTTTGCGCGTCGGACCTCAACTTTTCCCGTAAACGCAGAAAAACCGCAATTTTCAGGAGAAACGAGACAGACATCCCCTCCCTCTGCCACCCACCCGCCCAACTGACAGCCAGCCATTAGACATGCACAGATAGTTCTGAGGGTCTGTCTGTGATGTCATAAAGGGCCTGCTGATCAATGGGCAGCTTTCTGATTGGCTGCTGTATTTGATTGACAGATGGAAGCTGGCAGCTGATTGGCTGTCTAGCCTAAAGTGCTTTACACACCTCCCTGATGGTACCACTGGCTAAGACTCCACCTCAGCTCATTGGGTAATGAAAAATTTAGAACAATTGATGGATGAAAGCAGGCAGGCCGGCCATTTTGGGACGCTCAGTGGACTTGTTTAATGCAATGCACCTTTGTATATTCACATGCATTCGCTTCATGCTGTAACCACTGTGCATAAAAATTTGGAAACATGGCATACAGTGTATCATTTGGTGTCTAAGTCATGTTTCCCATATTTTCCCTTCCCAGATACAAGCCCGTTTGAGTGTTTGGGGCACTTTTTAGCTAAAATCATCCTACGGGGCTTAACGGCATATGCTAAAGCCTTCCTTTTTTTGAATGGTGTAGTTGCCCCTGCAACCTCCAAAAATATCAGGACTTACTTCCCCAATAACCTGCTAACTCACCCCTAAAATACATACTTATTCACTCTATTTTGTTCATTGGACTTATTTCTCATTTGAAATGCCCATTTTTGGGGGGCCATAAATGTGCGTCTTTAAAAGGTGATTTCTACGATAGCCCACTTTTGGGCGTCGGACCTCAACTTTTCCCGTAAACGCAGAAAAACCGCAATTTTCATGAGAAACGAGACAGACATCCCCTCCCTCTGCCACCCACCCGCCCAACTGATAGCCAGCCATTAGACATGCACAGATAGTTCTGAGGGTCTGTCTGTGATGTCATAAAGGGCCCTCTGATCAATGGGCAGCTTTCTGATTGGCTGCTGTATTTGATTGACAGATGGAAGCTGGCAGCTGATTGGCTGTCTAGCCTAAACTGCTTTACACACCTCCCTGATGGTACCACTGGCTAAGACTCCACCTCAGCTCATTGGGTAATGAAAAATTTAGAACAATTGATGGATGAAAGCAGGCAGGCCGGCCATTTTGGGACGCTCATTAGACTTGTTTAATGCAATGCACCTTTGTATTTTCACATGCATTCGCTTCATGCTGTAACCACTGTGCATAAAAATTTGGAAACATGGCATACAGTGTATTATTTGGTGTCTAAGTCATATTTCCCATATTTTCCCTTCCCAGATACAAGCCCGTTTGAGTGTTTGGGGCACTTTTTAGCTAAAATCATCCTACGGGGCCTAACTGCATATGCTAAAGCCTTTCTTTTTTTGAATGGTGTAGTTGCCCCTGCAACCTCCAAAAATATCAGGACTTACTTCCCCAATAACCTGCTAACTCACCCCTAAAATACATACTTATTCACGCTATTTTGTTCATTGGACTTATTTCTCATTTGAAATGCCCATTTTTGGGGGGCCATAAATGTGCGTCTTTAAAAGGTGATTTCTACGATACCCCACTTTTGCGCGTCGGACCTCAACTTTTCCCGTAAACGCAGAAAAACCTCAATTTTCAGGAGAAATGAGACAGACATCCCCTCCCGCTGCCACCCACCCGCCCAACTGAAAGCCAGCCATTAGACATGCACAGATAGTTCTGAGGGTCTGTCTGTGATGTCATAAAGGGCCTACTGATCAATGGGCAGCTTTCTGATTGGCTGCTGTATGTGATTGACAGATGGAAGCTGGCAGCTGATTGGCTGTCTAGCCTAAAGTGCTTTACACACCTCCCTGATGGTACCACTGGCTAAGATTCCACCTCAGCTCATTGGGTAATGAAAAATATAGAACAATTGATGGATGAAAGCAGGCAGGCCGGCCATTTTGGGACGCTCATTGGACTTGTTTAATGCAATGCACCTTTGTATTTTCACATGCATTCGCTTCATGCTGTAACCACTGTGCATAAAAATTTGGAAACATGGCATACAGTGAATCATTTGGTGTCTAAGTCATGTTTCCCATATTTTCCCTTCCCAGATACAAGCCCGTTTGAGTGTTTGGGGCACTTTTTAGCTAAAATCATCCTACGGGGCCTAACTGCATATGCTAAAGCCTTCCTTTTTTTGAATGGTGTAGTTGCCCCTGCAACCTCCAAAAATATCAGGACTTACTTCCCCAATAACCTGCTAACTCACCCCTAAAATACATACTTATTCACTCTATTTTGTTCATTGGACTTATTTCTCATTTGAAATGCCCATTTTTGGGGGGCCATAAATGTGCGTCTTTAAAAGGTGATTTCTACGATACCCCACTTTTGCGCGTCGGACCTCAACTTTTCCCGTAAACGCAGAAAAACCGCAATTTTCAGGAGAAACGAGACAGACATCCCCTCCCTCTGCCACCCACCCGCCCAACTGAAAGCCAGCCATTAGACATGCACAGATAGTTCTGAGGGTCTGTCTGTGATGTCATAAAGGGCCCTCTGATCAATGGGCAGCTTTCTGATTGGCTGCTGTATTTGATTGACAGATGGAAGCTGGCAGCTGATTGGCTGTCTAGCCTAAACTGCTTTACACACCTCCCTGATGGTACCACTGGCTAAGACTCCACCTCAGCTCATTAGGTAATGAAAAATTTAGAACAATTGATGGATGAAAGCAGGCAGGCCGGCCATTTTGGGACGCTCATTGGACTTGTTTAAAGCAATGCACCTTTGTATTTTCACATGCATTCGCTTCATGCTTTAACCACTGTGCATAAAAATTTGGAAACATGGCATACAGTGTATCATTTGGTGTCTAAGTCAAGTTTCCCATGTTTTTCCTTCCCAGATACTAGCCCGTTTCAGTGATTGGGGCACTTTTTAGCTAAAATCATCCTACGGGGCCTAACTGCATATGCTAAAGCCTGCCTATTTTGAATGGTCTAGTGGCCCCTACAACCTCCAAAAATATCAGGACTTACTTCCCCAATAACCTGCTAACTCACCCCTGAAATATATACTTATTCACCCTTTTTTGTTAATTGGACTCATTTCTCATTTGAATTGCCCATTTTTTGGGGGCCAGAAATGTGCGTCTTTAAAAGGTGATTTCTACGATACCCCACTTTTGCGCGTCGGACCTCAACTTTTCCCGTAAACGCAGAAAAACCGCAATTTTCAGGAGAAACGAGACAGACATCCCCTCCCTCTGCCACCCACCCGCCCAACTGAAAGCCAGCCATTAGACATGCACAGATAGTTCTGAGGGTCTGTCTGTGATGTCATAAAGGGCCTGCTGATCAATGGGCAGCTTTCTGATTGGCTGCTGTATTTGATTGACAGATGGAAGCTGGCAGCTGATTGGCTGTCTAGCCTAAAGTGCTTTACACACCTCCCTGATGGTACCACTGGCTAAGATTCCACCTCAGCTCATTGGGTAATGAAAAATATAGAACAATTGATGGATGAAAGCAGGCAGGCCGTCCATTTTGGGACGCTCATTGGACTTGTTTAATGCAATGCACCTTTGTATTTTCACATGCATTCGCTTCATGCTGTAACCACTGTGCATAAAAATTTGGAAACATGGCATACAGTGTATCATTTGGTGTCTAAGTCATGTTTCCCATATTTTCCCTTCCCAGATACAAGCCCGTTTGAGTGTTTGGGGCACTTTTTAGCTAAAATCATCCTACGGGGCCTAACTGCATATGCTAAAGCCTTCCTTTTTTTGAATGGTGTAGTTGCCCCTGCAACCTCCAAAAATATCAGGACTTACTTCCCCAATAACCTGCTAACTCACCCCTAAAATACATACTTATTCACGCTATTTTGTTCATTGGACTTATTTCTCATTTGAAATGCCCATTTTTGGGGGGCCATAAATGTGCGTCTTTAAAAGGTGATTTCTACGATACCCCACTTTTGCGCGTCGGACCTCAACTTTTCCCGTAAACGCAGAAAACCCGCAATTTTCATGAGAAACGAGACAGACATCCCCTCCCTCTGCCACCCACCCGCCCAACTGATAGCCAGCCATTAGACATGCACAGATAGTTCTGAGGGTCTGTCTGTGATGTCATAAAGGGCCCTCTGATCAATGGGCAGCTTTCTGATTGGCTGCTGTATTTGATTGACAGATGGAAGCTGGCAGCTGATTGGCTGTCTAGCCTAAACTGCTTTACACACCTCCCTGATGGTACCACTGGCTAAGACTCCACCTCAGCTCATTGGGTAATGAAAAATTTAGAACAATTGATGGATGAAAGCAGGCAGGCCGGCCATTTTGGGACGCTCATTGGACTTGTTTAATGCAATGCACCTTTGTATTTTCACATGCATTCGCTTCATGCTGTAACCACTGTGCATAAAAATTTGGAAACATGGCATACAGTGTATTATTTGGTGTCTAAGTCATATTTCCCATATTTTCCCTTCCCAGATACAAGCCCGTTTGAGTGTTTGGGGCACTTTTTAGCTAAAATCATCCTACAGGGCCTAACTGCATATGCTAAAGCCTGCCTATTTTGAATGGTGTAGTTGCCCCTGCAACCTCCAAAAATATCAGTATTTACTTCCCCAATAACCTGCTAACTCACCCCTGAAATACATACTTATTCACCGTATTTTGTTAATTGGACTCATTTCTCATTTGAATTGCCCATTTTTTGGGGGCCAGAAATGTGCGTCTTTAAAAGGTGATTTCTACGATACCCCACTTTTGCGCGTCGGTCCTCAACTTTTCCCGTAAACGCAGAAAAACCGCAATTTTCAGGAAAAACGAGACAGACATCCCCTCCCTCTGCCACCCACCCGCCCAACTGAAAGCCAGCCATTAGACATGCACAGATAGTTCTGAGGGTCTGTCTGTGATGTCATAAAGGGCCTGCTGATCAATGGGCAGCTTTCTGATTGGCTGCTGTATTTGATTGACAGATGGAAGCTGGCAGCTGATTGGCTGTCTAGCCTAAAGTGCTTTACACACCTCCCTGATGGTACCACTGGCTAAGACTCCACCTCAGCTCATTGGGTAATGAAAAATTTTGAACAATTGATGGATGAAAGCAGGCAGGCCGGCCATTTTGGGATGCTCATTGGACTTGTTTAATGCAATGCACCTTTGTATTTTCACATGCATTCGCTTCATGCTGTAACCACTGTGCATAAAAATTTGGAAACATGGCATACAGTGTATCATTTGGTGTCTAAGTCATGTTTCCCATGTTTTTCCTTCCCAGATACTAGCCCGTTTGAGTGTTTGGGGCACTTTTTAGCTAAAATCATCCTACGGGGGCTAACTGCATATGCTAAAGCCTGCCTATTTTGAATGGTCTAGTGGCCCCTGCAACCTCCAAAAATATCAGGACTTACTTCCCCAATAACCTGCTAACTCACCCCTGAAATACATACTTATTCACCCTATTTTGTTAATTGGACTCATTTCTCATTTGAAATGCCCATTTTTGGGGGGCCAGAAATGTGCGTCTTTAAAATGTGATTTCTACGATACCCCACTTTTGCGCGTCGGACCTTAACTTTTCCCGTAAACGCAGAAAAACCGCAATTTTCAGGAGAAACGAGACAGACATCCCCTCCCTCTGCCACCCACCCGCCCAACTGAAAGCCAGCCATTAGACATGCACAGATAGTTCTGAGGGTCTGTCTGTGATGTCATAAAGGGCCTGCTGATCAATGGGCAGCTTTCTGATTGGCTGCTGTATTTGATTGACAAATGGAAGCTGGCAGCTGATTGGCTGTCTAGCCTAAAGTGCTTTACACACCTCCCTGATGGTACCACTGGCTAAGACTCCACCTCAGCTCATTGGGTAATGAAAAATGTAGAACAATTGATGGATGAAAGCAGGCAGGCCGGCCATTTTGGGACGCTCAGTGGACTTGTTTAATGCAATGCACCTTTGTATTTTCACATGCATTCGCTTCATGCTGTAACCACTGTGCATAAAAATTTGGAAACATGGCATACAGTGTATCATTTGGTGTCTAATTCATGTTTCCCATGTTTTTCCTTCCCAGATACTAGCCCGTTTGAGTGTTTGGGGCACTTTTTAGCTAAAATCATCCTACAGGGCCTAACTGCATATGCTAAAGCCTGCCTATTTTGAATGGTCTAGTGGCCCCTGCAACCTCCAAAAATATCAGGACTTACTTCCCCACTAACCTGCTAACTCACCCCTGAAATACATACTTATTCACCCTATTTTGTTAATTGGACTCATTTCTCATTTGAAATGCCCATTTTTGGGGGGCCAGAAATGTGCGTCTTTAAAATGTGATTTCTACGATACCCCACTTTTGCGCGTCGGACCTCAACTTTTCCCGTAAACGCAGAAAAACCGCAATTTTCAGGAGAAACGAGACAGACATCCCCTCCCTCTGCCACCCACCCGCCCAACTGACAGCCAGCCATTAGACATGCACAGATAGTTCTGAGGGTCTGTCTGTGATGTCATAAAGGGCCTGCTGATCAATGGGCAGCTTTCTGATTGGCTGCTGTATTTGATTGACAGATGGAAGCTGGCAGCTGATTGGCTGTCTAGCCTAAAGTGCTTTACACACCTCCCTGATGGTACCACTGGCTAAGACTCCACCTCAGCTCATTGGGTAATGAAAAATTTAGAACAATTGATGGATGAAAGCAGGCAGGCCGGCCATTTTGGGACGCTCAGTGGACTTGTTTAATGCAATGCACCTTTGTATATTCACATGCATTCGCTTCATGCTGTAACCACTGTGCATAAAAATTTGGAAAGATGGCATACAGTGTATCATTTGGTGTCTAAGTCATGTTTCCCATATTTTCCCTTCCCAGATACAAGCCCGTTTCAGTGTTTGGGGCACTTTTTAGCTAAAATCATCCTACGGGGCCTAACTGCATATGCTAAAGCCTGCCTATTTTGAATGGTCTAGTGGCCCCTGCAACCTCCAAAAATATCAGGACTTACTTCCCCAATAACCTGCTAACTCACCCCTGAAATACATACTTATTCACCCTATGTTGTTCATTGGACTCATTTCTCATTTGAAATGCCCATTTTTGGGGGGCCAGAAATGTGCGTCTTTAAAAGATGATTTCTACGATACCCCACTTTTGCGCGTCGGACCTCAACTTTTCCCGTAAACGCAGAAAAACCGTAATTTTCAGGAGAAACGAGACAGACATCACCTCCCTCTGCCACCCACCCGCCCAACTGACAGCCAGCCATTAGACATGCACAGATAGTTCTGAGGGTCTGTCTGTGATGTCATAAAGGGCCTGCTGATCAATGGGCAGCTTTCTGATTGGCTGCTGTATTTGATTGACAGATGGAAGCTGGCAGCTGATTGGCTGTCTAGCCTAAAGTGCTTTACACACCTCCCTGATGGTACCACTGGCTAAGACTCCACCTCAGCTCATTGGGTAATGAAAAATTTAGAACAATTGATGGATGAAAGCAGGCAGGCCGGCCATTTTGGGACGCTCATTAGACTTGTTTAATGCAATGCACCTTTGTATTTTCACATGCATTCGCTTCATGCTGTAACCACTGTGCATAAAAATTTGGAAACATGGCATACAGTGTATTATTTGGTGTCTAAGTCATATTTCCCATATTTTCCCTTCCCAGATACAAGCCCGTTTGAGTGTTTGGGGCACTTTTTAGCTAAAATCATCCTACGGGGCCTAACTGCATATGCTAAAGCCTTCCTTTTTTTGAATGGTGTAGTTGCCCCTGCAACCTCCAAAAATATCAGGACTTACTTCCCCAATAACCTGCTAACTCACCCCTAAAATACATACTTATTCACGCTATTTTGTTCATTGGACTTATTTCTCATTTGAAATGCCCATTTTTGGGGGGCCATAAATGTGCGTCTTTAAAAGGTGATTTCTACGATACCCCACTTTTGCGCGTCGGACCTCAACTTTTCCCGTAAACGCAGAAAAACCTCAATTTTCAGGAGAAATGAGACAGACATCCCCTCCCGCTGCCACCCACCCGCCCAACTGAAAGCCAGCCATTAGACATGCACAGATAGTTCTGAGGGTCTGTCTGTGATGTCATAAAGGGCCTACTGATCAATGGGCAGCTTTCTGATTGGCTGCTGTATGTGATTGACAGATGGAAGCTGGCAGCTGATTGGCTGTCTAGCCTAAAGTGCTTTACACACCTCCCTGATGGTACCACTGGCTAAGATTCCACCTCAGCTCATTGGGTAATGAAAAATATAGAACAATTGATGGATGAAAGCAGGCAGGCCGGCCATTTTGGGACGCTCATTGGACTTGTTTAATGCAATGCACCTTTGTATTTTCACATGCATTCGCTTCATGCTGTAACCACTGTGCATAAAAATTTGGAAACATGGCATACAGTGAATCATTTGGTGTCTAAGTCATGTTTCCCATATTTTCCCTTCCCAGATACAAGCCCGTTTGAGTGTTTGGGGCACTTTTTAGCTAAAATCATCCTACGGGGCCTAACTGCATATGCTAAAGCCTTCCTTTTTTTGAATGGTGTAGTTGCCCCTGCAACCTCCAAAAATATCAGGACTTACTTCCCCAATAACCTGCTAACTCACCCCTAAAATACATACTTATTCACTCTATTTTGTTCATTGGACTTATTTCTCATTTGAAATGCCCATTTTTGGGGGGCCATAAATGTGCGTCTTTAAAAGGTGATTTCTACGATACCCCACTTTTGCGCGTCGGACCTCAACTTTTCCCGTAAACGCAGAAAAACCGCAATTTTCAGGAGAAACGAGACAGACATCCCCTCCCTCTGCCACCCACCCGCCCAACTGACAGCCAGCCATTAGACATGCACAGATAGTTCTGAGGGTCTGTCTGTGATGTCATAAAGGGCCTGCTGATCAATGGGCAGCTTTCTGATTGGCTGCTGTATTTGATTGACAGATGGAAGCTGGCAGCTGATTGGCTGTCTAGCCTAAAGTGCTTTACACACCTCCCTGATGGTACCACTGGCTAAGACTCCACCTCAGCTCATTGGGTAATGAAAAATTTAGAACAATTGATGGATGAAAGCAGGCAGGCCGGCCATTTTGGGACGCTCAGTGGACTTGTTTAATGCAATGCACCTTTGTATATTCACATGCATTCGCTTCATGCTGTAACCACTGTGCATAAAAATTTGGAAACATGGCATACAGTGTATCATTTGGTGTCTAAGTCATGTTTCCCATATTTTCCCTTCCCAGATACAAGCCCGTTTGAGTGTTTGGGGCACTTTTTAGCTAAAATCATCCTACGGGGCTTAACGGCATATGCTAAAGCCTTCCTTTTTTTGAATGGTGTAGTTGCCCCTGCAACCTCCAAAAATATCAGGACTTACTTCCCCAATAACCTGCTAACTCACCCCTAAAATACATACTTATTCACTCTATTTTGTTCATTGGACTTATTTCTCATTTGAAATGCCCATTTTTGGGGGGCCATAAATGTGCGTCTTTAAAAGGTGATTTCTACGATAGCCCACTTTTGGGCGTCGGACCTCAACTTTTCCCGTAAACGCAGAAAAACCGCAATTTTCATGAGAAACGAGACAGACATCCCCTCCCTCTGCCACCCACCCGCCCAACTGATAGCCAGCCATTAGACATGCACAGATAGTTCTGAGGGTCTGTCTGTGATGTCATAAAGGGCCCTCTGATCAATGGGCAGCTTTCTGATTGGCTGCTGTATTTGATTGACAGATGGAAGCTGGCAGCTGATTGGCTGTCTAGCCTAAACTGCTTTACACACCTCCCTGATGGTACCACTGGCTAAGACTCCACCTCAGCTCATTGGGTAATGAAAAATTTAGAACAATTGATGGATGAAAGCAGGCAGGCCGGCCATTTTGGGACGCTCATTAGACTTGTTTAATGCAATGCACCTTTGTATTTTCACATGCATTCGCTTCATGCTGTAACCACTGTGCATAAAAATTTGGAAACATGGCATACAGTGTATTATTTGGTGTCTAAGTCATATTTCCCATATTTTCCCTTCCCAGATACAAGCCCGTTTGAGTGTTTGGGGCACTTTTTAGCTAAAATCATCCTACGGGGCCTAACTGCATATGCTAAAGCCTTCCTTTTTTTGAATGGTGTAGTTGCCCCTGCAACCTCCAAAAATATCAGGACTTACTTCCCCAATAACCTGCTAACTCACCCCTAAAATACATACTTATTCACGCTATTTTGTTCATTGGACTTATTTCTCATTTGAAATGCCCATTTTTGGGGGGCCATAAATGTGCGTCTTTAAAAGGTGATTTCTACGATACCCCACTTTTGCGCGTCGGACCTCAACTTTTCCCGTAAACGCAGAAAAACCTCAATTTTCAGGAGAAATGAGACAGACATCCCCTCCCGCTGCCACCCACCCGCCCAACTGAAAGCCAGCCATTAGACATGCACAGATAGTTCTGAGGGTCTGTCTGTGATGTCATAAAGGGCCTACTGATCAATGGGCAGCTTTCTGATTGGCTGCTGTATGTGATTGACAGATGGAAGCTGGCAGCTGATTGGCTGTCTAGCCTAAAGTGCTTTACACACCTCCCTGATGGTACCACTGGCTAAGATTCCACCTCAGCTCATTGGGTAATGAAAAATATAGAACAATTGATGGATGAAAGCAGGCAGGCCGGCCATTTTGGGACGCTCATTGGACTTGTTTAATGCAATGCACCTTTGTATTTTCACATGCATTCGCTTCATGCTGTAACCACTGTGCATAAAAATTTGGAAACATGGCATACAGTGAATCATTTGGTGTCTAAGTCATGTTTCCCATATTTTCCCTTCCCAGATACAAGCCCGTTTGAGTGTTTGGGGCACTTTTTAGCTAAAATCATCCTACGGGGCCTAACTGCATATGCTAAAGCCTTCCTTTTTTTGAATGGTGTAGTTGCCCCTGCAACCTCCAAAAATATCAGGACTTACTTCCCCAATAACCTGCTAACTCACCCCTAAAATACATACTTATTCACTCTATTTTGTTCATTGGACTTATTTCTCATTTGAAATGCCCATTTTTGGGGGGCCATAAATGTGCGTCTTTAAAAGGTGATTTCTACGATACCCCACTTTTGCGCGTCGGACCTCAACTTTTCCCGTAAACGCAGAAAAACCGCAATTTTCAGGAGAAACGAGACAGACATCCCCTCCCTCTGCCACCCACCCGCCCAACTGACAGCCAGCCATTAGACATGCACAGATAGTTCTGAGGGTCTGTCTGTGATGTCATAAAGGGCCTGCTGATCAATGGGCAGCTTTCTGATTGGCTGCTGTATTTGATTGACAGATGGAAGCTGGCAGCTGATTGGCTGTCTAGCCTAAAGTGCTTTACACACCTCCCTGATGGTACCACTGGCTAAGACTCCACCTCAGCTCATTGGGTAATGAAAAATTTAGAACAATTGATGGATGAAAGCAGGCAGGCCGGCCATTTTGGGACGCTCAGTGGACTTGTTTAATGCAATGCACCTTTGTATATTCACATGCATTCGCTTCATGCTGTAACCACTGTGCATAAAAATTTGGAAACATGGCATACAGTGTATCATTTGGTGTCTAAGTCATGTTTCCCATATTTTCCCTTCCCAGATACAAGCCCGTTTGAGTGTTTGGGGCACTTTTTAGCTAAAATCATCCTACGGGGCTTAACGGCATATGCTAAAGCCTTCCTTTTTTTGAATGGTGTAGTTGCCCCTGCAACCTCCAAAAATATCAGGACTTACTTCCCCAATAACCTGCTAACTCACCCCTAAAATACATACTTATTCACTCTATTTTGTTCATTGGACTTATTTCTCATTTGAAATGCCCATTTTTGGGGGGCCATAAATGTGCGTCTTTAAAAGGTGATTTCTACGATAGCCCACTTTTGGGCGTCGGACCTCAACTTTTCCCGTAAACGCAGAAAAACCGCAATTTTCATGAGAAACGAGACAGACATCCCCTCCCTCTGCCACCCACCCGCCCAACTGATAGCCAGCCATTAGACATGCACAGATAGTTCTGAGGGTCTGTCTGTGATGTCATAAAGGGCCCTCTGATCAATGGGCAGCTTTCTGATTGGCTGCTGTATTTGATTGACAGATGGAAGCTGGCAGCTGATTGGCTGTCTAGCCTAAACTGCTTTACACACCTCCCTGATGGTACCACTGGCTAAGACTCCACCTCAGCTCATTGGGTAATGAAAAATTTAGAACAATTGATGGATGAAAGCAGGCAGGCCGGCCATTTTGGGACGCTCATTAGACTTGTTTAATGCAATGCACCTTTGTATTTTCACATGCATTCGCTTCATGCTGTAACCACTGTGCATAAAAATTTGGAAACATGGCATACAGTGTATTATTTGGTGTCTAAGTCATATTTCCCATATTTTCCCTTCCCAGATACAAGCCCGTTTGAGTGTTTGGGGCACTTTTTAGCTAAAATCATCCTACGGGGCCTAACTGCATATGCTAAAGCCTTTCTTTTTTTGAATGGTGTAGTTGCCCCTGCAACCTCCAAAAATATCAGGACTTACTTCCCCAATAACCTGCTAACTCACCCCTAAAATACATACTTATTCACGCTATTTTGTTCATTGGACTTATTTCTCATTTGAAATGCCCATTTTTGGGGGGCCATAAATGTGCGTCTTTAAAAGGTGATTTCTACGATACCCCACTTTTGCGCGTCGGACCTCAACTTTTCCCGTAAACGCAGAAAAACCTCAATTTTCAGGAGAAATGAGACAGACATCCCCTCCCGCTGCCACCCACCCGCCCAACTGAAAGCCAGCCATTAGACATGCACAGATAGTTCTGAGGGTCTGTCTGTGATGTCATAAAGGGCCTACTGATCAATGGGCAGCTTTCTGATTGGCTGCTGTATGTGATTGACAGATGGAAGCTGGCAGCTGATTGGCTGTCTAGCCTAAAGTGCTTTACACACCTCCCTGATGGTACCACTGGCTAAGATTCCACCTCAGCTCATTGGGTAATGAAAAATATAGAACAATTGATGGATGAAAGCAGGCAGGCCGGCCATTTTGGGACGCTCATTGGACTTGTTTAATGCAATGCACCTTTGTATTTTCACATGCATTCGCTTCATGCTGTAACCACTGTGCATAAAAATTTGGAAACATGGCATACAGTGAATCATTTGGTGTCTAAGTCATGTTTCCCATATTTTCCCTTCCCAGATACAAGCCCGTTTGAGTGTTTGGGGCACTTTTTAGCTAAAATCATCCTACGGGGCCTAACTGCATATGCTAAAGCCTTCCTTTTTTTGAATGGTGTAGTTGCCCCTGCAACCTCCAAAAATATCAGGACTTACTTCCCCAATAACCTGCTAACTCACCCCTAAAATACATACTTATTCACTCTATTTTGTTCATTGGACTTATTTCTCATTTGAAATGCCCATTTTTGGGGGGCCATAAATGTGCGTCTTTAAAAGGTGATTTCTACGATACCCCACTTTTGCGCGTCGGACCTCAACTTTTCCCGTAAACGCAGAAAAACCGCAATTTTCAGGAGAAACGAGACAGACATCCCCTCCCTCTGCCACCCACCCGCCCAACTGAAAGCCAGCCATTAGACATGCACAGATAGTTCTGAGGGTCTGTCTGTGATGTCATAAAGGGCCCTCTGATCAATGGGCAGCTTTCTGATTGGCTGCTGTATTTGATTGACAGATGGAAGCTGGCAGCTGATTGGCTGTCTAGCCTAAACTGCTTTACACACCTCCCTGATGGTACCACTGGCTAAGACTCCACCTCAGCTCATTAGGTAATGAAAAATTTAGAACAATTGATGGATGAAAGCAGGCAGGCCGGCCATTTTGGGACGCTCATTGGACTTGTTTAAAGCAATGCACCTTTGTATTTTCACATGCATTCGCTTCATGCTTTAACCACTGTGCATAAAAATTTGGAAACATGGCATACAGTGTATCATTTGGTGTCTAAGTCAAGTTTCCCATGTTTTTCCTTCCCAGATACTAGCCCGTTTCAGTGATTGGGGCACTTTTTAGCTAAAATCATCCTACGGGGCCTAACTGCATATGCTAAAGCCTGCCTATTTTGAATGGTCTAGTGGCCCCTACAACCTCCAAAAATATCAGGACTTACTTCCCCAATAACCTGCTAACTCACCCCTGAAATATATACTTATTCACCCTTTTTTGTTAATTGGACTCATTTCTCATTTGAATTGCCCATTTTTTGGGGGCCAGAAATGTGCGTCTTTAAAAGGTGATTTCTACGATACCCCACTTTTGCGCGTCGGACCTCAACTTTTCCCGTAAACGCAGAAAAACCGCAATTTTCAGGAGAAACGAGACAGACATCCCCTCCCTCTGCCACCCACCCGCCCAACTGAAAGCCAGCCATTAGACATGCACAGATAGTTCTGAGGGTCTGTCTGTGATGTCATAAAGGGCCTGCTGATCAATGGGCAGCTTTCTGATTGGCTGCTGTATTTGATTGACAGATGGAAGCTGGCAGCTGATTGGCTGTCTAGCCTAAAGTGCTTTACACACCTCCCTGATGGTACCACTGGCTAAGATTCCACCTCAGCTCATTGGGTAATGAAAAATATAGAACAATTGATGGATGAAAGCAGGCAGGCCGTCCATTTTGGGACGCTCATTGGACTTGTTTAATGCAATGCACCTTTGTATTTTCACATGCATTCGCTTCATGCTGTAACCACTGTGCATAAAAATTTGGAAACATGGCATACAGTGTATCATTTGGTGTCTAAGTCATGTTTCCCATATTTTCCCTTCCCAGATACAAGCCCGTTTGAGTGTTTGGGGCACTTTTTAGCTAAAATCATCCTACGGGGCCTAACTGCATATGCTAAAGCCTTCCTTTTTTTGAATGGTGTAGTTGCCCCTGCAACCTCCAAAAATATCAGGACTTACTTCCCCAATAACCTGCTAACTCACCCCTAAAATACATACTTATTCACGCTATTTTGTTCATTGGACTTATTTCTCATTTGAAATGCCCATTTTTGGGGGGCCATAAATGTGCGTCTTTAAAAGGTGATTTCTACGATACCCCACTTTTGCGCGTCGGACCTCAACTTTTCCCGTAAACGCAGAAAACCCGCAATTTTCATGAGAAACGAGACAGACATCCCCTCCCTCTGCCACCCACCCGCCCAACTGATAGCCAGCCATTAGACATGCACAGATAGTTCTGAGGGTCTGTCTGTGATGTCATAAAGGGCCCTCTGATCAATGGGCAGCTTTCTGATTGGCTGCTGTATTTGATTGACAGATGGAAGCTGGCAGCTGATTGGCTGTCTAGCCTAAACTGCTTTACACACCTCCCTGATGGTACCACTGGCTAAGACTCCACCTCAGCTCATTGGGTAATGAAAAATTTAGAACAATTGATGGATGAAAGCAGGCAGGCCGGCCATTTTGGGACGCTCATTGGACTTGTTTAATGCAATGCACCTTTGTATTTTCACATGCATTCGCTTCATGCTGTAACCACTGTGCATAAAAATTTGGAAACATGGCATACAGTGTATTATTTGGTGTCTAAGTCATATTTCCCATATTTTCCCTTCCCAGATACAAGCCCGTTTGAGTGTTTGGGGCACTTTTTAGCTAAAATCATCCTACAGGGCCTAACTGCATATGCTAAAGCCTGCCTATTTTGAATGGTGTAGTTGCCCCTGCAACCTCCAAAAATATCAGTATTTACTTCCCCAATAACCTGCTAACTCACCCCTGAAATACATACTTATTCACCGTATTTTGTTAATTGGACTCATTTCTCATTTGAATTGCCCATTTTTTGGGGGCCAGAAATGTGCGTCTTTAAAAGGTGATTTCTACGATACCCCACTTTTGCGCGTCGGTCCTCAACTTTTCCCGTAAACGCAGAAAAACCGCAATTTTCAGGAAAAACGAGACAGACATCCCCTCCCTCTGCCACCCACCCGCCCAACTGAAAGCCAGCCATTAGACATGCACAGATAGTTCTGAGGGTCTGTCTGTGATGTCATAAAGGGCCTGCTGATCAATGGGCAGCTTTCTGATTGGCTGCTGTATTTGATTGACAGATGGAAGCTGGCAGCTGATTGGCTGTCTAGCCTAAAGTGCTTTACACACCTCCCTGATGGTACCACTGGCTAAGACTCCACCTCAGCTCATTGGGTAATGAAAAATTTTGAACAATTGATGGATGAAAGCAGGCAGGCCGGCCATTTTGGGATGCTCATTGGACTTGTTTAATGCAATGCACCTTTGTATTTTCACATGCATTCGCTTCATGCTGTAACCACTGTGCATAAAAATTTGGAAACATGGCATACAGTGTATCATTTGGTGTCTAAGTCATGTTTCCCATGTTTTTCCTTCCCAGATACTAGCCCGTTTGAGTGTTTGGGGCACTTTTTAGCTAAAATCATCCTACGGGGGCTAACTGCATATGCTAAAGCCTGCCTATTTTGAATGGTCTAGTGGCCCCTGCAACCTCCAAAAATATCAGGACTTACTTCCCCAATAACCTGCTAACTCACCCCTGAAATACATACTTATTCACCCTATTTTGTTAATTGGACTCATTTCTCATTTGAAATGCCCATTTTTGGGGGGCCAGAAATGTGCGTCTTTAAAATGTGATTTCTACGATACCCCACTTTTGCGCGTCGGACCTTAACTTTTCCCGTAAACGCAGAAAAACCGCAATTTTCAGGAGAAACGAGACAGACATCCCCTCCCTCTGCCACCCACCCGCCCAACTGAAAGCCAGCCATTAGACATGCACAGATAGTTCTGAGGGTCTGTCTGTGATGTCATAAAGGGCCTGCTGATCAATGGGCAGCTTTCTGATTGGCTGCTGTATTTGATTGACAAATGGAAGCTGGCAGCTGATTGGCTGTCTAGCCTAAAGTGCTTTACACACCTCCCTGATGGTACCACTGGCTAAGACTCCACCTCAGCTCATTGGGTAATGAAAAATGTAGAACAATTGATGGATGAAAGCAGGCAGGCCGGCCATTTTGGGACGCTCAGTGGACTTGTTTAATGCAATGCACCTTTGTATTTTCACATGCATTCGCTTCATGCTGTAACCACTGTGCATAAAAATTTGGAAACATGGCATACAGTGTATCATTTGGTGTCTAATTCATGTTTCCCATGTTTTTCCTTCCCAGATACTAGCCCGTTTGAGTGTTTGGGGCACTTTTTAGCTAAAATCATCCTACAGGGCCTAACTGCATATGCTAAAGCCTGCCTATTTTGAATGGTCTAGTGGCCCCTGCAACCTCCAAAAATATCAGGACTTACTTCCCCACTAACCTGCTAACTCACCCCTGAAATACATACTTATTCACCCTATTTTGTTAATTGGACTCATTTCTCATTTGAAATGCCCATTTTTGGGGGGCCAGAAATGTGCGTCTTTAAAATGTGATTTCTACGATACCCCACTTTTGCGCGTCGGACCTCAACTTTTACCGTAAACGCAGAAAAACCGCAATTTTCAGGAGAAACGAGACAGACATCCCCTCCCTCTGCCACCCACCCGCCCAACTGACAGCCAGCCATTAGACATGCACAGATAGTTCTGAGGGTCTGTCTGTGATGTCATAAAGGGCCTGCTGATCAATGGGCAGCTTTCTGATTGGCTGCTGTATTTGATTGACAGATGGAAGCTGGCAGCTGATTGGCTGTCTAGCCTAAAGTGCTTTACACACCTCCCTGATGGTACCACTGGCTAAGACTCCACCTCAGCTCATTGGGTAATGAAAAATTTAGAACAATTGATGGATGAAAGCAGGCAGGCCGGCCATTTTGGGACGCTCAGTGGACTTGTTTAATGCAATGCACCTTTGTATATTCACATGCATTCGCTTCATGCTGTAACCACTGTGCATAAAAATTTGGAAAGATGGCATACAGTGTATCATTTGGTGTCTAAGTCATGTTTCCCATATTTTCCCTTCCCAGATACAAGCCCGTTTCAGTGTTTGGGGCACTTTTTAGCTAAAATCATCCTACGGGGCCTAACTGCATATGCTAAAGCCTGCCTATTTTGAATGGTCTAGTGGCCCCTGCAACCTCCAAAAATATCAGGACTTACTTCCCCAATAACCTGCTAACTCACCCCTGAAATACATACTTATTCACCCTATGTTGTTCATTGGACTCATTTCTCATTTGAAATGCCCATTTTTGGGGGGCCAGAAATGTGCGTCTTTAAAAGATGATTTCTACGATACCCCACTTTTGCGCGTCGGACCTCAACTTTTCCCGTAAACGCAGAAAAACCGTAATTTTCAGGAGAAACGAGACAGACATCACCTCCCTCTGCCACCCACCCGCCCAACTGACAGCCAGCCATTAGACATGCACAGATAGTTCTGAGGGTCTGTCTGTGATGTCATAAAGGGCCTGCTGATCAATGGGCAGCTTTCTGATTGGCTGCTGTATTTGATGACAGATGGAAGCTGGCAGCTGATTGGCTGTCTAGCCTAAAGTGCTTTACACACCTCCCTGATGGTACCACTGGCTAAGACTCCACCTCAGCTCATTGGGTAATGAAAAATTTAGAACAATTGATGGATGAAAGCAGGCAGGCCGGCCATTTTGGGACGCTCAGTGGACTTGTTTAATGCAATGCACCTTTGTATATTCACATGCATTCGCTTCATGCTGTAACCACTGTGCATAAAAATTTGGAAAGATGGCATACAGTGTATCATTTGGTGTCTAAGTCATGTTTCCCATATTTTCCCTTCCCAGATACAAGCCGGTTTGGGACACTTTTTAGCTAAAATCATCCTACAGGGCCTAACTGCATATGCTAAAGCCTGCCTATTTTGAATGGTGTAGTGGCCCCTGCAACCTCCAAAAATATCAGGACTTACTTCCCCAATAACCTGCTAACTCTCCCCTGAAATACATACTTATTCACCCTATTTGGTTCATTGGACTCATTTCTCATTTGAAATGCCCATTTTTGGGGGGCCAGAAATGTGCGTCTTTAAAATGTGATTTCTACGATACCCCACTTTTGCGCGTCGGACCTTAACTTTTCCCGTAAACGCAGAAAAACCGCAATTTTCAGGAGAAACGAGACAGACATCCCCTCCCTCTGCCACCCACCCGCCCAACTGAAAGCCAGCCATTAGACATGCACAGATAGTTCTGAGGGTCTGTCTGTGATGTCATAAAGGGCCTGCTGATCAATGGGCAGCTTTCTGATTGGCTGCTGTATTTGATTGACAAATGGAAGCTGGCAGCTGATTGGCTGTCTAGCCTAAAGTGCTTTACACACCTCCCTGATGGTACCACTGGCTAAGACTCCACCTCAGCTCATTGGGTAATGAAAAATGTAGAACAATTGATGGATGAAAGCAGGCAGGCCGGCCATTTTGGGACGCTCAGTGGACTTGTTTAATGCAATGCACCTTTGTATTTTCACATGCATTCGCTTCATGCTGTAACCACTGTGCATAAAAATTTGGAAACATGGCATACAGTGTATCATTTGGTGTCTAATTCATGTTTCCCATGTTTTTCCTTCCCAGATACTAGCCCGTTTGAGTGTTTGGGGCACTTTTTAGCTAAAATCATCCTACAGGGCCTAACTGCATATGCTAAAGCCTGCCTATTTTGAATGGTCTAGTGGCCCCTGCAACCTCCAAAAATATCAGGACTTACTTCCCCACTAACCTGCTAACTCTCCCCTGAAATACATACTTATTCACCCTATTTTGTTAATTGGACTCATTTCTCATTTGAAATGCCCATTTTTGGGGGGCCAGAAATGTGCATCTTTAAAATGTGATTTCTACGATACCCCACTTTTGCGCATCGGACCTCAACTTTTCCCGTAAACGCAGAAAAACCGCAATTTTCAGGAGAAACGAGACAGACATCCCCTCCCTCTGCCACCCACCCGCCCAACTGACAGCCAGCCATTAGACATGCACAGATAGTTCTGAGGGTCTGTCTGTGATGTCATAAAGGGCCTGCTGATCAATGGGCAGCTTTCTGATTGGCTGCTGTATTTGATTGACAGATGGAAGCTGGCAGCTGATTGGCTGTCTAGCCTAAAGTGCTTTACACACCTCCCTGATGGTACCACTGGCTAAGACTCCACCTCAGCTCATTGGGTAATGAAAAATTTAGAACAATTGATGGATGAAAGCAGGCAGGCCGGCCATTTTGGGACGCTCAGTGGACTTGTTTAATGCAATGCACCTTTGTATATTCACATGCATTCGCTTCATGCTGTAACCACTGTGCATAAAAATTTGGAAACATGGCATACAGTGAATCATTTGGTGTCTAAGTCATGTTTCCCATATTTTCCCTTCCCAGATACAAGCCCGTTTGAGTGTTTGGGGCACTTTTTAGCTAAAATCATCCTACGGGGCCTAACTGCATATGCTAAAGCCTTCCTTTTTTTGAATGGTGTAGTTGCCCCTGCAACCTCCAAAAATATCAGGACTTACTTCCCCAATAACCTGCTAACTCACCCCTAAAATACATACTTATTCACTCTATTTTGTTCATTGGACTTATTTCTCATTTGAAATGCCCATTTTTGGGGGGCCATAAATGTGCGTCTTTAAAAGGTGATTTCTACGATACCCCACTTTTGCGCGTCGGACCTAAACTTTTCCCGTAAACGCAGAAAAACCGCAATTTTCAGGAGAAACGAGACAGACATCCCCTCCCTCTGCCACCCACCCGCCCAACTGAAAGCCAGCCATTAGACATGCACAGATAGTTCTGAGGGTCTGTCTGTGATGTCATAAAGGGCCCTCTGATCAATGGGCAGCTTTCTGATTGGCTGCTGTATTTGATTGACAGATGGAAGCTGGCAGCTGATTGGCTGTCTAGCCTAAACTGCTTTACACACCTCCCTGATGATACCACTGGCTAAGACTCCACCTCAGCTCATTAGGTAATGAAAAATTTAGAACAATTGATGGATGAAAGCAGGCAGGCCGGCCATTTTGGGACGCTCATTGGACTTGTTTAAAGCAATGCACCTTTGTATTTTCACATGCATTCGCTTCATGCTGTAACCACTGTGCATAAAAATTTGGAAACATGGCATACAGTGTATCATTTGGTGTCTAAGTCAAGTTTCCCATGTTTTTCCTTCCCAGATACTAGCCCGTTTCAGTGATTGGGGCACTTTTTAGCTAAAATCATCCTACGGGGCCTAACTGCATATGCTAAAGCCTGCCTATTTTGAATGGTCTAGTGGCCCCTACAACCTCCAAAAATATCAGGACTTACTTCCCCAATAACCTGCTAACTCACCCCTGAAATACATACTTATTCACCCTTTTTTGTTAATTGGACTCATTTCTCATTTGAATTGCCCATTTTTTGGGGGCCAGAAATGTGCGTCTTTAAAAGGTGATTTCTACGATACCCCACTTTTGCGCGTCGGACCTCAACTTTTCCCGTAAACGCAGAAAAACCGCAATTTTCAGGAGAAACGAGACAGACATCCCCTCCCTCTGCCACCCACCCGCCCAACTGAAAGCCAGCCATTAGACATGCACAGATAGTTCTGAGGGTCTGTCTGTGATGTCATAAAGGGCCTGCTGATCAATGGGCAGCTTTCTGATTGGCTGCTGTATTTGATTGACAGATGGAAGCTGGCAGCTGATTGGCTGTCTAGCCTAAAGTGCTTTACACACCTCCCTGATGGTACCACTGGCTAAGATTCCACCTCAGCTCATTGGGTAATGAAAAATATAGAACAATTGATGGATGAAAGCAGGCAGGCCGTCCATTTTGGGACGCTCATTGGACTTGTTTAATGCAATGCACCTTTGTATTTTCACATGCATTCGCTTCATGCTGTAACCACTGTGCATAAAAATTTGGAAACATGGCATACAGTGTATCATTTGGTGTCTAAGTCATGTTTCCCATATTTTCCCTTCCCAGATACAAGCCCGTTTGAGTGTTTGGGGCACTTTTTAGCTAAAATCATCCTACGGGGCCTAACTGCATATGCTAAAGCCTTCCTTTTTTTGAATGGTGTAGTTGCCCCTGCAACCTCCAAAAATATCAGGACTTACTTCCCCAATAACCTGCTAACTCACCCCTAAAATACATACTTATTCACGCTATTTTGTTCATTGGACTTATTTCTCATTTGAAATGCCCATTTTTGGGGGGCCATAAATGTGCGTCTTTAAAAGGTGATTTCTACGATACCCCACTTTTGCGCGTCGGACCTCAACTTTTCCCGTAAACGCAGAAAAACCGCAATTTTCATGAGAAACGAGACAGACATCCCCTCCCTCTGCCACCCACCCGCCCAACTGATAGCCAGCCATTAGACATGCACAGATAGTTCTGAGGGTCTGTCTGTGATGTCATAAAGGGCCCTCTGATCAATGGGCAGCTTTCTGATTGGCTGCTGTATTTGATTGACAGATGGAAGCTGGCAGCTGATTGGCTGTCTAGCCTAAACTGCTTTACACACCTCCCTGATGGTACCACTGGCTAAGACTCCACCTCAGCTCATTGGGTAATGAAAAATTTAGAACAATTGATGGATGAAAGCAGGCAGGCCGGCCATTTTGGGACGCTCATTGGACTTGTTTAATGCAATGCACCTTTGTATTTTCACATGCATTCGCTTCATGCTGTAACCACTGTGCATAAAAATTTGGAAACATGGCATACAGTGTATTATTTGGTGTCTAAGTCCTATTTCCCATATTTTCCCTTCCCAGATACAAGCCCGTTTGAGTGTTTGGGGCACTTTTTAGCTAAAATCATCCTACAGGGCCTAACTGCATATGCTAAAGCCTGCCTATTTTGAATGGTGTAGTTGCCCCTGCAACCTCCAAAAATATCAGTATTTACTTCCCCAATAACCTGCTAACTCACCCCTGAAATACATACTTATTCACCCTATTTTGTTAATTGGACTCATTTCTCATTTGAATTGCCCATTTTTTGGGGGCCAGAAATGTGCGTCTTTAAAGGGTGATTTCTACGATACCCCACTTTTGCGCGTCGGTCCTCAACTTTTCCCGTAAACGCAGAAAAACCGCAATTTTCAGGAAAAACGAGACAGACATCCCCTCCCTCTGCCACCCACCCGCCCAACTGAAAGCCAGCCATTAGACATGCACAGATAGTTCTGAGGGTCTGTCTGTGATGTCATAAAGGGCCTGCTGATCAATGGGCAGCTTTCTGATTGGCTGCTGTATTTGATTGACAGATGGAAGCTGGCAGCTGATTGGCTGTCTAGCCTAAAGTGCTTTACACACCTCCCTGATGGTACCACTGGCTAAGACTCCACCTCAGCTCATTGGGTAATGAAAAATTTTGAACAATTGATGGATGAAAGCAGGCAGGCCGGCCATTTTGGGACGCTCATTGGACTTGTTTAATGCAATGCACCTTTGTATTTTCACATGCATTCGCTTCATGCTGTAACCACTGTGCATAAAAATTTGGAAACATGGCATACAGTGTATCATTTGGTGTCTAAGTCATGTTTCCCATGTTTTTCCTTCCCAGATACTAGCCCGTTTGAGTGTTTGGGGCACTTTTTAGCTAAAATCATCCTACGGGGGCTAACTGCATATGCTAAAGCCTGCCTATTTTGAATGGTCTAGTGGCCCCTGCAACCTCCAAAAATATCAGGACTTACTTCCCCAATAACCTGCTAACTCACCCCTGAAATACATACTTATTCACCCTATTTTGTTAATTGGACTCATTTCTCATTTGAAATGCCCATTTTTGGGGGGCCAGAAATGTGCGTCTTTAAAATGTGATTTCTACGATACCCCACTTTTGCGCGTCGGACCTTAACTTTTCCCGTAAACGCAGAAAAACCGCAATTTTCAGGAGAAACGAGACAGACATCCCCTCCCTCTGCCACCCACCCGCCCAACTGAAAGCCAGCCATTAGACATGCACAGATAGTTCTGAGGGTCTGTCTGTGATGTCATAAAGGGCCTGCTGATCAATGGGCAGCTTTCTGATTGGCTGCTGTATTTGATTGACAAATGGAAGCTGGCAGCTGATTGGCTGTCTAGCCTAAAGTGCTTTACACACCTCCCTGATGGTACAGATGGAGCAGGGCTTATTATTGCTGGCGGAGCGCCAGGACCGTGTCCCTGGCGATCCGCCAGCAATCTGGCGCTCTGGCTGAATGAGACGCTCGTGCGTCTCCCACGCACGAGCGTCTCAATAGCCGGGCGGCGAGGCGGCGCGGCGGGTGCAGTCCTGCCCGTCTCCAGCTTCAGGGAGACGGGCAGGGCTGCGGGGGGCTGCGGGGGGGCGGTGTGGACCGGCGGGGACCCGGGGAAGCCGGCGGGGACCCGGGCAAAAGCTCCGTCGGAACGGGACGCGCGTGCACCTCGTGCACGCGCGTCCCCTTCCGACATACAGATGGCGCGGGGCGGGGGATGGCGGGTGGCGAGTCCTCCGCCATCCCCAGCAAAGACAAGCCCTGCGCTATCTGTACCACTGGCTAAGACTCCACCTCAGCTCATTGGGTAATGAAAAATGTAGAACAATTGATGGATGAAAGCAGGCAGGCCGGCCATTTTGGGACGCTCAGTGGACTTGTTTAATGCAATGCACCTTTGTATTTTCACATGCATTCGCTTCATGCTGTAACCACTGTGCATAAAAATTTGGAAACATGGCATACAGTGTATCATTTGGTGTCTAATTCATGTTTCCCATGTTTTTCCTTCCCAGATACTAGCCCGTTTGAGTGTTTGGGGCACTTTTTAGCTAAAATCATCCTACAGGGCCTAACTGCATATGCTAAAGCCTGCCTATTTTGAATGGTCTAGTGGCCCCTGCAACCTCCAAAAATATCAGGACTTACTTCCCCACTAACCTGCTAACTCACCCCTGAAATACATACTTATTCACACTATTTTGTTAATTGGACTCATTTCTCATTTGAAATGCCCATTTTTGGGGGGCCAGAAATGTGCGTCTTTAAAATGTGATTTCTACGATACCCCACTTTTGCGCGTCGGACCTCAACTTTTCCCGTAAACGCAGAAAAACCGCAATTTTCAGGAGAAACGAGACAGACATCCCCTCCCTCTGCCACCCACCCGCCCAACTGACAGCCAGCCATTAGACATGCACAGATAGTTCTGAGGGTCTGTCTGTGATGTCATAAAGGGCCTGCTGATCAATGGGCAGCTTTCTGATTGGCTGCTGTATTTGATTGACAGATGGAAGCTGGCAGCTGATTGGCTGTCTAGCCTAAAGTGCTTTACACACCTCCCTGATGGTACCACTGGCTAAGACTCCACCTCAGCTCATTGGGTAATGAAAAATTTAGAACAATTGATGGATGAAAGCAGGCAGGCCGGCCATTTTGGGACGCTCAGTGGACTTGTTTAATGCAATGCACCTTTGTATATTCACATGCATTCGCTTCATGCTGTAACCACTGTGCATAAAAATTTGGAAAGATGGCATACAGTGTATCATTTGGTGTCTAAGTCATGTTTCCCATATTTTCCCTTCCCAGATACAAGCCCGTTTCAGTGTTTGGGGCACTTTTTAGCTAAAATCATCCTACGGGGCCTAACTGCATATGCTAAAGCCTGCCTATTTTGAATGGTCTAGTGGCCCCTGCAACCTCCAAAAATATCAGGACTTACTTCCCCAATAACCTGCTAACTCACCCCTGAAATACATACTTATTCACCCTATGTTGTTCATTGGACTCATTTCTCATTTGAAATGCCCATTTTTGGGGGGCCAGAAATGTGCGTCTTTAAAAGGTGATTTCTACGATACCCCACTTTTGCGCGTCGGACCTCAACTTTTCCCGTAAACGCAGAAAAACCGCAATTTTCAGGAGAAACGAGACAGACATCCCCTCCCTCTGCCACCCACCCGCCCAACTGAAAGCCAGCCATTAGACATGCACAGATAGTTCTGAGGGTCTGTCTGTGATGTCATAAAGGGCCCTCTGATCAATGGGCAGCTTTCTGATTGGCTGCTGTATTTGATTGACAGATGGAAGCTGGCAGCTGATTGGCTGTCTAGCCTAAACTGCTTTACACACCTCCCTGATGATACCACTGGCTAAGACTCCACCTCAGCTCATTGGGTAATGAAAAATTTAGAACAATTGATGGATGAAAGCAGGCAGGCCGGCCATTTTGGGACGCTCATTGGACTTGTTTAATGCAATGCACCTTTGTATTTTCACATGCATTCGCTTCATGCTGTAACCACTGTGCATAAAAATTTGGAAACATGGCATACAGTGTATCATTTGGTGTCTAAGTCATGTTTCCCATATTTTCCCTTCCCAGATACAAGCCCGTTTGAGTGTTTGGGGCACTTTTTAGCTAAAATCATCCTACGGGGCCTAACTGCATATGCTAAAGCCTTCCTTTTTTTGAATGGTGTAGTTGCCCCTGCAACCGCCAAAAATATCAGGACTTACTTCCCCAATAACCTGCTAACTCACCCCTAAAATACATACTTATTCACGCTATTTTGTTCATTGGACTTATTTCTCATTTGAAATGCCCATTTTTGGGGGGCCATAAATGTGCGTCTTTAAAAGGTGATTTCTACGATACCCCACTTTTGCGCGTCGGACCTCAACTTTTCCCGTAAACGCAGAAAAACCGCAATTTTCATGAGAAACGAGACAGACATCCCCTCCCTCTGCCACCCACCCGCCCAACTGATAGCCAGCCATTAGACATGCACAGATAGTTCTGAGGGTCTGTCTGTGATGTCATAAAGGGCCCTCTGATCAATGGGCAGCTTTCTGATTGGCTGCTGTATTTGATTGACAGATGGAAGCTGGCAGCTGATTGGCTGTCTAGCCTAAACTGCTTTACACACCTCCCTGATGGTACCACTGGCTAAGACTCCACCTCAGCTCATTGGGTAATGAAAAATTTAGAACAATTGATGGATGAAAGCAGGCAGGCCGGCCATTTTGGGACGCTCATTGGACTTGTTTAATGCAATGCACCTTTGTATTTTCACATGCATTCGCTTCATGCTGTAACCACTGTGCATAAAAATTTGGAAACATGGCATACAGTGTATTATTTGGTGTCTAAGTCCTATTTCCCATATTTTCCCTTCCCAGATACAAGCCCGTTTGAGTGTTTGGGGCACTTTTTAGCTAAAATCATCCTACAGGGCCTAACTGCATATGCTAAAGCCTGCCTATTTTGAATGGTGTAGTTGCCCCTGCAACCTCCAAAAATATCAGTATTTACTTCCCCAATAACCTGCTAACTCACCCCTGAAATACATACTTATTCACCCTATTTTGTTAATTGGACTCATTTCTCATTTGAATTGCCCATTTTTTGGGGGCCAGAAATGTGCGTCTTTAAAGGGTGATTTCTACGATACCCCACTTTTGCGCGTCGGTCCTCAACTTTTCCCGTAAACGCAGAAAAACCGCAATTTTCAGGAAAAACGAGACAGACATCCCCTCCCTCTGCCACCCACCCGCCCAACTGAAAGCCAGCCATTAGACATGCACAGATAGTTCTGAGGGTCTGTCTGTGATGTCATAAAGGGCCTGCTGATCAATGGGCAGCTTTCTGATTGGCTGCTGTATTTGATTGACAGATGGAAGCTGGCAGCTGATTGGCTGTCTAGCCTAAAGTGCTTTACACACCTCCCTGATGGTACCACTGGCTAAGACTCCACCTCAGCTCATTGGGTAATGAAAAATTTTGAACAATTGATGGATGAAAGCAGGCAGGCCGGCCATTTTGGGACGCTCATTGGACTTGTTTAATGCAATGCACCTTTGTATTTTCACATGCATTCGCTTCATGCTGTAACCACTGTGCATAAAAATTTGGAAACATGGCATACAGTGTATCATTTGGTGTCTAAGTCATGTTTCCCATGTTTTTCCTTCCCAGATACTAGCCCGTTTGAGTGTTTGGGGCACTTTTTAGCTAAAATCATCCTACGGGGGCTAACTGCATATGCTAAAGCCTGCCTATTTTGAATGGTCTAGTGGCCCCTGCAACCTCCAAAAATATCAGGACTTACTTCCCCAATAACCTGCTAACTCACCCCTGAAATACATACTTATTCACCCTATTTTGTTAATTGGACTCATTTCTCATTTGAAATGCCCATTTTTGGGGGGCCAGAAATGTGCGTCTTTAAAATGTGATTTCTACGATACCCCACTTTTGCGCGTCGGACCTTAACTTTTCCCGTAAACGCAGAAAAACCGCAATTTTCAGGAGAAACGAGACAGACATCCCCTCCCTCTGCCACCCACCCGCCCAACTGAAAGCCAGCCATTAGACATGCACAGATAGTTCTGAGGGTCTGTCTGTGATGTCATAAAGGGCCTGCTGATCAATGGGCAGCTTTCTGATTGGCTGCTGTATTTGATTGACAAATGGAAGCTGGCAGCTGATTGGCTGTCTAGCCTAAAGTGCTTTACACACCTCCCTGATGGTACCACTGGCTAAGACTCCACCTCAGCTCATTGGGTAATGAAAAATGTAGAACAATTGATGGATGAAAGCAGGCAGGCCGGCCATTTTGGGACGCTCAGTGGACTTGTTTAATGCAATGCACCTTTGTATTTTCACATGCATTCGCTTCATGCTGTAACCACTGTGCATAAAAATTTGGAAACATGGCATACAGTGTATCATTTGGTGTCTAATTCATGTTTCCCATGTTTTTCCTTCCCAGATACTAGCCCGTTTGAGTGTTTGGGGCACTTTTTAGCTAAAATCATCCTACAGGGCCTAACTGCATATGCTAAAGCCTGCCTATTTTGAATGGTCTAGTGGCCCCTGCAACCTCCAAAAATATCAGGACTTACTTCCCCACTAACCTGCTAACTCACCCCTGAAATACATACTTATTCACACTATTTTGTTAATTGGACTCATTTCTCATTTGAAATGCCCATTTTTGGGGGGCCAGAAATGTGCGTCTTTAAAATGTGATTTCTACGATACCCCACTTTTGCGCGTCGGACCTCAACTTTTCCCGTAAACGCAGAAAAACCGCAATTTTCAGGAGAAACGAGACAGACATCCCCTCCCTCTGCCACCCACCCGCCCAACTGACAGCCAGCCATTAGACATGCACAGATAGTTCTGAGGGTCTGTCTGTGATGTCATAAAGGGCCTGCTGATCAATGGGCAGCTTTCTGATTGGCTGCTGTATTTGATTGACAGATGGAAGCTGGCAGCTGATTGGCTGTCTAGCCTAAAGTGCTTTACACACCTCCCTGATGGTACCACTGGCTAAGACTCCACCTCAGCTCATTGGGTAATGAAAAATTTAGAACAATTGATGGATGAAAGCAGGCAGGCCGGCCATTTTGGGACGCTCAGTGGACTTGTTTAATGCAATGCACCTTTGTATATTCACATGCATTCGCTTCATGCTGTAACCACTGTGCATAAAAATTTGGAAAGATGGCATACAGTGTATCATTTGGTGTCTAAGTCATGTTTCCCATATTTTCCCTTCCCAGATACAAGCCCGTTTCAGTGTTTGGGGCACTTTTTAGCTAAAATCATCCTACGGGGCCTAACTGCATATGCTAAAGCCTGCCTATTTTGAATGGTCTAGTGGCCCCTGCAACCTCCAAAAATATCAGGACTTACTTCCCCAATAACCTGCTAACTCACCCCTGAAATACATACTTATTCACCCTATGTTGTTCATTGGACTCATTTCTCATTTGAAATGCCCATTTTTGGGGGGCCAGAAATGTGCGTCTTTAAAAGGTGATTTCTACGATACCCCACTTTTGCGCGTCGGACCTCAACTTTTCCCGTAAACGCAGAAAAACCGCAATTTTCAGGAGAAACGAGACAGACATCCCCTCCCTCTGCCACCCACCCGCCCAACTGAAAGCCAGCCATTAGACATGCACAGATAGTTCTGAGGGTCTGTCTGTGATGTCATAAAGGGCCCTCTGATCAATGGGCAGCTTTCTGATTGGCTGCTGTATTTGATTGACAGATGGAAGCTGGCAGCTGATTGGCTGTCTAGCCTAAACTGCTTTACACACCTCCCTGATGATACCACTGGCTAAGACTCCACCTCAGCTCATTAGGTAATGAAAAATTTAGAACAATTGATGGATGAAAGCAGGCAGGCCGGCCATTTTGGGACGCTCATTGGACTTGTTTAAAGCAATGCACCTTTGTATTTTCACATGCATTCGCTTCATGCTGTAACCACTGTGCATAAAAATTTGGAAACATGGCATACAGTGTATCATTTGGTGTCTAAGTCAAGTTTCCCATGTTTTTCCTTCCCAGATACTAGCCCGTTTCAGTGATTGGGGCACTTTTTAGCTAAAATCATCCTACGGGGCCTAACTGCATATGCTAAAGCCTGCCTATTTTGAATGGTCTAGTGGCCCCTACAACCTCCAAAAATATCAGGACTTACTTCCCCAATAACCTGCTAACTCACCCCTGAAATACATACTTATTCACCCTTTTTTGTTAATTGGACTCATTTCTCATTTGAATTGCCCATTTTTTGGGGGCCAGAAATGTGCGTCTTTAAAAGGTGATTTCTACGATACCCCACTTTTGCGCGTCGGACCTCAACTTTTCCCGTAAACGCAGAAAAACCGCAATTTTCAGGAGAAACGAGACAGACATCCCCTCCCTCTGCCACCCACCCGCCCAACTGAAAGCCAGCCATTAGACATGCACAGATAGTTCTGAGGGTCTGTCTGTGATGTCATAAAGGGCCTGCTAATCAATGGGCAGCTTTCTGATTGGCTGCTGTATTTGATTGACAGATGGAAGCTGGCAGCTGATTGGCTGTCTAGCCTAAAGTGCTTTACACACCTCCCTGATGGTACCACTGGCTAAGATTCCACCTCAGCTCATTGGGTAATGAAAAATATAGAACAATTGATGGATGAAAGCAGGCAGGCCGTCCATTTTGGGACGCTCATTGGACTTGTTTAATGCAATGCACCTTTGTATTTTCACATGCATTCGCTTCATGCTGTAACCACTGTGCATAAAAATTTGGAAACATGGCATACAGTGTATCATTTGGTGTCTAAGTCATGTTTCCCATATTTTCCCTTCCCAGATACAAGCCCGTTTGAGTGTTTGGGGCACTTTTTAGCTAAAATCATCCTACGGGGCCTAACTGCATATGCTAAAGCCTTCCTTTTTTTGAATGGTGTAGTTGCCCCTGCAACCTCCAAAAATATCAGGACTTACTTCCCCAATAACCTGCTAACTCACCCCTAAAATACATACTTATTCACGCTATTTTGTTCATTGGACTTATTTCTCATTTGAAATGCCCATTTTTGGGGGGCCATAAATGTGCGTCTTTAAAAGGTGATTTCTACGATACCCCACTTTTGCGCGTCGGACCTCAACTTTTCCCGTAAACGCAGAAAAACCGCAATTTTCATGAGAAACGAGACAGACATCCCCTCCCTCTGCCACCCACCCGCCCAACTGATAGCCAGCCATTAGACATGCACAGATAGTTCTGAGGGTCTGTCTGTGATGTCATAAAGGGCCCTCTGATCAATGGGCAGCTTTCTGATTGGCTGCTGTATTTGATTGACAGATGGAAGCTGGCAGCTGATTGGCTGTCTAGCCTAAACTGCTTTACACACCTCCCTGATGGTACCACTGGCTAAGACTCCACCTCAGCTCATTGGGTAATGAAAAATTTAGAACAATTGATGGATGAAAGCAGGCAGGCCGGCCATTTTGGGACGCTCATTGGACTTGTTTAATGCAATGCACCTTTGTATTTTCACATGCATTCGCTTCATGCTGTAACCACTGTGCATAAAAATTTGGAAACATGGCATACAGTGTATTATTTGGTGTCTAAGTCCTATTTCCCATATTTTCCCTTCCCAGATACAAGCCCGTTTGAGTGTTTGGGGCACTTTTTAGCTAAAATCATCCTACAGGGCCTAACTGCATATGCTAAAGCCTGCCTATTTTGAATGGTGTAGTTGCCCCTGCAACCTCCAAAAATATCAGTATTTACTTCCCCAATAACCTGCTAACTCACCCCTGAAATACATACTTATTCACCCTATTTTGTTAATTGGACTCATTTCTCATTTGAATTGCCCATTTTTTGGGGGCCAGAAATGTGCGTCTTTAAAGGGTGATTTCTACGATACCCCACTTTTGCGCGTCGGTCCTCAACTTTTCCCGTAAACGCAGAAAAACCGCAATTTTCAGGAAAAACGAGACAGACATCCCCTCCCTCTGCCACCCACCCGCCCAACTGAAAGCCAGCCATTAGACATGCACAGATAGTTCTGAGGGTCTGTCTGTGATGTCATAAAGGGCCTGCTGATCAATGGGCAGCTTTCTGATTGGCTGCTGTATTTGATTGACAGATGGAAGCTGGCAGCTGATTGGCTGTCTAGCCTAAAGTGCTTTACACACCTCCCTGATGGTACCACTGGCTAAGACTCCACCTCAGCTCATTGGGTAATGAAAAATTTTGAACAATTGATGGATGAAAGCAGGCAGGCCGGCCATTTTGGGACGCTCATTGGACTTGTTTAATGCAATGCACCTTTGTATTTTCACATGCATTCGCTTCATGCTGTAACCACTGTGCATAAAAATTTGGAAACATGGCATACAGTGTATCATTTGGTGTCTAAGTCATGTTTCCCATGTTTTTCCTTCCCAGATACTAGCCCGTTTGAGTGTTTGGGGCACTTTTTAGCTAAAATCATCCTACGGGGGCTAACTGCATATGCTAAAGCCTGCCTATTTTGAATGGTCTAGTGGCCCCTGCAACCTCCAAAAATATCAGGACTTACTTCCCCAATAACCTGCTAACTCACCCCTGAAATACATACTTATTCACCCTATTTTGTTAATTGGACTCATTTCTCATTTGAAATGCCCATTTTTGGGGGGCCAGAAATGTGCGTCTTTAAAATGTGATTTCTACGATACCCCACTTTTGCGCGTCGGACCTTAACTTTTCCCGTAAACGCAGAAAAACCGCAATTTTCAGGAGAAACGAGACAGACATCCCCTCCCTCTGCCACCCACCCGCCCAACTGAAAGCCAGCCATTAGACATGCACAGATAGTTCTGAGGGTCTGTCTGTGATGTCATAAAGGGCCTGCTGATCAATGGGCAGCTTTCTGATTGGCTGCTGTATTTGATTGACAAATGGAAGCTGGCAGCTGATTGGCTGTCTAGCCTAAAGTGCTTTACACACCTCCCTGATGGTACCACTGGCTAAGACTCCACCTCAGCTCATTGGGTAATGAAAAATGTAGAACAATTGATGGATGAAAGCAGGCAGGCCGGCCATTTTGGGACGCTCAGTGGACTTGTTTAATGCAATGCACCTTTGTATTTTCACATGCATTCGCTTCATGCTGTAACCACTGTGCATAAAAATTTGGAAACATGGCATACAGTGTATCATTTGGTGTCTAATTCATGTTTCCCATGTTTTTCCTTCCCAGATACTAGCCCGTTTGAGTGTTTGGGGCACTTTTTAGCTAAAATCATCCTACAGGGCCTAACTGCATATGCTAAAGCCTGCCTATTTTGAATGGTCTAGTGGCCCCTGCAACCTCCAAAAATATCAGGACTTACTTCCCCACTAACCTGCTAACTCACCCCTGAAATACATACTTATTCACACTATTTTGTTAATTGGACTCATTTCTCATTTGAAATGCCCATTTTTGGGGGGCCAGAAATGTGCGTCTTTAAAATGTGATTTCTACGATACCCCACTTTTGCGCGTCGGACCTCAACTTTTCCCGTAAACGCAGAAAAACCGCAATTTTCAGGAGAAACGAGACAGACATCCCCTCCCTCTGCCACCCACCCGCCCAACTGACAGCCAGCCATTAGACATGCACAGATAGTTCTGAGGGTCTGTCTGTGATGTCATAAAGGGCCTGCTGATCAATGGGCAGCTTTCTGATTGGCTGCTGTATTTGATTGACAGATGGAAGCTGGCAGCTGATTGGCTGTCTAGCCTAAAGTGCTTTACACACCTCCCTGATGGTACCACTGGCTAAGACTCCACCTCAGCTCATTGGGTAATGAAAAATTTAGAACAATTGATGGATGAAAGCAGGCAGGCCGGCCATTTTGGGACGCTCAGTGGACTTGTTTAATGCAATGCACCTTTGTATATTCACATGCATTCGCTTCATGCTGTAACCACTGTGCATAAAAATTTGGAAAGATGGCATACAGTGTATCATTTGGTGTCTAAGTCATGTTTCCCATATTTTCCCTTCCCAGATACAAGCCCGTTTCAGTGTTTGGGGCACTTTTTAGCTAAAATCATCCTACGGGGCCTAACTGCATATGCTAAAGCCTGCCTATTTTGAATGGTCTAGTGGCCCCTGCAACCTCCAAAAATATCAGGACTTACTTCCCCAATAACCTGCTAACTCACCCCTGAAATACATACTTATTCACCCTATGTTGTTCATTGGACTCATTTCTCATTTGAAATGCCCATTTTTGGGGGGCCAGAAATGTGCGTCTTTAAAAGGTGATTTCTACGATACCCCACTTTTGCGCGTCGGACCTCAACTTTTCCCGTAAACGCAGAAAAACCGTAATTTTCAGGAGAAACGAGACAGACATCACCTCCCTCTGCCACCCACCCGCCCAACTGACAGCCAGCCATTAGACATGCACAGATAGTTCTGAGGGTCTGTCTGTGATGTCATAAAGGGCTTGCTGATCAATGGGCAGCTTTCTGATTGGCTGCTGTATTTGATTGACAGATGGAAGCTGGCAGCTGATTGGCTGTCTAGCCTAAAGTGCTTTACACACCTCCCTGATGGTACCACTGGCTAAGACTCCACCTCAGCTCATTGGGTAATGAAAAATTTAGAACAATTGATGGATGAAAGCAGGCAGGCCGGCCATTTTGGGACGCTCAGTGGACTTGTTTAATGCAATGCACCTTTGTATATTCACATGCATTCGCTTCATGCTGTAACCACTGTGCATAAAAATTTGGAAAGATGGCATACAGTGTATCATTTGGTGTCTAAGTCATGTTTCCCATATTTTCCCTTCCCAGATACAAGCCCGTTTGAGTGTTTGGGACACTTTTTAGCTAAAATCATCCTACAGGGCCTAACTGCATATGCTAAAGCCTGCCTATTTTGAATGGTGTAGTGGCCCCTGCAACCTCCAAAAATATCAGGACTTACTTCCCCAATAACCTGCTAACTCTCCCCTGAAATACATACTTATTCACCCTATTTGGTTCATTGGACTCATTTCTCATTTGAAATGCCCATTTTGGGGGGGCCAGAAATGTGCGTCTTTAAAAGGTGATTTCTACGATACCCCACTTTTGCGCGTCGGACCTCAACTTTTCCCGTAAACGCAGAAAAACCGTAATTTTCAGGAGAAACGAGACAGACATCCCCTCCCTCTGCCACCCACCCGCCCAACTGACAGCCAGCCATTAGACATGCACAGATAGTTCTGAGGGTCTGTCTGTGATGTCATAAAGGGCCTGCTGATCAATGGGCAGCTTTCTGATTGGCTGCTGTATTTGATTGACAGATGGAAGCTGGCATCTGATTGGCTGTCTAGCCTAAAGTGCTTTACACACCTCCCTGATGGTACCACTGGCTAAGACTCCACCTCAGCTCATTGGGTAATGAAAAATTTAGAACAATTGATGGATGAAAGCAGGCAGGCCGGCCATTTTGGGATGCTCATTGGACTGGTTTAATGCAATGCAACCTTTGTATATTCACATGCATTCGCTTCATGCTGTAACCACTGTGCATAAAAATTTGGAAACATGGCATACAGTGTATCATTTGGTGTGTAAGTCATGTTTCCCATATTTTCCCTTCCCAGATACAAGCCCGTTTGAGTGTTTGGGGCACTTTTTAGCTAAAATCATCCTACGGGGCCTAACTGCATATGCTAAAGCCTGCCTATTTTGAATGGTGTAGTGGCCCCTGCAACCTCCAAAAATATCAGGACTTACTTCCCCAATAACCTGCTAACTCACCCCTGAAATACATACTTATTCACCCTATTTGGTTCATTGGACTCCTTTCTCATTTGAAATGCCCATTTTTGGGGGGCCAGAAATGTGCGTCTTTAAAAGGTGATTTCTACGATACCCCACTTTTGCGCGTCGGACCTCAACTTTTCCCGTAAACGCAGAAAAACCGCAATTTTCAGGAGAAACGAGACAGACATCCCCTCCCTCTGCCACCCACCCGCCCAACTGACAGCCAGCCATTAGACATGCACAGATAGTTCTGAGGGTCTGTCTGTGATGTCATAAAGGGCCTGCTGATCAATGGGCAGCTTTCAAATTGGCTGCTGTATTTGATTGACAGATGGAAGCTGGCAGCTGATTGGCTGTCTAGCCCAAAGTGCTTTACACACCTCCCTGATGGTACCACTGGCTAAGACTCCACCTCAGCTCATTGGGTAATGAAAAATTTAGAACAATTGATGGATGAAAGCAGGCAGGCCGGCCATTTTGGGACGCTCATTGGACTTGTTTAATGCAATGCACCTTTGTATATTCACATGCATTCGCTTCATGCTGTAACCACTGTGCATAAAAATTTGGAAACATGACATACAGTGTATCATTTGGTGTCTAAGTCATGTTTCCCATATTTTCCCTTCCCAGATACTAGCCCGTTTGAGTGTTTGGGGCACTTTTTAGCTAAAATCATCCTACGGGGCCTAACTGCATATGCTAAAGCCTGCCTATTTTGAATGGTGTAGTGGCCCCTGCAACCTCCAAAAATATCAGGAATTACTTCCCCAATAACCTGCTAACTCACCCCTGAAATACATACTTATTCACCCTATTTTGTTCATTGGACTCATTTCTCATTTGAAATGCCCATATTTGGGGGGCCAGAAATGTGCGTCTTTAAAAGGTGGTTTCTACGATACCCCACTTTTTCGCGTCGGACCTCAACTTTTCCCGTAAATGCAGAAAAACCGCAATTTTCAGGAGAAACGAGACAGACATCCCCTCCCTCTGCCACCCACCCGCCCAACTGACAGCCAGCCATTAGACATGCACAGATAGTTCTGAGGGTCTGTCTGTGATGTCATAAAGGGCCTGCTGATCAATGGGCAGCTTTCTGATTGGCTGCTGTATTTGATTGACAGATGGAAGCTGGCAGCTGATTGGCTGTCTAGCCCAAAGTGCTTTACACACCTCCCTGATGGTACCACTGGCTAAGACTCCACCTCAGCTCTTTGGGTAATGAAAAATTTAGAACAATTGATGGATGAAAGCAGGCAGGCCGGCCATTTTGGGACGCTCATTGGACTTGTTTAATGCAATGCACCTTTGTATATTCACATGCATTCGCTTCATGCTGTAACCACTATGCATAAAAATTTGGAAACATGGCATACAGTGTATCATTTGGTGTCTAAGTCATGTTTCCCATATTTTCCCTTCCCAGATACAAGCCCGTTTGAGTGTTTGGGGCACTTTTTAGCTAAAATCATCCTACAGGGCCTAACTGCATATGCTAAGGCCTGCCTATTTTGAATGGTGTAGTGGCCCCTGCAACCTCCAAAAATATCAGGACTTACTTCCCCAATAACCTGCTAACTCTCCCCTGAAATACATACTTATTCAGCCTATTTTGTTAATTGGACTCATTTCTCATTTGAAATGCCCATTTTTGGGGGGCCAGAAATGTGCGTCTTTAAAAGGTGATTTCGACGATACCCCACTTTTGCGCGTCGGACCTCAACTTTTCCCGTAAACGCAGAAAAAACGCAATTTTCAGGAGAAACGAGACAGACATCCCCTCCCTCTGCCACCCACCCGCCCAACTGACAGCCAGCCATTAGACATGCACAGATAGTTCTGAGGGTCTGTCTGTGATGTCTTAAAGGGCCTGCTGATCAATGGGCAGCTTTTTGATTGGCTGCTGTATTTTATTGATAGATGGAAGCTGGCAGCTGATTGGCTGTCTAGCCTAAAGTGCTTTACACACCTCCCTGATGGTACCACTGGCTAAGACTCCACCTCAGCTCATTGGGTAATAAAAAATTTAGAACAATTGATGGATGAAAGCAGGCAGGCTGGCCATTTTGGGATGCTCATTGGACTTGTTTAATGCAATGCACCTTTGTATATTCACATGCATTCGCTTCATGCTGTAACCACTGTGCATAAAAATTTGGAAACATGGCATACAGTGTATCATTTGGTGTCTAAGTCATGTTTCCCATATTTTCCCTTCCCAGATACTAGCCCGTTTGAGTGTTTGGGGCACTTTTTAGCTAAAATCATCCTACGGGGCCTAACTGCATATGCTAAAGCCTGCCTATTTTGAATGGTGTAGTGGCCCCTGCAACCTCCAAAAATATCAGGACTTACTTCCCCAATAACCTGCTAACTCACCCCTGAAATACATACTTATTCACCCTATTTTGTTCATTGGACTCATTTCTCATTTGAAATGCCCATATTTGGGGGGCCAGAAATGTGCGTCTTTAAAAGGTGGTTTCTACGATACCCCACTTTTTCGCGTCGGACCTCAACTTTTCCCGTAAACGCAGAAAAACCGCAATTTTCAGGAGAAACGAGACAGACATCCCCTCCCTCTGCCACCCACCCGCCCAACTGACAGCCAGCCATTAGACATGCACAGATAGTTCTGAGGGTCTGTCTGTGATGTCATAAAGGGCCTGCTGATCAATGGGCAGCTTTCTGATTGGCTGCTGTATTTGATTGACAGATGGAAGCTGGCAGCTGATTGGCTGTCTAGCCCAAAGTGCTTTACACACCTCCCTGATGGTACCACTGGCTAAGACTCCACCTCAGCTCATTGGGTAATGAAAAATTTAGAACAATTGATGGATGAAAGCAGGCAGGCCGGCCATTTTGGGACGCTCATTGGACTTGTTTAATGCAATGCACCTTTGTATATTCACATGCATTCGCTTCATGCTGTAACCACTGTGCATAAAAATTTGGAAACATGGCATACAGTGTATCATTTGGTGTCTAAGTCATGTTTCCCATATTTTCCCTTCCCAGATACAAGCCCGTTTGAGTGTTTGGGGCACTTTTTAGCTAAAATCATCCTACAGGGCCTAACTGCATATGCTAAGGCCTGCCTATTTTGAATGGTGTAGTGGCCCCTGCAACCTCCAAAAATATCAGGACTTACTTCCCCAATAACCTGCTAACTCTCCCCTGAAATACATACTTATTCACCCTATTTTGTTAATTGGACTCATTTCTCATTTGAAATGCCCATTTTTGGGGGGGCAGAAATGTGCGTCTTTAAAAGGTGATTTCGACGATACCCCACTTTTGCGCGTCGGACCTCAACTTTTCCCGTAAACGCAGAAAAAACGCAATTTTCAGGAGAAACGAGACAGACATCCCCTCCCTCTGCCACCCACCCGCCCAACTGACAGCCAGCCATTAGACATGCACAGATAGTTCTGAGGGTCTGTCTGTGATGTCTTAAAGGGCCTGCTGATCAATGGGCAGCTTTTTGATTGGCTGCTGTATTTTATTGATAGATGGAAGCTGGCAGCTGATTGGCTGTCTAGCCTAAAGTGCTTTACACACCTCCCTGATGGTACCACTGGCTAAGACTCCACCTCAGCTCATTGGGTAATAAAAAATTTAGAACAATTGATGGATGAAAGCAGGCAGGCTGGCCATTTTGGGATGCTCAGTGGACTTGTTTAATGCAATGCACCTTTGTATATTCACATGCATTCGCTTCATGCTGTAAACACTGTGCATAAAAATTTGGAAACATGGCATACAGTGTATCATTTGGTGTCTAAGTCATGTTTCCCATATTTTCCCTTCCCAGATACTAGCCCGTTTGAGTGTTTGGGGCACTTTTTAGCTAAAATCATCCTACGGGGCCTAACTGCATATGGTAAAGCCTGCCTATTTTGAATGGTGTAGTGGCCCCTGCAACCTCCAAAAATTTCAGGACTTACTTCCCCAATAACCTGCTAACTCACCCCTGAAATACATACTTAATCACCCTATTTTGTTCATTGGACTCATTTCTCATTTGAAATGCCCATTTTTGGGGGGCCAGAAATGTGCGTCTTTAAAAGGTGATTTCTACGATACCCCACTTTTGCGCGTCGGACCTCAACTTTTCCCGTAAACGCAGAAAAACCGCAATTTTCAGGAGAAACGAGACAGACATCCCCTCCCTCTGCCACCCACCCGCCCAACTGACAGCCAGCCATTAGACATGCACAGATAGTTCTGAGGGTCTGTCTGTGATGTCATAAAGGGCCTGCTGATCAATGGGCAGCTTTCTGATGGGCTGCTGTATTTGATTGACAGATGGAAGCTGGCAGCTGATTGGCTGTCTAGCCCAAAGTGCTTTACACACCTCCCTGATGGTACCACTGGCTAAGACTCCACCTCAGCTCATTGGGTAATGAAAAATTTAGAACAATTGATGGATGAAATCAGGCAGGCCGGCCATTTTGGGACGCTCATTGGACTTGTTTAATGCAATGCACCTTTGTATATTCACATGCATTCGCTTCATGCTGTAACCACTGTGCATAAAAATTTGGAAACATGGCATACAGTGTATCATTTGGTGTCTAAGTCATGTTTCCCATATTTTCCCTTCCCAGATACTAGCCCGTTTGAGTGTTTGGGGCACTTTTTAGCTAAAATCATCCTACGGGGCCTAACTGCATATGCTAAAGCCTGCCTATTTTGAATGGTGTAGTGGCCCCTGCAACCTCCAAAAATATCAGGACTTACTTCCCCAATAACCTGCTAACTCACCCCTGAAATACATACTTATTCACCCTATTTTGTTCATTGGACTCATTTCTCATTTGAAATGCCCATATTTGGGGGGCCAGAAATGTGCGTCTTTAAAAGGTGGTTTCTACGATACCCCACTTTTTCGCGTCGGACCTCAACTTTTCCCGTAAACGCAGAAAAACCGCAATTTTCAGGAGAAACGAGACAGACATCCCCTCCCTCTGCCACCCACCCGCCCAACTGACAGCCAGCCATTAGACATGCACAGATAGTTCTGAGGGTCTGTCTGTGATGTCATAAAGGGCCTGCTGATCAATGGGCAGCTTTCTGATTGGCTGCTGTATTTGATTGACAGATGGAAGCTGGCAGCTGATTGGCTGTCTAGCCCAAAGTGCTTTACACACCTCCCTGATGGTACCACTGGCTAAGACTCCACCTCAGCTCATTGGGTAATGAAAAATTTAGAACAATTGATGGATGAAAGCAGGCAGGCCGGCCATTTTGGGACGCTCATTGGACTTGTTTAATGCAATGCACCTTTGTATATTCACATGCATTCGCTTCATGCTGTAAACACTGTGCATAAAAATTTGGAAACATGGCATACAGTGTATCATTTGGTGTCTAAGTCATGTTTCCCATATTTTCCCTTCCCAGATACTAGCCCGTTTGAGTGTTTGGGGCACTTTTTAGCTAAAATCATCCTACGGGGCCTAACTGCATATGGTAAAGCCTGCCTATTTTGAATGGTGTAGTGGCCCCTGCAACCTCCAAAAATTTCAGGACTTACTTCCCCAATAACCTGCTAACTCACCCCTGAAATACATACTTAATCACCCTATTTTGTTCATTGGACTCATTTCTCATTTGAAATGCCCATTTTTGGGGGGCCAGAAATGTGCGTCTTTAAAAGGTGATTTCTACGATACCCCACTTTTGCGCGTCGGACCTCAACTTTTCCCGTAAACGCAGAAAAACCGCAATTTTCAGGAGAAACGAGACAGACATCCCCTCCCTCTGCCACCCACCCGCCCAACTGACAGCCAGCCATTAGACATGCACAGATAGTTCTGAGGGTCTGTCTGTGATGTCATAAAGGGCCTGCTGATCAATGGGCAGCTTTCTGATTGGCTGCTGTATTTGATTGACAGATGGAAGCTGGCAGCTGATTGGCTGTCTAGCCCAAAGTGCTTTACACACCTCCCTGATGGTACCACTGGCTAAGACTCCACCTCAGCTCATTGGGTAATGAAAAATTTAGAACAATTGATGGATGAAAGCAGGCAGGCCGGCCATTTTGGGACGCTCATTGGACTTGTTTAATGCAATGCACCTTTGTATATTCACATGCATTCGCTTCATGCTGTAACCACTGTGCATAAAAATTTGGAAACATGGCATACAGTGTATCATTTGGTGTCTAAGTAATGTTTCCCATATTTTCCCTTCCCAGATACAAGCCCGTTTGAGTGTTTGGGGCACTTTTTAGCTAAAATCATCCTACAGGGCCTAACTGCATATGCTAAGGCCTGCCTATTTTGAATGGTGTAGTGGCCCCTGCAACCTCCAAAAATATCAGGACTTACTTCCCCAATAACCTGCTAACTCTCCCCTGAAATACATACTTATTCACCCTATTTTGTTAATTTGACTCATTTCTCATTTGAAATGCCCATTTTTGGGGGGCCAGAAATGTGCGTCTTTAAAAGGTGATTTCGACGATACCCCACTTTTGCGCGTCGGACCTCAACTTTTCCCGTAAACGCAGAAAAAACGCAATTTTCAGGAGAAACGAGACAGACATCCCCTCCCTCTGCCACCCACCCGCCCAACTGACAGCCAGCCATTAGACATGCACAGATAGTTCTGAGGGTCTGTCTGTGATGTCTTAAAGGGCCTGCTGATCAATGGGCAGCTTTTTGATTGGCTGCTGTATTTTATTGATAGATGGAAGCTGGCAGCTGATTGGCTGTCTAGCCTAAAGTGCTTTACACACCCCCCTGATGGTACCACTGGCTAAGACTCCACCTCAGCTCATTGGGTAATAAAAAATTTAGAACAATTGATGGATGAAAGCAGGCAGGCTGGCCATTTTGGGATGCTCAGTGGACTTGTTTAATGCAATGCACCTTTGTATATTCACATGCATTCGCTTCATGCTGTAACCACTGTGCATAAAAATTTGGAAACATGGCATACAGTGTATCATTTGGTGTCTAAGTCATGTTTCCCATATTTTCCCTTCCCAGATACTAGCCCGTTTGAGTGTTTGGGGCACTTTTTAGCTAAAATCATCCTACGGGGCCTAACTGCATATGGTAAAGCCTGCCTATTTTGAATGGTGTAGTGGCCCCTGCAACCTCCAAAAATTTCAGGACTTACTTCCCCAATAACCTGCTAACTCACCCCTGAAATACATACTTAATCACCCTATTTTGTTCATTGGACTCATTTCTCATTTGAAATGCCCATTTTTGGGGGGCCAGAAATGTGCGTCTTTAAAAGGTGATTTCTACGATACCCCACTTTTGCGCGTCGGACCTCAACTTTTCCCGTAAACGCAGAAAAACCGCAATTTTCAGGAGAAACGAGACAGACATCCCCTCCCTCTGCCACCCACCCGCCCAACTGACAGCCAGCCATTAGACATGCACAGATAGTTCTGAGGGTCTGTCTGTGATGTCATAAAGGGCCTGCTGATCAATGGGCAGCTTTCTGATTGGCTGCTGTATTTGATTGACAGATGGAAGCTGGCAGCTGATTGGCTGTCTAGCCCAAAGTGCTTTACACACCTCCCTGATGGTACCACTGGCTAAGACTCCACCTCAGCTCATTGGGTAATGAAAAATTTAGAACAATTGATGGATGAAAGCAGGCAGGCCGGCCATTTTGGGACGCTCATTGGACTTGTTTAATGCAATGCACCTTTGTATATTCACATGCATTCGCTTCATGCTGTAACCACTGTGCATAAAAATTTGGAAACATGGCATACAGTGTATCATTTGGTGTCTAAGTAATGTTTCCCATATTTTCCCTTCCCAGATACAAGCCCGTTTGAGTGTTTGGGGCACTTTTTAGCTAAAATCATCCTACAGGGCCTAACTGCATATGCTAAGGCCTGCCTATTTTGAATGGTGTAGTGGCCCCTGCAACCTCCAAAAATATCAGGACTTACTTCCCCAATAACCTGCTAACTCTCCCCTGAAATACATACTTATTCACCCTATTTTGTTAATTTGACTCATTTCTCATTTGAAATGCCCATTTTTGGGGGGCCAGAAATGTGCGTCTTTAAAAGGTGATTTCGACGATACCCCACTTTTGCGCGTCGGACCTCAACTTTTCCCGTAAACGCAGAAAAAACGCAATTTTCAGGAGAAACGAGACAGACATCCCCTCCCTCTGCCACCCACCCGCCCAACTGACAGCCAGCCATTAGACATGCACAGATAGTTCTGAGGGTCTGTCTGTGATGTCTTAAAGGGCCTGCTGATCAATGGGCAGCTTTTTGATTGGCTGCTGTATTTTATTGATAGATGGAAGCTGGCAGCTGATTGGCTGTCTAGCCTAAAGTGCTTTACACACCCCCCTGATGGTACCACTGGCTAAGACTCCACCTCAGCTCATTGGGTAATAAAAAATTTAGAACAATTGATGGATGAAAGCAGGCAGGCTGGCCATTTTGGGATGCTCAGTGGACTTGTTTAATGCAATGCACCTTTGTATATTCACATGCATTCGCTTCATGCTGTAACCACTGTGCATAAAAATTTGGAAACATGGCATACAGTGTATCATTTGGTGTCTAAGTCATGTTTCCCATATTTTCCCTTCCCAGATACTAGCCCGTTTGAGTGTTTGGGGCACTTTTTAGCTAAAATCATCCTACGGGGCCTAACTGCATATGCTAAAGCCTGCCTATTTTGAATGGTGTAGTGGCCCCTGCAACCTCCAAAAATATCAGGACTTACTTCACCAATAACCTGCTAACTCACCCCTGAAATACATACTTATTCACCCTATTTGGTTCATTGGACTCATTTCTCATTTGAAATGCCCATTTTTGGGGGGCCAGAAATGTGCGTCTTTAAAAGGTGATTTCTACGATACCCCACTTTTGCGCGTCGGACCTCAACTTTTCCCGTAAACGCAGAAAAACCGCAATTTTCAGGAGAAACGAGACAGACATCCCCTCCCTCTGCCACCCACCCGCCCAACTGACAGCCAGCCATTAGACATGCACAGATAGTTCTGAAGGTCTGTCTGTGATGTCATAAAGGGCCTGCTGATCAATGGGCAGCTTTCAAATTTGCTGCTTTATTTGATTGACAGATGGAAGCTGGCAGCTGATTGGCTGTCTAGCCTAAAGTGCTTTACACAGCTCCCTGATGATACCACTGGCTAAGACTCCACCTCAGCTCATTGGGTAATGAAAAATTTAGAACAATTGATGGATGAAAGCGGGCAGGCAGGCCATTTTGGGACGCTCAGTGGACTTGTTTAATGCAATGCACCTTTGTATATTCACATGCATTCGCTTCATGCTGTAACCACTGTGCATAAAAATTTGGAAACATGGCATACAGTGTATCATTTGGTGTCTAAGTCATGTTTCCCATATTTTCCCTTCCCAGATACAAGCCCGTTTGAGTGTTTGGGGCACTTTTTAGCTAAAATAATCCTACAGGGCCTAACTGCATATGCTAAAACCTGCCTATTTTGAATGGTGTAGTGGCCCCTGCAACCTCCAAAAATATCAGGACTTACTTCCCCAATAACCTGCTAACTCACCCCTGAAATACATACTTTTTCACCCTATTTTGTTCATTGGACTCATTTCTCATTTGAAATGCCCATTTTTGGGGAGCCAGAAATGTGCGTCTTTAAAAGGTGATTTCTACGATACCCCACTTTTGCGCGTCGGACCTCAACTTTTCCCGTAAACGCAGAAAAAACGCAATTTTCAGGAGAAACGAGACAGACATACCCTCCCTCTGCCACCCACCCGCCCAACTGAAAGCCAGCCATTAGACATGCACAGATAGTTCTGAGGGTCTGTCTGTGATGTCATAAAGGGCCTGCTGATCAATGGGCAGCTTTCTGATTGGCTGCTGTATTTGATTGACAGATGGAAGCTGGCAGCTGATTGGCTGTCTAGCCTAAAGTGCTTTACACACCTCCCTGATGGTACCACTGGCTAAGACTCCACCTCAGCTCATTGGGTAATGAAAAATTTAGAACAATTGATGGATGAAAGCAGGCAGGCCGGCCATTTTGGGACGCTCATTGGACTTGTTTCATGCAATGCACCTTTGTATTTTCACATGCATTCGCTTCATGCTGTAACCACTGTGCATAAAAATTTGGAAACATGGCATACAGTGTATCATTTGGTGTCTAAGTCATGTTTCCCATGTTTTCCCTTTCCAGATACAAGCCCGTTTGAGTGTTTGGGGCACTTTTTAGCTAAAATCATCCTACGGGGCCTAACTGCATATGGTAAAGCCTGCCTATTTTGAATGGTGTAGTGGCCCCTGCAACCTCCAAAAATTGCAGGACTTACTTCCCCAATAACCTGCTAACTCACCCCTGAAATACATACTTAATCACCCTATTTTGTTCATTGGACTCATTTCTCATTTGAAATGCCCATTTTTGGGGGGCCAAAAATGTGCGTCTTTAAAAGGTGATTTCTACGATACCCCACTTTTGCGCGTCGGACCTCAACTTTTCCCGTAAACGCAGAAAAACCGCAATTTTCAGGAGAAACGAGACAGACATCCCCTCCCTCTGCCACCCACCCGCCCAACTGACAGCCAGCCATTAGACATGCACAGATAGTTCTGAGGGTCTGTCTGTGATGTCATAAAGGGCCTGCTGATCAATGGGCAGCTTTCTGATTGGCTGCTGTATTTGATTGACAGATGGAAGCTGGCAGCTGATTGGCTGTCTAGCCCAAAGTGCTTTACACACCTCCCTGATGGTACCACTGGCTAAGACTCCACCTCAGCTCATTGGGTAATGAAAAATTTAGAACAATTGATGGATGAAATCAGGCAGGCGGGCCATTTTGGGACGCTCATTGGACTTGTTTAATGCAATGCACCTTTGTATATTCACATGCATTCGCTTCATGCTGTAACCACTGTGCATAAAAATTTGGAAACATGGCATACAGTGTATCATTTGGTGTCTAAGTCATGTTTCCCATATTTTCCCTTCCCAGATACTAGCCCGTTTGAGTGTTTGGGGCACTTTTTAGCTAAAATCATCCTACGGGGCCTAACTGCATATGCTAAAGCCTGCCTATTTTGAATGGTGTAGTGGCCCCTGCAACCTCCAAAAATATCAGGACTTACTTCCCCAATAACCTGCTAACTCACCCCTGAAATACATACTTATTCACCCTATTTGGTTCATTGGACTCATTTCTCATTTGAAATGCCCATATTTGGGGGGCCAGAAATGTGCGTCTTTAAAAGGTGATTTCTACGATACCCCACTTTTGCGCGTCGGACCTCAACTTTTCCCGTAAACGCAGAAAAACCGCAATTTTCAGGAGAAACGAGACAGACATCCCCTCCCTCTGCCACCCACCCGCCCAACTGACAGCCAGCCATTAGACATGCACAGATAGTTCTGAGGGTCTGTCTGTGATGTCATAAAGGGCCTGCTGATCAATGGGCAGCTTTCAAATTGGCTGCTGTATTTGATTGACAGATGGAAGCTGGCAGCTGATTGGCTGTCTAGCCTAAAGTGCTTTACACACCTCCCTGATGATACCACTGGCTAAGACTCCACCTCAGCTCATTGGGTAATGAAAAATATAGAACAATTGATGGATGAAAGCAGGCAGGCCGGCCATTTTGGGACGCTCATTGGACTTGTTTAATGCAATGCACCTTTGTATTTTCACATGCATTCGCTTCATGCTGTAACCACTGTGCATACAAATTTGGAAACATGGCATACAGTGTATCATTTGGTGTCTAAGTCATGTTTCCCATATTTTCCCTTCCCAGATACAAGCCCGTTTGAGTGTTTGGGGCTCTTTTTAGCTAAAATCATCCTACGGGGCCTAACTGCATATGCTAAAGCCTTCCTTTTTTTGAATGGTGTAGTTGCCCCTGCAACCTCCAAAAATATCAGGACTTACTTCCCCAATAACCTGCTAACTCACCCCTAAAATACATACTTAATCACCCTATTTTGTTCATTGGACTTATTTCTCATTTGAAATGCCCATTTTTGGGGGGCCAGAAATGTGCGTCTTTAAAAGGTGATTTCTACGATACCCCACTTTTGCGCGTCGGACCTCAACTTTTCCCGTAAACGCAGAAAAACCGCAATTTTCAGGAGAAACGAGACAGACATCCCCTCCCTCTGCCACCCACCCGCCCAACTGACAGCCATCCATTAGACATGCACAGATAGTTCTGAGGGTCTGTCTGTGATGTCATAAAGGGGCTGCTGATCAATGGGCAGCTTTCAAATTGGCTGCTGTATTTGATTGACAGATGGAAGCTGGCAGCTGATTGGCTGTCTAGCCTAAAGTGCTTTACACACCTCCCTGATGGTACCACTGGCTAAGACTCCACCTCAGCTCATTGGGTAATGAAAAATTTAGAACAATTGATGGATGAAAGCAGGCAGGCCGGCCATTTTGGGACGCTCATTGGACTTGTTTAATGCAATGCACCTTTGTATTTTCACATGCATTCGCTTCATGCTGTAACCACTGTGCATAAAAATTTGGAAACATGGCATACAGTGTATCATTTGGTGTCTAAGTCATGTTTCCCATATTTTCCCTTCCCAGATACAAGCCCGTTTGAGTGTTTGGGACACTTTTTAGCTAAAATCATCCTACAGGGCCTAACTGCATATGCTAAAGCCTGCCTATTTTGAATGGTGTAGTGGCCACTGCAACCTCCAAAAATATCAGGACTTACTTCCCCAATAACCTGCTAACTCACCCCTGAAATACATACTTATTCACCCTATTTTGTTCATTGGACTAATTTCTCATTTGAAATGCCCATTTTTGGGGAGCAAGAAATGTGCGTCTTTAAAAGGTGATTTCTACGATACCCCACTTTTGCGCGTCGGATCTTAACTTTTCCCGTAAACGCAGAAAAACCGCAATTTTCAGGAGAAACGAGACAGACATCCCCTCCCTCTGCCACCCACCCACCCAACTGACAGCCAGCTATTAGACATGCACAGATAGTTCTGGGGTCTGTCTGTGATGTCATAAAGGGCCTGCTGATCAATGGGCAGCTTTCTGATTGGCTGCTGTATTTGATTGACAGATGGAAGCTGGCAGCTGATTGGCTGTCTAGCCTAAAGTGCTTTACACACCTCCCTGATGGTACCACTGGCTAAGACTCCACCTCAGCTCATTGGGTAATGAAAAATTTAGAACAATTGATGGATGAAAGCAGGCAGGCCGGCCTTTTTGGGACGCTCAGTGGACTTGTTTAATGCAATGCACCGTTGCATATTCACATGCATTCGCTTCATGCTGTAACCACTGTGCATAAAAATTTTGAAACATGGCATACAGTGAATCATTTGGTGTCTAAGTCATGTTTCCCATATTTTCCCTTCCCAGATACAAGCCCGTTTGAGTGTCTGGGACACTTTTTAGCTAAAATCATCCTACAGGACCTAACTGCATATGCTAAAGCCTGCCTAATTTGAATGGTGTAGTGGTTATTGCAACCTCCAAAAATATCAGGACTTACTTCCCCAATAACCTGCTAACTCACCCCTGAAATACATACTTATTCACCCTATTTTGTTCATTGGACTAATTTCTCATTTGAAATGCCCATTTTTGGGGAGCCGGAAATGTGCGTCTTGAAAAGGTGATTTCTACGATACCCCACTTTTGCGCGTCGGATCTCAACTTTTCCCGTAAACGCAGAAAAACCGCAATTTTCAGGAGAAACGAGACAGACATCCCCTCCCTCTGCCACCCACCCGCCCAACTGACAGCCAGCCATTAGACATGCACAGATAGTTCTGAGAGTCTGTCTGTGATGTCATAAAGGGCCTGCTGATCAATGGGCAGCTTTCTGCTTGGCTGCTGTATTTGATTGACAGATGGAAGCTGGCAGCTGATTGGCTGTCTAGCCTAAAGTGCTTTACACACCTCCCTGATGGTACCACTGGCTAAGACTCCACCTCAGCTCATTGGGTAATGAAAAATTTAGAACAATTGATGGATGAAAGCAGGCAGGCCGGCCATTTTGGGATGCTCAGTGGACTTGTTTAATGCAATGCACCTTTGTATATTCACATGCATTCGCTTCATGCTGTAACCACTGTGCATAAAAATTTGGAAACATGGCATACAGTGTATCATTTGGTGTCTAAGTCATGTTTCCCATATTTTCCCTTCCCAGATACAAGCCCGTTTGAGTGTTTGGGACACTTTTTAGCTAAAATCATCCTACAGGGCCTAACTGCATATGCTAAAGCCTGCCTAATTTGAATGGTGTAGTGGCCATTGCAACCTCCAAAAATATCAGGACTTACTTCCCCAATAACCTGCTAACTCACCCCTGAAATACATACTTATTCACCCTATTTTGTTCATTGGACTAATTTCTCATTTGAAATGCCCATTTTTGGGGAGCCAGAAATGTGCGTCTTTAAAAGGTGATTTCTACGATACCCCACTTTTGCGCGTCGGATCTCAACTTTTCCCGTAAACGCAGAAAAACCGCAATTTTCAGGAGAAACGAGACAGACATCCCCTCCCTCTGCCACCCACCCGCCCAACTGACAGCCAGCCATTAGACATGCACAGATAGTTCTGAGGGTCTGTCTGTGATGTCATAAAGGGCCTGCTGATCAATGGGCAGCTTTCTGATTGGCTGCTGTATTTGATTGACAGATGGAAGCTGGCAGCTGATTGGCTGTCTAGCCTAAAGTGCTTTACAGACCTCCCTGATGGTACCACTGGCAAAGACTCCACCTCAGCTCATTGGGTAATGAAAAATTTAGAACAATTGATGGATGAAAGCAGGCAGGCCGGCCATTTTGGGACGCTCAGTGGACTTGTTTAATGCAATGCACCTTTGTATATTCACATGCATTCGCTTCATGCTGTAACCACTGTGCATAAAAATTTGGAAACATGGCATACAGTGTATCATTTGGTGTCTAAGTCATGTTTCCCATATTTTCCCTTCCCAGATACAAGCCCGTTTGAGTGTTAGGGGCTCTTTTTAGCTAAAATCATCCTACGGGGCCTAACTGCATATGCTAAAGCCTTCCTTTTTTTGAATGGTGTAGTTGCCCGTGCAACCTCCAAAAATATCAGGACTTATTTCCCCAATAACCTGCTAACTCACCCCTAAAATACATACTTAATCACCCTATTTTGTTCATTGGACTCATTTCTCATTTGAAATGCCCATTTTTGGGGGGCCAGAAATGTGCGTCTTTAAAAGGTGATTTCTACGATACCCCACTTTTGCGCGTCGGACCTCAACTTTTCCCGTAAACGCAGAAAAAACGCAATTTTCAGGAGAAACTAGACAGACATCCCCTCCCTCTGCCACCCACCCGCCCAACTGACAGCCAGCCATTAGACATGCACAGATAGTTCTGAGGGTCTGTCTGTGATGTCATAAAGGGCCTGCTGATCAATGGGCAGCTTTCAAATTGGCTGCTGTATTTGATTGACAGATGGAAGCTGGCAGCTGATTGGCTGTCTAGCCTAAAGTGCTTTACACACCTCCCTGATGATACCACTGGCTAAGACTCCACCTCAGCTCATTGGGTAATGAAAAATATAGAACAATTGATGGATGAAAGCAGGCAGGCCGGCCATTTTGGGACGCTCATTGGACTTGTTTAATGCAATGCACCTTTGTATTTTCACATGCATTCGCTTCATGCTGTAACCACTGTGCATAAAAATTTGGAAACATGGCATACAGTGTATCATTTGGTGTCTAAGTCATGTTTCCCATATTTTCCCTTCCCAGATACAAGCCCGTTTGAGTGTTTGGGGCTCTTTTTAGCTAAAATCATCCTACGGGGCCTAACTGCATATGCTAAAGCCTTCCTTTTTTTGAATGGTGTAGTTGCCCCTGCAACCTCCAAAAATATCAGGATTTACTTCCCCAATAACCTGCTAACTCACCCCTAAAATACATACTTAATCACCCTATTTTGTTCATTGGACTTATTTCTCATTTGAAATGCCCATTTTTTGGGAGCCAGAAATGTGCGTCTTTAAAAGGTGATTTCTACGATACCCCACTTTTGCGCGTCGGACCTCAACTTTTCCCGTAAACGCAGAAAAACCGCAATTTACAGGAGAAACGAGACAGACATCCCCTCCCTCTGCCACCCACCCGCCCAACTGACAGCCAGCCATTAGACATGCACAGATAGTTCTGAGGGTCTGTCTGTGATGTCATAAAGGGCCCTCTGATCAATGGGCAGCTTTCTGATTGGCTGCTGTATTTGATTGACAGATGGAAGCTGGCAGCTGATTGGCTGTCTAGCCTAAAGTGCTTTACACACCTCCCTGATGGTACCACTGGCTAAGACTCCACCTCAGCTCATTGGGTAATGAAAAATTTAGAACAATTGATGGATGAAAGCAGGCAGGCCAGCCATTTTGGGACGCTCAGTGGACTTGTTTAATGCAATGCACCTTTGTATATTCACACATGCATTCGCTTCATGCTGTAACCACTGTGCATAAAAATTTGGAAACATGGCATACAGTGTATCATTTGGTGTCTAAGTCATGTTTCCCATATTTTCCCTTCCCAGATACAAGCCCGTTTGAGTGTTTGGGACACTTTTTAGCTAAAATCATCCTACAGGGCCTAACTGCATATGCTAAAGCCTGCCTATTTTGAATGGTGTAGTGGCATCTGCAACCTCCAAAAATATCAGGACTTACTTCCCCAATAACCTGCTAACTCACCCCTGAAATACATACTTATTCACCCTATCTGTTCATTGGACTCATTTCTCATTTGAAATGCCCATTTTTGGGGGGCCAGAAATGTGCGTCTTTAAAAGGTGTTTTCTACGATACCCCACTTTTGCGCGTCAGACCTCAACTTTTCCCGTAAACGCAAAAAAACCGCAATTTTCAGGAGAAACGAGACAGACATCCCCTCCCTCTGCCACCCACCCGCCCAACTGACAGCCAGCCATTAGACATGCACAGATAGTTCTGAGGGTCTGTCTGTGATGTCATAAAGGGCCTGCTGATCAATGGGCAGCTTTCTGATTGGCTGCTGTATTTGATTGACAGATGGAAGCTGGCAGCTGATTGGCTGTCTAGCCTAAAGTGCTTTACACACCTCCCTGATGGTACCACTGGCTAAGACTCCACCTCAGCTCATTGGGTAATGAAAAATTTAGAACAATTGATGGATGAAAGCAGGCAGGCCGGCCATTTTGGGACGCTCATTGGACTTGTTTAATGCACCTTTGTATTTTCACATGCATTCGCTTCATGCTGTAACCACTGTGCATAAAAATTTGGAAACATGGCATACAGTGTATCATTTGGTGTCTAAGTCATGTTTCCCATATTTTCCCTTCCCAGATACAAGCCCGTTTGAGTGTTTGGGACACTTTTTAGCTAAAATCATCCTACAGGGCCTAACTGCATATGCTAAAGCCTGCCTATTTTGAATGGTGTAGTGGCCACTGCAACCTCCAAAAATATCAGGACTTACTTCCCCAATAACCTGCTAACTCACCCCTGAAATACATACTTATTCACCCTATTTTGTTTATTGGACTAATTTCTCATTTGAAATGCCCATTTTTGGGGAGCCAGAAATGTGCGTCTTTAAAAGGTGATTTCTACGATACCCCACTTTTGCGCGTCGGATCTCAACTTTTCCCGTAAACGCAGAAAAACCGCAATTTTCAGGAGAAACGAGACAGACATCCCCTCCCTCTGCCACCCACCCGCCCAACTGACAGCCAGCCATTAGACATGCACAGATAGTTCTGAGGGTCTGTCTGTGATGTCATAAAGGGCCTGCTGATCAATGGGCAGCTTTCTGATTGGCTGCTGTATTTGATTGACAGATGGAAGCTGGCAGCTGATTGGCTGTCTAGCCTAAAGTGCTTTTCACACCTCCCTGAGGATACCACTGGCTAAGACTCCACCTCAGCTCATTGGGTAATGAAAAATTTAGAACAATTGATGGATGAAAGCAGGCAGGCCGGCCATTTTGGGACGCTCAGTGGACTTGTTTAATGCAATGCACCTTTGTATATTCACATGCATTCGCTTCATGCTGTAACCACTGTGCATAAAAATTTGGAAACATGGCATACAGCTTATCATTTGGTGTCTAATTCATGTTTCCCATATTTTCCCTTCCCAGATACAAGCCCGTTTGAGTGTTTGGGGCACTTTTTAGCTAAAATCATCCTACAGGGCCTAACTGCATATGCTAAAGCCTGCCTATTTTGAATGGTGTAGTGGCCCCTGCAACCTCCAAAAATATCAGGACTTACTTCCCCAATAACCTGCTAACTCACCCCTGAAATACATACTTATTCACCATATCTGTTCATTGGACTCATTTCTCATTTGAAATGCCCATTTCTGGGGGGCCAGAAATGTGCGTCTTTAAAAGGTGATTTCTACGATACCCCACTTTTGCGCGTCAGACCTCAACTTTTCCCGTAAACGCAAAAAAACCGCAATTTTCAGGAGAAACGAGACAGATATCCCCTCCCTCTGCCACCCACCCGCCCAACTGACAGTCAGCCATTAGACATGCACAGATAGTTCTGAGGGTCTCTCTGTGATGTCATAAAGGGCCTGCTGATCAATGGGCAGCTTTCTGATTGGCTGCTGTATTTGATTGACAGATGGAAGCTGGCAGCTGATTGGCTGTCTAGCCTAAAGTGCTTTACACACCTCCCTGATGGTACCACTGGCTAAGACTCCACCTCAGCTCATTGGGTAATGAAAAATTTAGAACAATTGATGGATGAAAGCAGGCAGGCCGGCCATTTTGGGACGCTCATTGGACTTGTTTAATGCAATGCACCTTTGTATTTTCACATGCATTCGCTTCATGCTGTAACCACTGTGCATAAAAATTTGGAAACATGGCATACACTGTATCATTTGGTGTCTAAGTCATGTTTCCCATATTTTCCCTTCCCAGATACAAGCCCGTTTGAGTGTTTGGGACACTTTTTAGCTAAAATCATCCTACAGGGCCTAACTGCATATGCTAAAGCCTGCCTATTTTGAATGGTGTAGTGGCCACTGCAACCTCCAAAAATATCAGGACTTACTTCCCCAATAACCTGCTAACTCACCCCTGAAATACATACTTATTCACCCTATTTTGTTCATTGGACTAATTTCTCATTTGCAATGCCCATTTTTGGGGAGCCAGAAATGTGCGTCTTTAAAAGGTGATTTCTACGATACCCCACTTTTGCGCGTCGGATCTCAACTTTTCCCGTAAACGCAGAAAAACCTAAATTTTCAGGAGAAACGAGACAGACATCCCCTCCCTCTGCCACCCACCCGCCCAACTGACAGCCAGCCATTAGACATGCACAGATAGTTCTGAGGGTCTGTCTGTGATGTCATAAAGGGCCTGCTGATCAATGGGCAGCTTTCAAATTGGCTGCTGTATTTGATTGACAGATGGAAGCTGGCAGCTGATTGGCTGTCTAGCCTAAAGTGCTTTACACACCTCCCTGATGGTACCACTGGCTAAGACTCCACCTCAGCTCATTGGGTAATGAAAAATTTAGAACAATTGATGGATGAAAGCAGGCAGGCCGGCCATTTTGGGACGCTCATTGGACTTGTTTAATGCAATGCACCTTTGTATATTCACATGCATTCGCTTCATGCTGTAACCACTGTGCATAAAAATTTGGAAACATGGCATACAGTGTATCATTTGGTGTCTAAGTCATGTTTCCCATATTTTCCCTTTCCAGATACAAGCCCGTTTGAGTGTTTGGGGCACTTTTTAGCTAAAATCATCCTACGGGGCCTAACTGCATATGCTAAAGCCTGCCTATTTTGAATGGTGTAGTGGCCCCTGCAACCTCCAAAAATATCAGGACTTACTTCCCCAATAACCTGCTAACTCACCCCTGAAATACATACTTATTCACCCTATTTTGTTAATTGGACTCATTTCTCATTTGAAATGCCCATTTTTGGGGGGCCCGAAATGTGCGTCTTTAAAAGGTGATTTCTACGATACCCCACTTTTGCGCGTCGGACCTCAACTTTTCCCGTAAACGCAGAAAAACCGCAATTTTCAGGAGAAACGAGACAGACATCCCCTCCCTCTGCCACCCACCCGCCCAACTGACAGCCAGCCATTAGACATGCACAGATAGTTCTGAGGGTCTGTCTGTGATGTCATAAAGGGCCTGCTGATCAATGGGCAGCTTTCTGATTGGCTGCTGTATTTGATTGACAGATGGAAGCTGGCAGCTGATTGGCTGTCTAGCCTAAAGTGCTTTACACACCTCCCTGATGGTACCACTGGCTAAGACTCCACCTCAGCTCATTGGGTAATGAAAAATTTAGAACAATTGATGGATGAAAGCAGGCAGGCCGGCCATTTTGGGACGCTCATTGGACTTGTTTAATGCAATGCACCTTTGTATATTCACATGCATTCGCTTAATGCTGTAACCACTGTGCATAAAAATTTGGAAACATGGCATACAGTGTATCATTTGGTGTCTAAGTCATGTTTTCCATGTTTTTCCTTCCCAGATACTAGCCCGTTTGAGTGTTTGGGGCACTTTTTAGCTAAAATCATCCTACAGGGCCTAACTGCATATGCTAAAGCCTGCCTATTTTGAATGGTGTAGTGGCCCCTGCAACCTCCAAAAATATCAGGACTTACTTCCCCAATAACCTGCTAACTCACCCCTGAAATACCTACGTATTCACCCTATTTTGTTCATTGGACTCATTTCTCATTTGAAATGCCCATTTTTGGGGAGCCAGAAATGTGCGTCTTTAAAAGGTGATTTCTACGATACCCCACTTTTGCGCGTCGGACCTCAACTTTTCCCATAAACGCAGAAAAACCGCAATTTTCAGGAGAAACGAGACAGACATCCCCTCCCTCTGCCACCCACCCGCCCAACTGACAGCCAGCCATTAGACATGCACAGATAGTTCTGAGGGTCTGTCTGTGATGTCATAAAGGGCCTGCTGATCAATGGGCAGCTTTCTGATTGGCTGCTGTATTTGCTTGACAGATGGAAGCTGGCAGCTGATTGGCTGTCTAGCCTAAAGTGCTTTACACACCTCCCTGATGGTACCACTGGCTAAGACTCCACCTCAGCTCATTGGGTAATGAAAAATTTAGAACAATTGATGGATGAAAGCAGGCAGGCCGGCCATTTTGGGACGCTCATTGGACTTGTTTAATGCAATGCACCTTTGTATATTCACATGCATTCGCTTCATGCTGTAACCACTGTGCATAAAAATTTGGAAACATGGCATACACTGTATCATTTGGTGTCTAAGTCATGTTTCCCATATTTTCCCTTCCCAGATACAAGCCCGTTTGAGTGTTTGGGACACTTTTTAGCTAAAATCATCCTACAGGGCCTAACTGCATATGCTAAAGCCTGCCTATTTTGAATGGTGTAGTGGCCACTGCAACCTCCAAAAATATCAGGACTTACTTCCCCAATAACCTGCTAACTCACCCCTGAAATACATACTTATTCACCCTATTTTGTTCATTGGACTAATTTCTCATTTGCAATGCCCATTTTTGGGGAGCCAGAAATGTGCGTCTTTAAAAGGTGATTTCTACGATACCCCACTTTTGCGCGTCGGATCTCAACTTTTCCCGTAAACGCAGAAAAAACTAAATTTTCAGGAGAAACGAGACAGACATCCCCTCCCTCTGCCACCCACCCGCCCAACTGACAGCCAGCCATTAGACATGCACAGATAGTTCTGAGGGTCTGTCTGTGATGTCATAAAGGGCCTGCTGATCAATGGGCAGCTTTCAAATTGGCTGCTGTATTTGCTTGACAGATGGAAGCTGGCAGCTGATTGGCTGTCTAGCCTAAAGTGCTTTACACACCTCCCTGATGGTACCACTGGCTAAGACTCCACCTCAGCTCATTGGGTAATGAAAAATTTAGAACAATTGATGGATGAAAGCAGGCAGGCCGGCCATTTTGGGACGCTCATTGGACTTGTTTAATGCAATGCACCTTTGTATATTCACATGCATTCGCTTAATGCTGTAACCACTGTGCATAAAAATTTGGAAACATGGCATACAGTGTATCATTTGGTGTCTAAGTCATGTTTCCCATATTTTCCCTTTCCAGATACAAGCCCGTTTGAGTGTTTGGGGCACTTTTTAGCTAAAATCATCCTACGGGGCCTAACTGCATATGCTAAAGCCTGCCTATTTTGAATGGTGTAGTGGCCCCTGCAACCTCCAAAAATATCAGGACTTACTTCCCCAATAACCTGCTAACTCACCCCTGAAATACATACGTATTCACCCTATTTTGTTAATTGGACTCATTTCTCATTTGAAATGCCCATTTTTGGGGGGCCAGAAATGTGCGTCTTTAAAAGGTGATTTCTACGATACCCCACTTTTGCGCGTCGGACCTCAACTTTTCCCGTAAACGCAGAAAAACCGCAATTTTCAGGAGAAACGAGACAGACATCCCCTCCCTCTGCCACCCACCCGCCCAACTGACAGCCAGCCATTAGACATGCACAGATAGTTCTGAGGGTCTGTCTGTGATGTCATAAAGGGCCTGCTGATCAATGGGCAGCTTTCTGATTGGCTGCTGTATTTGATTGACAGATGGAAGCTGGCAGCTAATTGGCTGTCTAGCCTAAAGTGCTTTACACACCTCCCTGAGGATACCACTGGCTAAGACTCCACCTCAGCTCATTGGGTAATGAAAAATTTAGAACAATTGATGGATGAAAGCAGGCAGGCCGGCCATTTTGGGACGCTCAGTGGACTTGTTTAATGCAATGCACCTTTGTATATTCACATGCATTCGCTTCATGCTGTAACCACTGTGCATAAAAATTTGAAAACATGGCATACAGCGTATCATTTGGTGTCTAATTCATGTTTCCCATATTTTCCCTTCCCAGATACAAGCCCGTTTGAGTGTTTGGGGCACTTTTTAGCTAAAATCATCCTACAGGGCCTAACTGCATATGCTAAAGCCTGCCTATTTTGAATGGTGTAGTGGCCCCTGCAACCTCCAAAAATATCAGGACTTACTTCCCCAATAACCTGCTAACTCACCCCTGAAATACATACTTATTCACCATATCTGTTCATTGGACTCATTTCTCATTTGAAATGCCCATTTTTGGGGGGCCAGAAATGTGCGTCTTTAAAAGGTGATTTCTACGATACCCCACTTTTGCACGTCAGACCTCAACTTTTCCCGTAAACGCAAAAAAAACGCAATTTTTAGGAGAAACGAGACAGACATCCCCTCCCTCTGCCACCCACCCGCCCAACTGACAGTCAGCCATTAGACATGCACAGATAGTTCTGAGGGTCTCTCTGTGATGTCATAAAGGGCCTGCTGATCAATGGGCAGCTTTCTGATTGGCTGCTGTATTTGATTGACAGATGGAAGCTGGCAGCTGATTGGCTGTCTAGCCTAAAGTGCTTTACACACCTCCCTGATGGTACCACTGGCTAAGACTCCACCTCAGCTCATTGGGTAATGAAAAATTTAGAACAATTGATGAATGAAAGCAGGCAGGCCGGCCATTTTGGGACGCTCATTGGACTTGTTTCATGCAATGCACCTTTGTATTTTCACATGCATTCGCTTCATGCTGTAACCACTGTGCATAAAAATTTGGAAACATGGCATACAGTGTATCATTTGGTGTCTAAGTCATGTTTCCCATGTTTTTCCTTCCCAGATACTAGCCATTTGAGTGTTTGGGGCACTTTTTAGCTAAAATCATCCTACGGGGCCTAACTGCATATGCTAAAGCGTGCCTATTTTGAATGGTCTAGTGGCCCCTGCAACCTCCAAAAATATCAGGACTTACTTCCCCAATAACCTGCTAACTCACCCCTGAAATACATACTTATTCACCCTATTTAGTTAATTGGACTCATTTCTCATTTAAAATGCCAGTTTTTGGGGGGCCAGAAATGTGCGTCTTTAAAAGGTGATTTCTACGATACCCCACTTTTGCGCGTCGGACCTCAACTTTTCCCGTAAACGCAGAAAAACCGCAATTTTCAGGAGAAACGAGACAGACATCCCCTCCCTCTGCCACCCACCCGCCCAACTGACAGCCAGCCATTAGACATGCACAGATAGTTCTGAGAGTCTGTCTGTGATGTCATAAAGGGCCTGCTGATCAATGGGCAGCTTTCTGATTGGCTGCTGTATTTGATTGACAGATGGAAGCTGGCAGCTGATTGGCTGTCTAGCCTAAAGTGCTTTACACACCTCCCTGATGGTACCACTGGCTAAGACTCCACCTCAGCTCATTGGGTAATGAAAAATTTAGAACAATTGATGGATGAAAGCAGGCAGGCCGGCCATTTTGGGACGCTCATTGGACTTGTTTAATGCAATGCACCTTTGTATATTCACATGCATTCGCTTAATGCTGTAACCACTGTGCATACAAATTTGGAAACATGGCATACAGTGTATCATTTGGTGTCTAAGTCATGTTCTCCATGTTTTTCCTTCCCAGATACTAGCCCGTTTGAGTGTTTGGGGTACTTTTTAGCTAAAATCATCCTACGGGGCCTAACTGCATATGGTAAAGCCTGCCTATTTTGAATGGTCTAGTGGCCCCTGCAACCTCCAAAAATATCAGGACTTACTTCCCCAATAACCTGCTAACTCACCCCTCAAATACATACTTATTCACCCTATTTTGTTCATTGGACTCATTTCTCATTTGAAATGCCCATTTTTGGGGGGCCATAAATGTCCGTCTTTAAAAGGTGGTTTCTACGATACCCCACTTTTGCGCGACGGACCTCAACTTTTCCCATAAACGCAGAAAAACCTGAATTTTCAGGAAAAACGAGACAGACATCCCCTCCCTCTGCCACCCACCCGCCCAACTGACAGCCAGCCATTAGACATGCACAGATAGTTCTGAGGGTCTGTCTGTGATGTTATAAAGGGCCTGCTGATCAATGGGCAGCTTTCTGATTGGCTGCTGTATTTGATTGACAGATGGAAGCTGGCAGCTGATTGGCTGTCTAGCCTAAAGTGCTTTACACACCTCCCTGATGGTACCACTGGCTAAGACTCCACCTCAGCTCATTGGGTAATGACAAATTTAGAACAATTGATGGATGAAAGCAGGCAGGCCGGCCATTTTGGGACGCTCATTGGACTTGTTTAATGCAATGCACCTTTGTATATTCACATGCATTCGCTTCATGCTGTAACCACTGTGCATAAAAATTTGGAAACATGGCATACACTGTATCATTTGGTGTCTAAGTCATGTTTCCCATATTTTCCCTTCCCAGATACAAGCCCGTTTGAGTGTTTGGGACACTTTTTAGCTAAAATCATCCTACAGGGCCTAACTGCATATGCTAAAGCCTGCCTATTTTGAATGGTGTAGTGGCCACTGCAACCTCCAAAAATATCAGGACTTACTTCCCCAATAACCTGCTAACTCACCCCTGAAATACATACTTATTCACCCTATTTTGTTCATTGGACTAATTTCTCATTTGCAATGCCCATTTTTGGGGAGCCAGAAATGTGCGTCTTTAAAAGGTGATTTCTACGATACCCCACTTTTGCGCGTCGGATCTCAACTTTTCCCGTAAACGCAGAAAAACCGCAATTTTCAGGAGAAACGAGACAGACATCCCCTCCCTCTGCCACCCACCCGCCCAACTGACAGCCAGCCATTAGACATGCACAGATAGTTCTGAGGGTCTGTCTGTGATGTCATAAAGGGCCTGCTGATCAATGGGCAGCTTTCTGATTGGCTGCTGTATTTGATTGACAGATGGAAGCTGGCAGCTGATTGGCTGTCTAGCCTAAAGTGCTTTACACACCTCCCTGATGGTACCACTGGCTAAGACTCCACCTCAGCTCATTGGGTAATGAAAAATTTAGAACAATTGATGGATGAAAGCAGGCAGGCCGGCCATTTTGGGACACTCATTGGACTTGTTTAATGCAATGCACCTTTGTATATTCACATGCATTCGCTTCATGCTGTAACCACTGTGCATAAAAATTTGGAAACATGGCATACAGTGTATCATTTGGTGTCTAAGTCATGTTTCCCATATTTTCCCTTCCCAGATACAAGCCCGTTTGAGTGTTTGGGGCACTTTTTAGCTAAAATCATCCTACAGGGCCTAACTGCATATGCTAAAGCCTGCCTATTTTGAATGGTCTAGTGGCCCCTGCAACCTCCAAAAATATCAGGACTTACTTCCCCAATAACCTGCTAACTCACCCCTGAAATACACACGTATTCACCCTATTTTGTTCATTGGACTCATTTCTCATTTGAAATGCCCATTTTTGGGGAGCCAGAAATGTGCGTCTTTAAAAGGTGATTTCTACGATACCCCACTTTTGCGCGTCGGACCTCAACTTTTCCCGTAAACGCAGAAAAACCGCAATTTTCAGGAGAAACGAGACAGACATCCCCTCCCTCTGCCACCCACCCGCCCAACTGACAGCCAGCCATTAGACATGCACAGATAGTTCTGAGGGTCTGTCTGTGATGTCATAAAGGGCCTGCTGATCAATGGGCAGCTTTCTGATTGGCTGCTGTATTTGCTTGACAGATGGAAGCTGGCAGCTGATTGGCTGTCTAGCCTAAAGTGCTTTACACACCTCCCTGATGGTACCACTGGCTAAGACTCCACCTCAGCTCATTGGGTAATGAAAAATTTAGAACAATTGATGGATGAAAGCAGGCAGGCCGGCCATTTTGGGACGCTCATTGGACTTGTTTAATGCAATGCACCTTTGTATATTCACATGCATTCGCTTCATGCTGTAACCACTGTGCATAAAAATTTGGAAACATGGCATACACTGTATCATTTGGTGTCTAAGTCATGTTTCCCATATTTTCCCTTCCCAGATACAAGCCCGTTTGAGTGTTTGGGACACTTTTTAGCTAAAATCATCGTACAGGGCCTAACTGCATATGCTAAAGCCTGCCTATTTTGAATGGTGTAGTGGCCACTGCAACCTCCAAAAATATCAGGACTTACTTCCCCAATAACCTGCTAACTCACCCCTGAAATACATACTTATTCACCCTATTTTGTTCATTGGACTAATTTCTCATTTGCAATGCCCATTTTTGGGGAGCCAGAAATGTGCGTCTTTAAAAGGTGATTTCTACGATACCCCACTTTTGCGCGTCGGATCTCAACTTTTCCCGTAAACGCAGAAAAAACGCAATTTTCAGGAGAAACGAGACAGACATCCCCACCCTCTGCCACCCACCCGCCCAACTGACAGCCAGCCATTAGACATGCACAGATAGTTCTGAGGGTCTGTCTGTGATGTTATAAAGGGCCTGCTGATCAATGGGCAGCTTTCTGATTGGCTGCTGTATTTGATTGACAGATGGAAGCTGGCAGCTGATTGGCTGTCTAGCCTAAAGTGCTTTACACACCTCCCTGATGGTACCACTGGCTAAGACTCCACCTCAGCTCATTGGGTAATGAAAAATTTAGAACAATTGATGGATGAAAGCAGGCAGGCCGGCCATTTTGGGACACTCATTGGACTTGTTTAATGCAATGCACCTTTGTATATTCACATGCATTCACTTCATGCTGTAACCACTGTGCATCAAAATTTGGAAACATGGCATACAGTGTATCATTTGGTGTCTAAGTCATGTTTCCCATATTTTCCCTTCCCAGATACAAGCCCGTTTGAGTGTTTGGGGCACTTTTTAGCTAAAATCATCCTACAGGGCCTAACTGCATATGCTAAAGCCTGCCTATTTTGAATGGTGTAGTGGCCCCTGCAACCTCCAAAAATATCAGGACTTACTTCCCCAATAACCTGCTAACTCACCCCTGAAATACATACGTATTCACCCTATTTTGTTCATTGGACTCATTTCTCATTTGAAATGCCCATTTTTGGGGAGCCAGAAATGTGCGTCTTTAAAAGGTGATTTCTACGATACCCCACTTTTGCGCGTCGGACCTCAACTTTTCCCGTAAACGCAGAAAAACCGCAATTTTCAGGAGAAACGAGACAGACATCCCCTCCCTCTGCCACCCACCCGCCCAACTGACAGCCAGCCATTAGACATGCACAGATAGTTCTGAGGGTCTGTCTGTGATGTTATAAAGGGCCTGCTGATCAATGGGCAGCTTTCTGATTGGCTGCTGTATTTGATTGACAGATGGAAGCTGGCAGCTGATTGGCTGTCTAGCCTAAAGTGCTTTACACACCTCCCTGATGGTACCACTGGCTAAGACTCCACCTCAGCTCATTGGGTAATGAAAAATTTAGAACAATTGATGGATGAAAGCAGGCAGGCCGGCCATTTTGGGACACTCATTGGACTTGTTTAATGCAATGCACCTTTGTATATTCACATGCATTCGCTTCATGCTGTAACCACTGTGCATAAAAATTTGGAAACATGGCATACAGTGTATCATTTGGTGTCTAAGTCATGTTTCCCATGTTTTTCCTTCCCAGATACTAGCCATTTGAGTGTTTGGGGCACTTTTTAGCTAAAATCATCCTACGGGGCCTAACTGCATATGCTAAAGCCTGCCTATTTTGAATGGTCTAGTGGCCCCTGCAACCTCCAAAAATATCAGGACTTACTTCCCCAATAACCTGCTAACTCACCCCTGAAATACATACTTATTCACCCTATTCTGTTAATTGGACTCATTTCTCATTTAAAATGCCAGTTTTTGGGGGGCCAGAAATGTGCGTCTTTAAAAGGTGATTTCTACGATACCCCACTTTTGCGCGTCGGACCTCAACTTTTCCTGTAAACGCAGAAAAACCGCAATTTTCAGGAGAAACGAGACAGACATCCCCTCCCTCTGCCACCCACCCGCCCAACTGACAGCCAGCCATTAGACATGCACAGATAGTTCTGAGAGTCTGTCTGTGATGTCATAAAGGGCCTGCTGATCAATGGGCAGCTTTCTGATTGGCTGCTGTATTTGATTGACAGATGGAAGCTGGCAGCTGATTGGCTGTCTAGCCTAAAGTGCTTTACACACCTCCCTGATGGTACCACTGGCTAAGACTCCACCTCAGCTCATTGGGTAATGAAAAATTTAGAACAATTGATGGATGAAAGCAGGCAGGCCGGCCATTTTGGGACGCTCATTGGACTTGTTTAATGCAATGCACCTTTGTATATTCACATGCATTCGCTTAATGCTGTAACCACTGTGCATACAAATTTGGAAACATGGCATACAGTGTATCATTTGGTGTCTAAGTCATGTTCTCCATGTTTTTCCTTCCCAGATACTAGCCCGTTTGAGTGTTTGGGGTACTTTTTAGCTAAAATCATCCTACGGGGCCTAACTGCATATGGTAAAGCCTGCCTATTTTGAATGGTCTAGTGGCCCCTGCAACCTCCAAAAATATCAGGACTTACTTCCCCAATAACCTGCTAACTCACCCCTCAAATACATACTTATTCACCCTATTTTGTTCATTGGACTCATTTCTCATTTGAAATGCCCATTTTTGGGGGGCCATAAATGTCCGTCTTTAAAAGGTGGTTTCTACGATACCCCACTTTTGCGCGACGGACCTCAACTTTTCCCATAAACGCAGAAAAACCTGAATTTTCAGGAGAAACGAGACAGACATCCCCTCCCTCTGCCACCCACCCGCCCAACTGACAGCCAGCCATTAGACATGCACAGATAGTTCTGAGGGTCTGTCTGTGATGTTATAAAGGGCCTGCTGATCAATGGGCAGCTTTCTGATTGGCTGCTGTATTTGATTGACAGATGGAAGCTGGCAGCTGATTGGCTGTCTAGCCTAAAGTGCTTTACACACCTCCCTGATGGTACCACTGGCTAAGACTCCACCTCAGCTCATTGGGTAATGAAAAATTTAGAACAATTGATGGATGAAAGCAGGCAGGCCGGCCATTTTGGGACACTCATTGGACTTGTTTAATGCAATGCACCTTTGTATATTCACATGCATTCGCTTCATGCTGTAACCACTGTGCATAAAAATTTGGAAACATGGCATACAGTGTATCATTTGGTGTCTAAGTCATGTTTCCCATATTTTCCCTTCCCAGATACAAGCCCGTTTGAGTGTTTGGGGCACTTTTTAGCTAAAATCATCCTACAGGGCCTAACTGAATATGCTAAAGCCTGCCTATTTTGAATGGTGTAGTGGCCCCTGCAACCTCCAAAAATATCAGGACTTACTTCCCCAATAACCTGCTAACTCACCCCTGAAATACATACGTATTCACCCTATTTTGTTCATTGGACTCATTTCTCATTTGAAATGCCCATTTTTGGGGAGCCAGAAATGTGCGTCTTTAAAAGGTGATTTCTACGATACCCCACTTTTGCGCGTCGGACCTCAACTTTTCCCGTAAACGCAGAAAAACCGAAATTTTCAGGAGAAACGAGACAGACATCCCCTCCCTCTGCCACCCACCCGCCCAACTGACAGTCAGCCATTAGACATGCACAGATAGTTCTGAGGGTCTGTCTGTGATGTCATAAAGGGCCTGCTGATCAATGGGCAGCTTTCTGATTGGCTGCTGTATTTGCTTGACAGATGGAAGCTGGCAGCTGATTGGCTGTCTAGCCTAAAGTGCTTTACACACCTCCCTGATGGTACCACTGGCTAAGACTCCACCTCAGCTCATTGGGTAATGACAAATTTAGAACAATTGATGGATGAAAGCAGGCAGGCCGGCCATTTTGGGACGCTCATTGGACTTGTTTAATGCAATGCACCTTTGTATATTCATATGCATTCGCTTCATGCTGTAACCACTGTGCATAAAAATTTGGAAACATGGCATACACTGTATCATTTGGTGTCTAAGTCATGTTTCCCATATTTTCCCTTCCCAGATACAAGCCCGTTTGAGTGTTTGGGACACTTTTTAGCTAAAATCATCCTACAGGGCCTAACTGCATATGCTAAAGCCTGCCTATTTTGAATGGTGTAGTGGCCACTGCAACCTCCAAAAATATCAGGACTTACTTCCCCAATAACCTGCTAACTCACCCCTGAAATACATACTTATTCACCCTATTTTGTTCATTGGACTAATTTCTCATTTGCAATGCCCATTTTTGGGGAGCCAGAAATGTGCGTCTTTAAAAGGTGATTTCTACGATACCCCACTTTTGCGCGTCGGATCTCAACTTTTCCCGTAAACGCAGAAAAACCGCAATTTTCAGGAGAAACGAGACAGACATCCCCTCCCTCTGCCACCCACCCGCCCAACTGACAGCCAGCCATTAGACATGCACAGATAGTTCTGAGGGTCTGTCTGTGATGTCATAAAGGGCCTGCTGATCAATGGGCAGCTTTCTGATTGGCTGCTGTATTTGATTGACAGATGGAAGCTGGCAGCTGATTGGCTGTCTAGCCTAAAGTGCTTTACACACCTCCCTGATGGTACCACTGGCTAAGACTCCACCTCAGCTCATTGGGTAATGAAAAATTTAGAACAATTGATGCATGAAAGCAGGCAGGCCGGCCATTTTGGGACACTCATTGGACTTGTTTAATGCAATGCACCTTTGTATATTCACATGCATTCGCTTCATGCTGTAACCACTGTGCATAAAAATTTGGAAACATGGCATACAGTGTATCATTTGGTGTCTAAGTCATGTTTCCCATATTTTCCCTTCCCAGATACAAGCCCGTTTGAGTGTTTGGGGCACTTTTTAGCTAAAATCATCCTACAGGGCCTAACTGCATATGCTAAAGCCTGCCTATTTTGAATGGTCTAGTGGCCCCTGCAACCTCCAAAAATATCAGGACTTACTTCCCCAATAACCTGCTAACTCACCCCTGAAATACATACTTATTCACCCTATTTTGTTAATTGGACTCATTTCTCATTTGAAATGCCCATTTTTGGGGGGCCAGAAATGTGCGTCTTTAAAAGGTGATTTCTACGATACCCCACTTTTGCGCGTCGGACCTCAACTTTTCCCGTAAACGCAGAAAAACCGCAATTTTCAGGAGAAACGAGACAGACATCCCCTCCCTCTGCCACCCACCCGCCCAACTGACAGCCAGCCATTAGACATGCACAGATAGTTCTGAGGGTCTGTCTGTGATGTCATAAAGGGCCTGCTGATCAATGGGCAGCTTTCTGATTGGCTGCTGTATTTGCTTGACAGATGGAAGCTGGCAGCTGATTGGCTGTCTAGCCTAAAGTGCTTTACACACCTCCCTGATGGTACCACTGGCTAAGACTCCACCTCAGCTCATTGGGTAATGAAAAATTTAGAACAATTGATGGATGAAAGAAGGCAGGCCGGCCATTTTGGGACGCTCATTGGACTTGTTTAATGCAATGCACCTTTGTATATTCACATGCATTCGCTTCATGCTGTAACCACTGTGCATAAAAATTTGGAAACATGGCATACACTGTATCATTTGGTGTCTAAGTCATGTTTCCCATATTTTCCCTTCCCAGATACAAGCCCGTTTGAGTGTTTGGGACACTTTTTAGCTAAAATCATCCTACAGGGCCTAACTGCATATGCTAAAGCCTGCCTATTTTGAATGGTGTAGTGGCCACTGCAACCTCCAAAAATATCAGGACTTACTTCCCCAATAACCTGCTAACTCACCCCTGAAATACATACTTATTCACCCTATTTTGTTCATTGGACTAATTTCTCATTTGCAATGCCCATTTTTGGGGAGCCAGAAATGTGCGTCTTTAAAAGGTGATTTCTACGATACCCCACTTTTGCGCGTCGGATCTCAACTTTTCCCGTAAACGCAGAAAAAACGCAATTTTCAGGAGAAACGAGACAGACATCCCCACCCTCTGCCACCCACCCGCCCAACTGACAGCCAGCCATTAGACATGCACAGATAGTTCTGAGGGTCTGTCTGTGATGTCATAAAGGGCCTGCTGATCAATGGGCAGCTTTCAAATTGGCTGCTGTATTTGATTGACAGATGGAAGCTGGCAGCTGATTGGCTGTCTAGCCTAAAGTGCTTTACACACCTCCCTGATGGTACCACTGGCTAAGACTCCACCTCAGCTCATTGGGTAATGAAAAATTTAGAACAATTGATGGATGAAAGCAGGCAGGCCGGCCATTTTGGGACGCTCATTGGACTTGTTTAATGCAATGCACCTTTGTATATTCACATGCATTCGCTTAATGCTGTAACCACTGTGCATAAAAATTTGGAAACATGGCATACAGTGTATCATTTGGTGTCTAAGTCATGTTTCCCATATTTTCCCTTTCCAGATACAAGCCCGTTTGAGTGTTTGGGGCACTTTTTAGCTAAAATCATCCTACGGGGCCTAACTGCATATGCTAAAGCCTGCCTATTTTGAATGGTCTAGTGGCCCCTGCAACCTCCAAAAATATCAGGACTTACTTCCCCAATAACCTGCTAACTCACCCCTGAAATACATACTTATTCACCCTATTTTGTTAATTGGACTCATTTCTCATTTGAAATGCCCATTTTTGGGGGGCCAGAAATGTGCGTCTTTAAAAGGTGATTTCTACGATACCCCACTTTTGCGCGTCGGACCTCAACTTTTCCCGTAAACGCAGAAAAACCGCAATTTTCAGGAGAAACGAGACAGACATCCCCTCCCTCTGCCACCCACCCGCCCAACTGACAGCCAGCCATTAGACATGCACAGATAGTTCTGAGGGTCTGTCTGTGATGTCATAAAGGGCCTGCTGATCAATGGGCAGCTTTCTGATTGGCTGCTGTATTTGCTTGACAGATGGAAGCTGGCAGCTGATTGGCTGTCTAGCCTAAAGTGCTTTACACACCTCCCTGATGGTACCACTGGCTAAGACTCCACCTCAGCTCATTGGGTAATGAAAAATTTAGAACAATTGATGGATGAAAGAAGGCAGGCCGGCCATTTTGGGACGCTCATTGGACTTGTTTAATGCAATGCACCTTTGTATATTCACATGCATTCGCTTCATGCTGTAACCACTGTGCATAAAAATTTGGAAACATGGCATACACTGTATCATTTGGTGTCTAAGTCATGTTTCCCATATTTTCCCTTCCCAGATACAAGCCCGTTTGAGTGTTTGGGACACTTTTTAGCTAAAATCATCCTACAGGGCCTAACTGCATATGCTAAAGCCTGCCTATTTTGAATGGTGTAGTGGCCACTGCAAACTCCAAAAATATCAGGACTTACTTCCCCAATAACCTGCTAACTCACCCCTGAAATACATACTTATTCACCCTATTTTGTTCATTGGACTAATTTCTCATTTGCAATGCCCATTTTTGGGGAGCCAGAAATGTGCGTCTTTAAAAGGTGATTTCTACGATACCCCACTTTTGCGCGTCGGATCTCAACTTTTCCCGTAAACGCAGAAAAAACGCAATTTTCAGGAGAAACGAGACAGACATCCCCACCCTCTGCCACCCACCCGCCCAACTGACAGCCAGCCATTAGACATGCACAGATAGTTCTGAGGGTCTGTCTGTGATGTCATAAAGGGCCTGCTGATCAATGGGCAGCTTTCAAATTGGCTGCTGTATTTGATTGACAGATGGAAGCTGGCAGCTGATTGGCTGTCTAGCCTAAAGTGCTTTACACACCTCCCTGATGGTACCACTGGCTAAGACTCCACCTCAGCTCATTGGGTAATGAAAAATTTAGAACAATTGATGGATGAAAGCAGGCAGGCCGGCCATTTTGGGACGCTCATTGGACTTGTTTAATGCAATGCACCTTTGTATATTCACATGCATTCGCTTAATGCTGTAACCACTGTGCATAAAAATTTGGAAACATGGCATACAGTGTATCATTTGGTGTCTAAGTCATGTTTCCCATATTTTCCCTTTCCAGATACAAGCCCGTTTGAGTGTTTGGGGCACTTTTTAGCTAAAATCATCCTACGGGGCCTAACTGCATATGCTAAAGCCTGCCTATTTTGAATGGTCTAGTGGCCCCTGCAACCTCCAAAAATATCAGGACTTACTTCCCCAATAACCTGCTAACTCACCCCTGAAATACATACTTATTCACCCTATTTTGTTAATTGGACTCATTTCTCATTTGAAATGCCCATTTTTTGGGGGCCAGAAATGTGCGTCTTTAAAAGGTGATTTCTACGATACCCCACTTTTGCGCGTCGGACCTCAACTTTTCCCGTAAACGCAGAAAAACCGCAATTTTCAGGAGAAACGAGACAGACATCCCCTCCCTCTGCCACCCACCCGCCCAACTGACAGCCAGCCATTAGACATGCACAGATAGTTCTGAGGGTCTGTCTGTGATGTCATAAAGGGCCTGCTGATCAATGGGCAGCTTTCTGATTGGCTGCTGTATTTGATTGACAGATGGAAGCTGGCAGCTGATTGGCTGTCTAGCCTAAAGTGCTTTACACACCTCCCTGATGGTACCACTGGCTAAGACTCCACCTCAGCTCATTGGGTAATGAAAAATTTAGAACAATTGATGGATGAAAGCAGGCAGGCCGGCCATTTTGGGACGCTCATTGGACTTGTTTAATGCAATGCACCTTTGTATATTCACATGCATTCGCTTAATGCTGTAACCACTGTGCATACAAATTTGGAAACATGGCATACAGTGTATCATTTGGTGTCTAAGTCATGTTCTCCACGTTTTTCCTTCCCAGATACTAGCCCGTTTGAGTGTTTGGGGTACTTTTTAGCTAAAATCATCCTACGGGGCCTAACTGCATATGGTAAAGCCTGCCTATTTTGAATGGTCTAGTGGCCCCTGCAACCTCCAAAAATATCAGGACTTACTTCCCCAATAACCTGCTAACTCACCCCTCAAATACATACTTATTCACCCTATTTTGTTCATTGGACTCATTTCTCATTTGAAATGCCCATTTTTGGGGGGCCATAAATGTGCGTCTTTAAAAGGTGGTTTCTACGATACCCCACTTTTGCGCGACGGACCTCAACTTTTCCCATAAACGCAGAAAAACCTGAATTTTCAGGAGAAACGAGACAGACATCCCCTCCCTCTGCCACCCACCCGCCCAACTGACAGCCAGCCATTAGACATGCACAGATAGTTCTGAGGGTCTGTCTGTGATGTTATAAAGGGCCTGCTGATCAATGGGCAGCTTTCTGATTGGCTGCTGTATTTGATTGACAGATGGAAGCTGGCAGCTGATTGGCTGTCTAGCCTAAAGTGCTTTACACACCTCCCTGATGGTACCACTGGCTAAGACTCCACCTCAGCTCATTGGGTAATGAAAAATTTAGAACAATTGATGGATGAAAGCAGGCAGGCCGGCCATTTTGGGACGCTCAGTGGACTTGTTTAATGCAATGCACCTTTGTATATTCACATGCATTCGCTTCATGCTGTAACCACTGTGCATAAAAATTTGGAAACATGGCATACAGTGAATCATTTGGTGTCTAAGTCATGTTTCCCATATTTTCCCTTCCCAGATACAAGCCCGTTTGAGTGTTTGGGGCACTTTTTAGCTAAAATCATCCTACGGGGCCTAACTGCATATGCTAAAGCCTTCCTTTTTTTGAATGGTGTAGTTGCCCCTGCAACCTCCAAAAATATCAGGACTTACTTCCCCAATAACCTGCTAACTCACCCCTAAAATACATACTTATTCACTCTATTTTGTTCATTGGACTTATTTCTCATTTGAAATGCCCATTTTTGGGGGGCCATAAATGTGCGTCTTTAAAAGGTGATTTCTACGATACCCCACTTTTGCGCGTCGGACCTCAACTTTTCCCGTAAACGCAGAAAAACCGCAATTTTCAGGAGAAACGAGACAGACATCCCCTCCCTCTGCCACCCACCCGCCCAACTGAAAGCCAGCCATTAGACATGCACAGATAGTTCTGAGGGTCTGTCTGTGATGTCATAAAGGGCCCTCTGATCAATGGGCAGCTTTCTGATTGGCTGCTGTATTTGATTGACAGATGGAAGCTGGCAGCTGATTGGCTGTCTAGCCTAAACTGCTTTACACACCTCCCTGATGGTACCACTGGCTAAGACTCCACCTCAGCTCATTAGGTAATGAAAAATTTAGAACAATTGATGGATGAAAGCAGGCAGGCCGGCCATTTTGGGACGCTCATTGGACTTGTTTAATGCAATGCACCTTTGTATTTTCACATGCATTCGCTTCATGCTGTAACCACTGTGCATAAAAATTTGGAAACATGGCATACAGTGTATCATTTGGTGTCTAAGTCAAGTTTCCCATGTTTTTCCTTCCCAGATACTAGCCCGTTTCAGTGATTGGGGCACTTTTTAGCTAAAATCATCCTACGGGGCCTAACTGCATATGCTAAAGCCTGCCTATTTTGAATGGTCTAGTGGCCCCTACAACCTCCAAAAATATCAGGACTTACTTCCCCAATAACCTGCTAACTCACCCCTGAAATACATACTTATTCACCCTTTTTTGTTAATTGGACTCATTTCTCATTTGAATTGCCCATTTTTTGGGGGCCAGAAATGTGCGTCTTTAAAAGGTGATTTCTACGATACCCCACTTTTGCGCGTCGGACCTCAACTTTTCCCGTAAACGCAGAAAAACCGCAATTTTCAGGAGAAACGAGACAGACATCCCCTCCCTCTGCCACCCACCCGCCCAACTGAAAGCCAGCCATTAGACATGCACAGATAGTTCTGAGGGTCTGTCTGTGATGTCATAAAGGGCCTGCTGATCAATGGGCAGCTTTCTGATTGGCTGCTGTATTTGATTGACAGATGGAAGCTGGCAGCTGATTGGCTGTCTAGCCTAAAGTGCTTTACACACCTCCCTGATGGTACCACTGGCTAAGATTCCACCTCAGCTCATTGGGTAATGAAAAATATAGAACAATTGATGGATGAAAGCAGGCAGGCCGTCCATTTTGGGACGCTCATTGGACTTGTTTAATGCAATGCACCTTTGTATTTTCACATGCATTCGCTTCATGCTGTAACCACTGTGCATAAAAATTTGGAAACATGGCATACAGTGTATCATTTGGTGTCTAAGTCATGTTTCCCATATTTTCCCTTCCCAGATACAAGCCCGTTTGAGTGTTTGGGGCACTTTTTAGCTAAAATCATCCTACGGGGCCTAACTGCATATGCTAAAGCCTTCCTTTTTTTGAATGGTGTAGTTGCCCCTGCAACCGCCAAAAATATCAGGACTTACTTCCCCAATAACCTGCTAACTCACCCCTAAAATACATACTTATTCACGCTATTTTGTTCATTGGACTTATTTCTCATTTGAAATGCCCATTTTTGGGGGGCCATAAATGTGCGTCTTTAAAAGGTGATTTCTACGATACCCCACTTTTGCGCGTCGGACCTCAACTTTTCCCGTAAACGCAGAAAAACCGCAATTTTCATGAGAAACGAGACAGACATCCCCTCCCTCTGCCACCCACCCGCCCAACTGATAGCCAGCCATTAGACATGCACAGATAGTTCTGAGGGTCTGTCTGTGATGTCATAAAGGGCCCTCTGATCAATGGGCAGCTTTCTGATTGGCTGCTGTATTTGATTGACAGATGGAAGCTGGCAGCTGATTGGCTGTCTAGCCTAAACTGCTTTACACACCTCCCTGATGGTACCACTGGCTAAGACTCCACCTCAGCTCATTGGGTAATGAAAAATTTAGAACAATTGATGGATGAAAGCAGGCAGGCCGGCCATTTTGGGACGCTCATTGGACTTGTTTAATGCAATGCACCTTTGTATTTTCACATGCATTCGCTTCATGCTGTAACCACTGTGCATAAAAATTTGGAAACATGGCATACAGTGTATTATTTGGTGTCTAAGTCCTATTTCCCATATTTTCCCTTCCCAGATACAAGCCCGTTTGAGTGTTTGGGGCACTTTTTAGCTAAAATCATCCTACAGGGCCTAACTGCATATGCTAAAGCCTGCCTATTTTGAATGGTGTAGTTGCCCCTGCAACCTCCAAAAATATCAGTATTTACTTCCCCAATAACCTGCTAACTCACCCCTGAAATACATACTTATTCACCCTATTTTGTTAATTGGACTCATTTCTCATTTGAATTGCCCATTTTTTGGGGGCCAGAAATGTGCGTCTTTAAAAGGTGATTTCTACGATACCCCACTTTTGCGCGTCGGTCCTCAACTTTTCCCATAAACGCAGAAAAACCGCAATTTTCAGGAGAAACGAGACAGACATCCCCTCCCTCTGCCACCCACCCGCCCAACTGAAAGCCAGCCATTAGACATGCACAGATAGTTCTGAGGGTCTGTCTGTGATGTCATAAAGGGCCTGCTGATCAATGGGCAGCTTTCTGATTGGCTGCTGTATTTGATTGACAAATGGAAGCTGGCAGCTGATTGGCTGTCTAGCCTAAAGTGCTTTACACACCTCCCTGATGGTACCACTGGCTAAGACTCCACCTCAGCTCATTGGGTAATGAAAAATGTAGAACAATTGATGGATGAAAGCAGGCAGGCCGGCCATTTTGGGACGCTCAGTGGACTTGTTTAATGCAATGCACCTTTGTATTTTCACATGCATTCGCTTCATGCTGTAACGACTGTGCATAAAAATTTGGAAACATGGCATACAGTGTATCATTTGGTGTCTAATTCATGTTTCCCATGTTTTTCCTTCCCAGATACTAGCCCGTTTCAGTGTTTGGGGCACTTTTTAGCTAAAATCATCCTACAGGGCCTAACTGCATATGCTAAAGCCTGCCTATTTTGAATGGTCTAGTGGCCCCTGCAACCTCCAAAAATATCAGGACTTACTTCCCCACTAACCTGCTAACTCACCCCTGAAATACATACTTATTCACCCTATTTTGTTAATTGGACTCATTTCTCATTTGAAATGCCCATTTTTGGGGGGCCAGAAATGTGCGTCTTTAAAATGTGATTTCTACGATACCCCACTTTTGCGCGTCGGACCTCAACTTTTCCCGTAAACGCAGAAAAACCGCAATTTTCAGGAGAAACGAGACAGACATCCCCTCCCTCTGCCACCCACCCGCCCAACTGACAGCCAGCCATTAGACATGCACAGATAGTTCTGAGGGTCTGTCTGTGATGTCTTAAAGGGCCTGCTGATCAATGGGCAGCTTTTTGATTGGCTGCTGTATTTTATTGACAGATGGAAGCTGGCAGCTGATTGGCTGTCTAGCCTAAAGTGCTTTACACACCTCCCTGATGGTACCACTGGCTAAGACTCCACCTCAGCTCATTGGGTAATAAAAAATTTAGAACAATTGATGGATGAAAGCAGGCAGGCTGGCCATTTTGGGACGCTCAGTGGACTTGTTTAATGCAATGCACCTTTGTATATTCACATGCATTCGCTTCATGCTGTAACCACTGTGCATAAAAATTTGGAAACATGGCATACAGTGTATCATTTGGTGTCTAAGTCATGTTTCCCATATTTTCCCTTCCCAGATACTAGCCCGTTTGAGTGTTTGGGGCACTTTTTAGCTAAAATCATCCTACGGGGCCTAACTGCATATGCTAAAGCCTGCCTATTTTGAATGGTGTAGTGGCCCCTGCAACCTCCAAAAATATCAGGACTTACTTCCCCAATAACCTGCTAACTCACCCCTGAAATACATACTTATTCACCCTATTTGGTTCATTGGACTCCTTTCTCATTTGAAATGCCCATTTTTGGGGGGCCAGAAATGTGCGTCTTTAAAAGGTGATTTCTACGATACCCCACTTTTGCGCGTCGGACCTCAACTTTTTCCGTAAACGCAGAAAAACCGCAATTTTCAGGAGAAACGAGACAGACATCCCCTCCCTCTGCCACCCACCCGCCCAACTGACAGCCAGCCATTAGACATGCACAGATAGTTCTGAGGGTCTGTCTGTGATGTCATAAAGGGCCTGCTGATCAATGGGCAGCTTTCAAATTGGCTGCTGTATTTGATTGACAGATGGAAGCTGGCAGCTGATTGGCTGTCTAGCCCAAAGTGCTTTACACACCTCCCTGATGGTACCACTAGCTAAGACTCCACCTCAGCTCATTGGGTAATGAAAAATTTAGAACAATTGATGGATGAAAGCAGGCAGGCCGGCCATTTTGGGACGCTCATTGGACTTGTTTAATGCAATGCACCTTTGTATATTCACATGCATTCGCTTCATGCTGTAACCACTGTGCATAAAAATTTGGAAACATGGCATACAGTGTATCATTTGGTGTCTAAGTCATGTTTCCCATATTTTCCCTTCCCAGATACTAGTCTGTTTGAGTGTTTGGGGCACTTTTTAGCTAAAATCATCCTACGGGGCCTAACTGCATATGCTAAAGCCTGCCTATTTTGAATGGTGTAGTGGCCCCTGCAACCTCCAAAAATATCAGGACTTACTTCCCCAATAACCTGCTAACTCTCCCCTGAAATACATACTTATTCACCCTATTTTGTTAATTGGACTCATTTCTCATTTGAAATGCCCATATTTGGGGGGCCAGAAATGTGCGTCTTTAAAAGGTGGTTTCTACGATACCCCACTTTTTCGCGTCGGACCTCAACTTTTCCCGTAAACGCAGAAAAACCGCAATTTTCAGGAGAAACGAGACAGACATCCCCTCCCTCTGCCACCCACCCGCCCAACTGACAGCCAGCCATTAGACATGCACAGATAGTTCTGAGGGTCTGTCTGTGATGTCATAAAGGGCCTGCTGATCAATGGGCAGCTTTCTGATTGGCTGCTGTATTTGATTGACAGATGGAAGCTGGCAGCTGATTGGCTGTCTAGCCCAAAGTGCTTTACACACCTCCCTGATGGTACCACTAGCTAAGACTCCACCTCAGCTCATTGGGTAATGAAAAATTTAGAACAATTGATGGATGAAAGCAGGCAGGCCGGCCATTTTGGGACGCTCAGTGGACTTGTTTAATGCAATGCACCTTTGTATATTCACATGCATTCGCTTCATGCTGTAACCACTGTGCATAAAAATTTGGAAACATGGCATACAGTGTATCATTTGGTGTCTAAGTCATGTTTCCCATATTTTCCCTTCCCAGATACAAGCCCGTTTGAGTGTTTGGGGCACTTTTTAGCTAAAATCATCCTACAGGGCCTAACTGCATATGCTAAGGCCTGCCTATTTTGAATGGTGTAGTGGCCCCTGCAACCTCCAAAAATATCAGGACTTACTTCCCCAATAACCTGCTAACTCTCCCCTGAAATACATACTTATTCACCCTATTTTGTTAATTGGACTCATTTCTCATTTGAAATGCCCATTTTTGGGGGGCCAGAAATGTGCGTCTTTAAAAGGTGATTTCGACGATACCCCACTTTTGCGCGTCGGACCTCAACTTTTCCCGTAAACGCAGAAAAAACGCAATTTTCAGGAGAAACGAGACAGACATCCCCTCCCTCTGCCACCCACCCGCCCAACTGACAGCCAGCCATTAGACATGCACAGATAGTTCTGAGGGTCTGTCTGTGATGTCTTAAAGGGCCTGCTGATCAATGGGCAGCTTTTTGATTGGCTGCTGTATTTTATTGATAGATGGAAGCTGGCAGCTGATTGGCTGTCTAGCCTAAAGTGCTTTACACACCTCCCTGATGGTACCACTGGCTAAGACTCCACCTCAGCTCATTGGGTAATAAAAAATTTAGAACAATTGATGGATGAAAGCAGGCAGGCTGGCCATTTTGGGATGCTCAGTGGACTTGTTTAATGCAATGCACCTTTGTATATTCACATGCATTCGCTTCATGCTGTAACCACTGTGCATACAAATTTGGAAACATGGCATACAGTGTATCATTTGGTGTCTAAGTCATGTTTCCCATATTTTCCCTTCCCAGATACTAGCCCGTTTGAGTGTTTGGGGCACTTTTTAGCTAAAATCATCCTACGGGGCCTAACTGCATATGCTAAAGCCTGCCTATTTTGAATGGTGTAGTGGCCCCTGCAACCTCCAAAAATATCAGGACTTACTTCCCCAATAACCTGCTAACTCACCCCTGAAATACATACTTATTCACCCTATTTGGTTCATTGGACTCATTTCTCATTTGAAATGCCCATTTTTGGGGGGCCAGAAATGTGCGTCTTTAAAAGGTGATTTCTACGATACCCCACTTTTGCGCGTCGGACCTCAACTTTTCCCGTAAACGCAGAAAAACCGCAATTTTCAGGAGAAACGAGACAGACATCCCCTCCCTCTGCCACCCACCCGCCCAACTGACAGCCAGCCATTAGACATGCACAGATAGTTCTGAGGGTCTGTCTGTGATGTCATAAAGGGCCTGCTGATCAATGGGCAGCTTTCAAATTGGCTGCTTTATTTGATTGACAGATGGAAGCTGGCAGCTGATTGGCTGTCTAGCCTAAAGTGCTTTACACAGCTCCCTGATGATACCACTGGCTAAGACTCCACCTCAGCTCATTGGGTAATGAAAAATTTAGAACAATTGATGGATGAAAGCAGGCAGGCCGGCCATTTTGGGACGCTCATTGGACTTGTTTCATGCAATGCACCTTTGTATTTTCACATGCATTCGCTTCATGCTGTAACCACTGTGCATAAAAAATTGGAAACATGGCATACAGTGTATCATTTGGTGTCTAAGTCATGTTTCCCATGTTTTCCCTTTCCAGATACAAGCCCGTTTGAGTGTTTGGGGCACTTTTTAGCTAAAATCATCCTACGGGGCCTAACTGCATATGGTAAAGCCTGCCTATTTTGAATGGTGTAGTGGCCCCTGTAACCTCCAACAATTTCAGGACTTACTTCCCCAATAACCTGCTAACTCACCCCTGAAATACATACTTAATCACCCTATTTTGTTCATTGGACTCATTTCTCATTTGAAATGCCCATTTTTGGGGGGCCAGAAATGTGCGTCTTTAAAAGGTGATTTCTACGATACCCCACTTTTGCGCGTCGGACCTCAACTTTTCCCGTAAACGCAGAAAAACCGCAATTTTCAGGAGAAACGAGACAGACATCCCCTCCCTCTGCCACCCACCCGCCCAACTGACAGCCAGCCATTAGACATGCACAGATAGTTCTGAGGGTCTGTCTGTGATGTCATAAAGGGCCTGCTGATCAATGGGCAGCTTTCTGATTGGCTGCTGTATTTGATTGACAGATGGAAGCTGGCAGCTGATTGGCTGTCTAGCCCAAAGTGCTTTACACACCTCCCTGATGGTACCACTGGCTAAGACTCCACCTCAGCTCATTGGGTAATGAAAAATTTAGAACAATTGATGGATGAAAGCAGGCAGGCCGGCCATTTTGGGACGCTCATTGGACTTGTTTAATGCAATGCACCTTTGTATATTCACATGCATTCGCTTCATGCTGTAACCACTGTGCATACAAATTTGGAAACATGGCATACAGTGTATCATTTGGTGTCTAAGTCATGTTTCCCATATTTTCCCTTCCCAGATACTAGCCCGTTTGAGTGTTTGGGGCACTTTTTAGCTAAAATCATCCTACGGGGCCTAACTGCATATGCTAAAGCCTGCCTATTTTGAATGGTGTAGTGGCCCCTGCAACCTCCAAAAATAGCAGGACTTACTTCCCCAATAACCTGCTAACTCACCCCTGAAATACATACTTATTCACCCTATTTTGTTCATTGGACTCATTTCTCATTTGAAATGCCCATATTTGGGGGGCCAGAAATGTGCGTCTTTAAAAGGTGGTTTCTACGATACCCCACTTTTTCGCGTCGGACCTCAACTTTTCCCGTAAACGCAGAAAACCCGCAATTTTCAGGAGAAACGAGACAGACATCCCCTCCCTCTGCCACCCACCCGCCCAACTGACAGCCAGCCATTAGACATGCACAGATAGTTCTGAGGGTCTGTCTGTGATGTCATAAAGGGCCTGCTGATCAATGGGCAGCTTTCTGATTGGCTGCTGTATTTGATTGACAGATGGAAGCTGGCAGCTGATTGGCTGTCTAGCCCAAAGTGCTTTACACACCTCCCTGATGGTACCACTGGCTAAGACTCCACCTCAGCTCATTGGGTAATGAAAAATTTAGAACAATTGATGGATGAAAGCAGGCAGGCCGGCCATTTTGGGACGCTCATTGGACTTGTTTAATGCAATGCACCTTTGTATATTCACATGCATTCGCTTCATGCTGTAACCACTGTGCTTAAAAATTTGGAAACATGGCATACAGTGTATCATTTGGTGTCTAAGTCATGTTTCCCATATTTTCCCTTCCCAGATACTTTGGGGCACTTTTTAGCTAAAATCATCCTACAGGGCCTAACTGCATATGCTAAGGCCTGCCTATTTTGAATGGTGTAGTGGCCCCTGCAACCTCCAAAAATATCAGGACTTACTTCCCCAATAACCTGCTAACTCTCCCCTGAAATACATACTTATTCACCCTATTTTGTTAATTGGACTTATTTCTCATTTGAAATGCCCATTTTTGGGGGGGCAGAAATGTGCGTCTTTAAAAGGTGATTTCGACGATACCCCACTTTTGCGCGTCGGACCTCAACTTTTCCCGTAAACGCAGAAAAAACGCAATTTTCAGGAGAAACGAGACAGACATCCCCTCCCTCTGCCACCCACCCGCCCAACTGACAGCCAGCCATTAGACATGCACAGATAGTTCTGAGGGTCTGTCTGTGATGTCTTAAAGGGCCTGCTGATCAATGGGCAGCTTTTTGATTGGCTGCTGTATTTTATTGATAGATGGAAGCTGGCAGCTGATTGGCTGTCTAGCCTAAAGTGCTTTACACACCTCCCTGATGGTACCACTGGCTAAGACTCCACCTCAGCTCATTGGGTAATAAAAAATTTAGAACAATTGATGGATGAAAGCAGGCAGGCTGGCCATTTTGGGATGCTCAGTGGACTTGTTTAATGCAATGCACCTTTGTATATTCACATGCATTCGCTTCATGCTGTAAACACTGTGCATAAAAATTTGGAAACATGGCATACAGTGTATCATTTGGTGTCTAAGTCATGTTTCCCATATTTTCCCTTCCCAGATACTAGCCCGTTTGAGTGTTTGGGGCACTTTTTAGCTAAAATCATCCTACGGGGCCTAACTGCATATGCTAAAGCCTGCCTATTTTGAATGGTGTAGTGGCCCCTGCAACCTCCAAAAATTTCAGGACTTACTTCCCCAATAACCTGCTAACTCACCCCTGAAATACATACTTAATCACCCTATTTTGTTCATTGGACTCATTTCTCATTTGAAATGCCCATTTTTGGGGGGCCAGAAATGTGCGTCTTTAAAAGGTGATTTCTACGATACCCCACTTTTGCGCGTCGGACCTCAACTTTTCCCGTAAACGCAGAAAAACCGCAATTTTCAGGAGAAACGAGACAGACATCCCCTCCCTCTGCCACCCACCCGCCCAACTGACAGCCAGCCATTAGACATGCACAGATAGTTCTGAGGGTCTGTCTGTGATGTCATAAAGGGCCTGCTGATCAATGGGCAGCTTTCTGATTGGCTGCTGTATTTGATTGACAGATGGAAGCTGGCAGCTGATTGGCTGTCTAGCCCAAAGTGCTTTACACACCTCCCTGATGGTACCACTGGCTAAGACTCCACCTCAGCTCATTGAGTAATGAAAAATTTAGAACAATTGATGGATGAAAGCAGGCAGGCCGGCCATTTTGGGACGCTCATTGGACTTGTTTAATGCAATGCACCTTTGTATATTCACATGCATTCGCTTCATGCTGTAACCACTGTGCATAAAAATTTGGAAACATGGCATACAGTGTATCATTTGGTGTCTAAGTCATGTTTCCCATATTTTCCCTTCCCAGATACTAGCCCGTTTGAGTGTTTGGGGCACTTTTTAGCTAAAATCATCCTACGGGGCCTAACTGCATATGCTAAAGCCTGCCTATTTTGAATGGTGTAGTGGCCCCTGCAACCTCCAAAAATATCAGGACTTACTTCCCCAATAACCTGCTAACTCACCCCTGAAATACATACTTATTCACCCTATTTTGTTCATTGGACTCATTTCTCATTTGAAATGCCCATATTTGGGGGGCCAGAAATGTGCGTCTTTAAAAGGTGGTTTCTACGATACCCCACTTTTTCGCGTCGGACCTCAACTTTTCCCGTAAACGCAGAAAAACCGCAATTTTCATGAGAAACGAGACAGACATCCCCTCCCTCTGCCACCCACCCGCCCAACTGACAGCCAGCCATTAGACATGCACAGATAGTTCTGAGGGTCTGTCTGTGATGTCATAAAGGGCCTGCTGATCAATGGGCAGCTTTCTGATTGGCTGCTGTATTTGATTGACAGATGGAAGCTGGCAGCTGATTGGCTGTCTAGCCCAAAGTGCTTTACACACCTCCCTGATGGTACCACTGGCTAAGACTCCACCTCAGCTCATTGGGTAATGAAAAATTTAGAACAATTGATGGATGAAAGCAGGCAGGCCGGCCATTTTGGGACGCTCATTGGACTTGTTTAATGCAATGCACCTTTGTATATTCACATGCATTCGCTTCATGCTGTAACCACTGTGCATAAAAATTTGGAAACATGGCATACAGTGTATCATTTGGTGTCTAAGTAATGTTTCCCATATTTTCCCTTCCCAGATACAAGCCCGTTTGAGTGTTTGGGGCACTTTTTAGCTAAAATCATCCTACAGGGCCTAACTGCATATGCTAAGGCCTGCCTATTTTGAATGGTGTAGTGGCCCCTGCAACCTCCAAAAATATCAGGACTTACTTCCCCAATAACCTGCTAACTCTCCCCTGAAATACATACTTATTCACCCTATTTTGTTAATTGGACTCATTTCTCATTTGAAATGCCCATTTTTGGGGGGCCAGAAATGTGCGTCTTTAAAAGGTGATTTCGACGATACCCCACTTTTGCGCGTCGGACCTCAACTTTTCCCGTAAACGCAGAAAAAACGCAATTTTCAGGAGAAACGAGACAGACATCCCCTCCCTCTGCCACCCACCCGCCCAACTGACAGCCAGCCATTAGACATGCACAGATAGTTCTGAGGGTCTGTCTGTGATGTCTTAAAGGGCCTGCTGATCAATGGGCAGCTTTTTGATTGGCTGCTGTATTTTATTGATAGATGGAAGCTGGCAGCTGATTGGCTGTCTAGCCTAAAGTGCTTTACACACCTCCCTGATGGTACCACTGGCTAAGACTCCACCTCAGCTCATTGGGTAATAAAAAATTTAGAACAATTGATGGATGAAAGCAGGCAGGCTGGCCATTTTGGGATGCTCAGTGGACTTGTTTAATGCAATGCACCTTTGTATATTCACATGCATTCGCTTCATGCTGTAACCACTGTGCATAAAAATTTGGAAACATGGCATACAGTGTATCATTTGGTGTCTAAGTTATGTTTCCCATATTTTCCCTTCCCAGATACAAGCCCGTTTGAGTGTTTGGGGCACTTTTTAGCTAAAATAATCCTACAGGGCCTAACTGCATATGCTAAAGCCTGCCTATTTTGAATGGTGTAGTGGCCCCTGCAACCTCCAAAAATATCAGGACTTACTTCCCCAATAACCTGCTAACTCACCCCTGAAATACATACTTATTCACCCTATTTGGTTCATTGGACTCATTTCTCATTTGAAATGCCCATTTTTGGGGGGCCAGAAATGTGCGTCTTTAAAAGGTGATTTCTACGATACCCCACTTTTGCGCGTCGGACCTCAACTTTTCCCGTAAAAGCAGAAAAACCGCAATTTTCAGGAGAAACGAGACAGACATCCCCTCCCTCTGCCACCCACCCGCCCAACTGACAGCCAGCCATTAGACATGCACAGATAGTTCTGAGGGTCTGTCTGTGATGTCATAAAGGGCCTGCTGATCAATGGGCAGCTTTCAAATTGGCTGCTTTATTTGATTGACAGATGGAAGCTGGCAGCTGATTGGCTGTCTAGCCTAAAGTGCTTTACACAGCTCCCTGATGATACCACTGGCTAAGACTCCACCTCAGCTCATTGGGTAATGAAAAATTTAGAACAATTGATGGATGAAAGCGGGCAGGCAGGCCATTTTGGGACGCTCAGTGGACTTGTTTAATGCAATGCACCTTTGTATATTCACATGCATTCGCTTCATGCTGTAACCACTGTGCATAAAAATTTGGAAACATGGCATACAGTGTATCATTTGGTGTCTAAGTTATGTTTCCCATATTTTCCCTTCCCAGATACAAGCCCGTTTGAGTGTTTGGGGCACTTTTTAGCTAAAATAATCCTACAGGGCCTAACTGCATATGCTAAAACCTGCCTATTTTGAATGGTGTAGTGGCCCCTGCAACCTCCAAAAATATCAGGACTTACTTCCCCAATAACCTGCTAACTCACCCCTGAAATACATACTTTTTCACCCTATTTTGTTCATTGGACTCATTTCTCATTTGAAATGCCCATTTTTGGGGAGCCAGAAATGTGCGTCTTTAAAAGGTGATTTCTACGATACCCCACTTTTGCGCGTCGGACCTCAACTTTTCCCGTAAACGCAGAAAAACCGCAATTTTCAGGAGAAACGAGACAGACATACCCTCCCTCTGCCACCCACCCGCCCAACTGAAAGCCAGCCATTAGACATGCACAGATAGTTCTGAGGGTCTGTCTGTGATGTCATAAAGGGCCTGCTGATCAATGGGCAGCTTTCTGATTGGCTGCTGTATTTGATTGACAGATGGAAGCTGGCAGCTGATTGGCTGTCTAGCCTAAAGTGCTTTACACACCTCCCTGATGGTACCACTGGCTAAGACTCCACCTCAGCTCATTGGGTAATGAAAAATTTAGAACAATTGATGGATGAAAGCAGGCAGGCCGGCCATTTTGGGACGCTCATTGGACTTGTTTCATGCAATGCACCTTTGTATTTTCACATGCATTCGCTTCATGCTGTAACCACTGTGCATAAAAATTTGGAAACATGGCATACAGTGTATCATTTGGTGTCTAAGTCATGTTTCCCATGTTTTCCCTTTCCAGATACAAGCCCGTTTGAGTGTTTGGGGCACTTTTTAGCTAAAATCATCCTACGGGGCCTAACTGCATATGGTAAAGCCTGCCTATTTTGAATGGTGTAGTGGCCCCTGCAACCTCCAAAAATTTCAGGACTTACTTCCCCAATAACCTGCTAACTCACCCCTGAAATACATACTTAATCACCCTATTTTGTTCATTGGACTCATTTCTCATTTGAAATGCCCATTTTTGGGGGGCCAAAAATGTGCGTCTTTAAAAGGTGATTTCTACGATACCCCACTTTTGCGCGTCGGACCTCAACTTTTCCCGTAAACGCAGAAAAACCGCAATTTTCAGGAGAAACGAGACAGACATCCCCTCCCTCTGCCACCCACCCGCCCAACTGACAGCCAGCCATTAGACATGCACAGATAGTTCTGAGGGTCTGTCTGTGATGTCATAAAGGGCCTGCTGATCAATGGGCAGCTTTCTGATTGGCTGCTGTATTTGATTGACAGATGGAAGCTGGCAGCTGATTGGCTGTCTAGCCCAAAGTGCTTTACACACCTCCCTGATGGTACCACTGGCTAAGACTCCACCTCAGCTCATTGGGTAATGAAAAATTTAGAACAATTGATGGATGAAAGCAGGCAGGCCGGCCATTTTGGGACGCTCATTGGACTTGTTTAATGCAATGCACCTTTGTATATTCACATGCATTCGCTTCATGCTGTAACCACTGTGCATAAAAATTTGGAAACATGGCATACAGTGTATCATTTGGTGTCTAAGTCATGTTTCCCATATTTTCCCTTCCCAGATACTAGCCCGTTTGAGTGTTTGGGGCACTTTTTAGCTAAAATCATCCTACGGGGCCTAACTGCATATGCTAAAGCCTGCCTATTTTGAATGGTGTAGTGGCCCCTGCAACCTCCAAAAATATCAGGACTTACTTCCCCAATAACCTGCTAACTCACCCCTGAAATACATACTTATTCACCCTATTTTGTTCATTGGACTCATTTCTCATTTGAAATGCCCATATTTGGGGGGCCAGAAATGTGCGTCTTTAAAAGGTGGTTTCTACGATACCCCACTTTTTCGCGTCGGACCTCAACTTTTCCCGTAAACGCAGAAAAACCGCAATTTTCAGGAGAAACGAGACAGACATCCCCTCCCTCTGCCACCCACCCGCCCAACTGACAGCCAGCCATTAGACATGCACAGATAGTTCTGAGGGTCTGTCTGTGATGTCATAAAGGGCCTGCTGATCAATGGGCAGCTTTCTGATTGGCTGCTGTATTTGATTGACAGATGGAAGCTGGCAGCTGATTGGCTGTCTAGCCCAAAGTGCTTTACACACCTCCCTGATGGTACCACTGGCTAAGACTCCACCTCAGCTCATTGGGTAATGAAAAATTTAGAACAATTGATGGATGAAAGCAGGCAGGCCGGCCATTTTGGGACGCTCATTGGACTTGTTTAATGCAATGCACCTTTGTATATTCACATGCATTCGCTTCATGCTGTAACCACTGTGCATAAAAATTTGGAAACATGGCATACAGTGTATCATTTGGTGTCTAAGTCATGTTTCCCATATTTTCCCTTCCCAGATACTAGCCCGTTTGAGTGTTTGGGGCACTTTTTAGCTAAAATCATCCTACGGGGCCTAACTGCATATGCTAAAGCCTGCCTATTTTGAATGGTGTAGTGGCCCCTGCAACCTCCAAAAATATCAGGACTTACTTCCCCAATAACCTGCTAACTCACCCCTGAAATACATACTTATTCACCCTATTTGGTTCATTGGACTCATTTCTCATTTGAAATGCCCATATTTGGGGGGCCAGAAATGTGCGTCTTTAAAAGGTGATTTCTACGATACCCCACTTTTGCGCGTCGGACCTCAACTTTTCCCGTAAACGCAGAAAAAACGCAATTTTCAGGAGAAACGAGACAGACATCCCCTCCCTCTGCCACCCACCCGCCCAACTGACAGCCAGCCATTAGACATGCACAGATAGTTCTGAGGGTCTGTCTGTGATGTCATAAAGGGCCTGCTGATCAATGGGCAGCTTTCAAATTGGCTGCTGTATTTGATTGACAGATGGAAGCTGGCAGCTGATTGGCTGTCTAGCCTAAAGTGCTTTACACACCTCCCTGATGATACCACTGGCTAAGACTCCACCTCAGCTCATTGGGTAATGAAAAATATAGAACAATTGATGGATGAAAGCAGGCAGGCCGGCCATTTTGGGACGCTCATTGGACTTGTTTAATGCAATGCACCTTTGTATTTTCACATGCATTCGCTTCATGCTGTAACCACTGTGCATACAAATTTGGAAACATGGCATACAGTGTATCATTTGGTGTCTAAGTCATGTTTCCCATATTTTCCCTTCCCAGATACAAGCCCGTTTGAGTGTTTGGGGCTCTTTTTAGCTAAAATCATCCTACGGGGCCTAACTGCATATGCTAAAGCCTTCCTTTTTTTGAATGGTGTAGTTGCCCCTGCAACCTCCAAAAATATCAGGACTTACTTCCCCAATAACCTGCTAACTCACCCCTAAAATACATACTTAATCACCCTATTTTGTTCATTGGACTTATTTCTCATTTGAAATGCCCATTTTTGGGGGGCCAGAAATGTGCGTCTTTAAAAGGTGATTTCTACGATACCCCACTTTTGCGCGTCGGACCTCAACTTTTCCCGTAAACGCAGAAAAACCGCAATTTTCAGGAGAAACGAGACAGACATCCCCTCCCTCTGCCACCCACCCGCCCAACTGACAGCCATCCATTAGACATGCACAGATAGTTCTGAGGGTCTGTCTGTGATGTCATAAAGGGGCTGCTGATCAATGGGCAGCTTTCAAATTGGCTGCTGTATTTGATTGACAGATGGAAGCTGGCAGCTGATTGGCTGTCTAGCCTAAAGTGCTTTACACACCTCCCTGATGGTACCACTGGCTAAGACTCCACCTCAGCTCATTGGGTAATGAAAAATTTAGAACAATTGATGGATGAAAGCAGGCAGGCCGGCCATTTTGGGACGCTCATTGGACTTGTTTAATGCAATGCACCTTTGTATTTTCACATGCATTCGCTTCATGCTGTAACCACTGTGCATAAAAATTTGGAAACATGGCATACACTGTATCATTTGGTGTCTAAGTCATGTTTCCCATATTTTCCCTTCCCAGATACAAGCTCGTTTGAGTGTTTGGGACACTTTTTAGCTAAAATCATCCTACAGGGCCTAACTGCATATGCTAAAGCCTGCCTATTTTGAATGGTGTAGTGGCCACTGCAACCTCCAAAAATATCAGGACTTACTTCCCCAATAACCTGCTAACTCACCCCTGAAATACATACTTATTCACCCTATTTTGTTCATTGGACTAATTTCTCATTTGAAATGCCCATTTTTGGGGAGCAAGAAATGTGCGTCTTTAAAAGGTGATTTCTACGATACCCCACTTTTGCGCGTCGGATCTTAACTTTTCCCGTAAACGCAGAAAAACCGCAATTTTCAGGAGAAACGAGACAGACATCCCCTCCCTCTGCCACCCACCCACCCAACTGACAGCCAGCTATTAGACATGCACAGATAGTTCTGAGGGTCTGTCTGTGATGTCATAAAGGGCCTGCTGATCAATGGGCAGCTTTCTGATTGGCTGCTGTATTTGATTGACAGATGGAAGCTGGCAGCTGATTGGCTGTCTAGCCTAAAGTGCTTTACACACCTCCCTGATGGTACCACTGGCTAAGACTCCACCTCAGCTCATTGGGTAATGAAAAATTTAGAACAATTGATGGATGAAAGCAGGCAGGCCGGCCTTTTTGGGACGCTCAGTGGACTTGTTTAATGCAATGCACCGTTGCATATTCACATGCATTCGCTTCATGCTGTAACCACTGTGCATAAAAATTTTGAAACATGGCATACAGTGAATCATTTGGTGTCTAAGTCATGTTTCCCATATTTTCCCTTCCCAGATACAAGCCCGTTTGAGTGTCTTGGACACTTTTTAGCTAAAATCATCCTACAGGACCTAACTGCATATGCTAAAGCCTGCCTAATTTGAATGGTGTAGTGGTTATTGCAACCTCCAAAAATATCAGGACTTACTTCCCCAATAACCTGCTAACTCACCCCTGAAATACATACTTATTCACCCTATTTTGTTCATTGGACTAATTTCTCATTTGAAATGCCCATTTTTGGGGAGCCAGAAATGTGCGTCTTGAAAAGGTGATTTCTACGATACCCCACTTTTGCGCGTCGGATCTCAACTTTTCCCGTAAACGCAGAAAAACCGCAATTTTCAGGAGAAACGAGACAGACATCCCCTCCCTCTGCCACCCACCCGCCCAACTGACAGCCAGCCATTAGACATGCACAGATAGTTCTGAGGGTCTGTCTGTGATGTCATAAAGGGCCTGCTGATCAATGGGCAGCTTTCTGATTGGCTGCTGTATTTGATTGACAGATGGAAGCTGGCAGCTGATTGGCTGTCTAGCCTAAAGTGCTTTACACACCTCCCTGATGGTACCACTGGCTAAGACTCCACCTCAGCTCATTGGGTAATGAAAAATTTAGAACAATTGATGGATGAAAGCAGGCAGGCCGGCCATTTTGGGACGCTCAGTGGACTTGTTTAATGCAATGCACCGTTGCATATTCACATGCATTCGCTTCATGCTGTAACCACTGTGCATAAAAATTTTGAAACATGGCATACAGTGAATCATTTGGTGTCTAAGTCATGTTTCCCATATTTTCCCTTCCCAGATACAAGCCCGTTTGAGTGTCTGGGACACTTTTTAGCTAAAATCATCCTACAGGACCTAACTGCATATGCTAAAGCCTGCCTAATTTGAATGGTGTAGTGGTTATTGCAACCTCCAAAAATATCAGGACTTACTTCCCCAATAACCTGCTAACTCACCCCTGAAATACATACTTATTCACCCTATTTTGTTCATTGGACTAATTTCTCATTTGAAATGCCCATTTTTGGGGAGCCAGAAATGTGCGTCTTGAAAAGGTGATTTCTACGATACCCCACTTTTGCGCGTCGGATCTCAACTTTTCCCATAAACGCAGAAAAACCGCAATTTTCAGGAGAAACGAGACAGACATCCCCTCCCTCTGCCACCCACCCGCCCAACTGACAGCCAGCCATTAGACATGCACAGATAGTTCTGAGGGTCTGTCTGTGATGTCATAAAGGGCCTGCTGATCAATGGGCAGCTTTCTGATTGGCTGCTGTATTTGATTGACAGATGGAAGCTGGCAGCTGATTGGCTGTCTAGCCTAAAGTGCTTTACACACCTCCCTGATGGTACCACTGGCTAAGACTCCACCTCAGCTCATTGGGTAATGAAAAATTTAGAACAATTGATGGATGAAAGCAGGCAGGCCGGCCATTTTGGGACGCTCAGTGGACTTGTTTAATGCAATGCACCTTTGTATATTCACATGCATTCGCTTCATGCTGTAACCACTGTGCATAAAAATTTGGAAACATGGCATACAGTGTATCATTTGGTGTCTAAGTCATGTTTCCCATATTTTCCCTTCCCAGATACAAGCCCGTTTGAGTGTTTGGGACACTTTTTAGCTAAAATCATCCTACAGGGCCTAACTGCATATGCTAAAGCCTGCCTAATTTGAATGGTGTAGTGGCCATTGCAACCTCCAAAAATATCAGGACTTACTTCCCCAATAACCTGCTAACTCACCCCTGAAATACATACTTATTCACCCTATTTTGTTCATTGGACTAATTTTTCATTTGAAATGCCCATTTTTGGGGAGCCAGAAATGTGCGTCTTTAAAAGGTGATTTCTACGATACCCCACTTTTGCGCGTCGGATCTCAACTTTTCCCGTAAACGCAGAAAAACCGCAATTTTCAGGAGAAACGAGACAGACATCCCCTCCCTCTGCCACCCACCCGCCCAACTGACAGCCAGCCATTAGACATGCACAGATAGTTCTGAGGGTCTGTCTGTGATGTCATAAAGGGCCTGCTGATCAATGGGCAGCTTTCTGATTGGCTGCTGTATTTGATTGACAGATGGAAGCTGGCAGCTGATTGGCTGTCTAGCCTAAAGTGCTTTACACACCTCCCTGATGGTACCACTGGCAAAGACTCCACCTCAGCTCATTGGGTAATGAAAAATTTAGAACAATTGATGGATGAAAGCAGGCAGGCCGGCCATTTTGGGACGCTCAGTGGACTTGTTTAATGCAATGCACCTTTGTATATTCACATGCATTCGCTTCATGCTGTAACCACTGTGCATAAAAATTTGGAAACATGGCATACAGTGTATCATTTGGTGTCTAAGTCATGTTTCCCATATTTTCCCTTCCCAGATACAAGCCCGTTTGAGTGTTAGGGGCTCTTTTTAGCTAAAATCATCCTACGGGGCCTAACTGCATATGCTAAAGCCTTCCTTTTTTTGAATGGTGTAGTTGCCCGTGCAACCTCCAAAAATATCAGGACTTATTTCCCCAATAACCTGCTAACTCACCCCTAAAATACATACTTAATCACCCTATTTTGTTCATTGGACTAGTTTCTCATTTGAAATGCCCATTTTTGGGGGGCCAGAAATGTGCGTCTTTAAAAGGTGATTTCTACGATACCCCACTTTTGCGCGTCGGACCTCAACTTTTCCCGTAAACGCAGAAAAAACGCAATTTTCAGGAGAAACTAGACAGACATCCCCTCCCTCTGCCACCCACCCGCCCAACTGACAGCCAGCCATTAGACATGCACAGATAGTTCTGAGGGTCTGTCTGTGATGTCATAAAGGGCCTGCTGATCAATGGGCAGCTTTCAAATTGGCTGCTGTATTTGATTGACAGATGGAAGCTGGCAGCTGATTGGCTGTCTAGCCTAAAGTGCTTTACACACCTCCCTGATGATACCACTGGCTAAGACTCCACCTCAGCTCATTGGGTAATGAAAAATATAGAACAATTGATGGATGAAAGCAGGCAGGCCGGCCATTTTGGGACGCTCATTGGACTTGTTTAATGCAATGCACCTTTGTATTTTCACATGCATTCGCTTCATGCTGTAACCACTGTGCATAAAAATTTGGAAACATGGCATACAGTGTATCATTTGGTGTCTAAGTCATGTTTCCCATATTTTCCCTTCCCAGATACAAGCCCGTTTGAGTGTTTGGGGCTCTTTTTAGCTAAAATCATCCTACGGGGCCTAACTGCATATGCTAAAGCCTTCCTTTTTTTGAATGGTGTAGTTGCCCCTGCAACCTCCAAAAATATCAGGATTTACTTCCCCAATAACCTGCTAACTCACCCCTAAAATACATACTTAATCACCCTATTTTGTTCATTGGACTTATTTCTCATTTGAAATGCCCATTTTTTGGGAGCCAGAAATGTGCGTCTTTAAAAGGTGATTTCTACGATACCCCACTTTTGCGCGTCGGACCTCAACTTTTCCCGTAAACGCAGAAAAACCGCAATTTACAGGAGAAACGAGACAGACATCCCCTCCCTCTGCCACCCACCCGCCCAACTGACAGCCAGCCATTAGACATGCACAGATAGTTCTGAGGGTCTGTCTGTGATGTCATAAAGGGCCCTCTGATCAATGGGCAGCTTTCTGATTGGCTGCTGTATTTGATTGACAGATGGAAGCTGGCAGCTGATTGGCTGTCTAGCCTAAAGTGCTTTACACACCTCCCTGATGGTACCACTGGCTAAGACTCCACCTCAGCTCATTGGGTAATGAAAAATTTAGAACAATTGATGGATGAAAGCAGGCAGGCCGGCCATTTTGGGACGCTCAGTGGACTTGTTTAATGCAATGCACCTTTGTATATTCACATGCATTCGCTTCATGCTGTAACCACTGTGCATAAAAATTTGGAAACATGGCATACAGTGTATCATTTGGTGTCTAAGTCATGTTTCCCATATTTTCCCTTCCCAGATACAAGCCCGTTTGAGTGTTTGGGACACTTTTTAGCTAAAATCATCCTACAGGGCCTAACTGCATATGCTAAAGCCTGCCTATTTTGAATGGTGTAGTGGCATCTGCAACCTCCAAAAATATCAGGACTTACTTCCCCAATAACCTGCTAACTCACCCCTGAAATACATACTTATTCACCCTATCTGTTCATTGGACTCATTTCTCATTTGAAATGCCCATTTTTGGGGGGCCAGAAATGTGCGTCTTTAAAAGGTGTTTTCTACGATACCCCACTTTTGCGCGTCAGACCTCAACTTTTCCCGTAAACGCAAAAAAACCGCAATTTTCAGGAGAAACGAGACAGACATCCCCTCCCTCTGCCACCCACCCGCCCAACTGACAGCCAGCCATTAGACATGCACAGATAGTTCTGAGGGTCTGTCTGTGATGTCATAAAGGGCCTGCTGATCAATGGGCAGCTTTCTGATTGGCTGCTGTATTTGATTGACAGATGGAAGCTGGCAGCTGATTGGCTGTCTAGCCTAAAGTGCTTTACACACCTCCCTGATGGTACCACTGGCTAAGACTCCACCTCAGCTCATTGGGTAATGAAAAATTTAGAACAATTGATGGATGAAAGCAGGCAGGCCGGCCATTTTGGGACGCTCAGTGGACTTGTTTAATGCAATGCACCGTTGCATATTCACATGCATTCGCTTCATGCTGTAACCACTGTGCATAAAAATTTTGAAACATGGCATACAGTGAATCATTTGGTGTCTAAGTCATGTTTCCCATATTTTCCCTTCCCAGATACAAGCCCGTTTGAGTGTCTGGGACACTTTTTAGCTAAAATCATCCTACAGGACCTAACTGCATATGCTAAAGCCTGCCTAATTTGAATGGTGTAGTGGTTATTGCAACCTCCAAAAATATCAGGACTTACTTCCCCAATAACCTGCTAACTCACCCCTGAAATACATACTTATTCACCCTATTTTGTTCATTGGACTAATTTCTCATTTGAAATGCCCATTTTTGGGGAGCCAGAAATGTGCGTCTTGAAAAGGTGATTTCTACGATACCCCACTTTTGCGCGTCGGATCTCAACTTTTCCCATAAACGCAGAAAAACCGCAATTTTCAGGAGAAACGAGACAGACATCCCCTCCCTCTGCCACCCACCCGCCCAACTGACAGCCAGCCATTAGACATGCACAGATAGTTCTGAGGGTCTGTCTGTGATGTCATAAAGGGCCTGCTGATCAATGGGCAGCTTTCTGATTGGCTGCTGTATTTGATTGACAGATGGAAGCTGGCAGCTGATTGGCTGTCTAGCCTAAAGTGCTTTACACACCTCCCTGATGGTACCACTGGCTAAGACTCCACCTCAGCTCATTGGGTAATGAAAAATTTAGAACAATTGATGGATGAAAGCAGGCAGGCCGGCCATTTTGGGACGCTCAGTGGACTTGTTTAATGCAATGCACCTTTGTATATTCACATGCATTCGCTTCATGCTGTAACCACTGTGCATAAAAATTTGGAAACATGGCATACAGTGTATCATTTGGTGTCTAAGTCATGTTTCCCATATTTTCCCTTCCCAGATACAAGCCCGTTTGAGTGTTTGGGACACTTTTTAGCTAAAATCATCCTACAGGGCCTAACTGCATATGCTAAAGCCTGCCTAATTTGAATGGTGTAGTGGCCATTGCAACCTCCAAAAATATCAGGACTTACTTCCCCAATAACCTGCTAACTCACCCCTGAAATACATACTTATTCACCCTATTTTGTTCATTGGACTAATTTTTCATTTGAAATGCCCATTTTTGGGGAGCCAGAAATGTGCGTCTTTAAAAGGTGATTTCTACGATACCCCACTTTTGCGCGTCGGATCTCAACTTTTCCCGTAAACGCAGAAAAACCGCAATTTTCAGGAGAAACGAGACAGACATCCCCTCCCTCTGCCACCCACCCGCCCAACTGACAGCCAGCCATTAGACATGCACAGATAGTTCTGAGGGTCTGTCTGTGATGTCATAAAGGGCCTGCTGATCAATGGGCAGCTTTCTGATTGGCTGCTGTATTTGATTGACAGATGGAAGCTGGCAGCTGATTGGCTGTCTAGCCTAAAGTGCTTTACACACCTCCCTGATGGTACCACTGGCAAAGACTCCACCTCAGCTCATTGGGTAATGAAAAATTTAGAACAATTGATGGATGAAAGCAGGCAGGCCGGCCATTTTGGGACGCTCAGTGGACTTGTTTAATGCAATGCACCTTTGTATATTCACATGCATTCGCTTCATGCTGTAACCACTGTGCATAAAAATTTGGAAACATGGCATACAGTGTATCATTTGGTGTCTAAGTCATGTTTCCCATATTTTCCCTTCCCAGATACAAGCCCGTTTGAGTGTTAGGGGCTCTTTTTAGCTAAAATCATCCTACGGGGCCTAACTGCATATGCTAAAGCCTTCCTTTTTTTGAATGGTGTAGTTGCCCGTGCAACCTCCAAAAATATCAGGACTTATTTCCCCAATAACCTGCTAACTCACCCCTAAAATACATACTTAATCACCCTATTTTGTTCATTGGACTAGTTTCTCATTTGAAATGCCCATTTTTGGGGGGCCAGAAATGTGCGTCTTTAAAAGGTGATTTCTACGATACCCCACTTTTGCGCGTCGGACCTCAACTTTTCCCGTAAACGCAGAAAAAACGCAATTTTCAGGAGAAACTAGACAGACATCCCCTCCCTCTGCCACCCACCCGCCCAACTGACAGCCAGCCATTAGACATGCACAGATAGTTCTGAGGGTCTGTCTGTGATGTCATAAAGGGCCTGCTGATCAATGGGCAGCTTTCAAATTGGCTGCTGTATTTGATTGACAGATGGAAGCTGGCAGCTGATTGGCTGTCTAGCCTAAAGTGCTTTACACACCTCCCTGATGATACCACTGGCTAAGACTCCACCTCAGCTCATTGGGTAATGAAAAATATAGAACAATTGATGGATGAAAGCAGGCAGGCCGGCCATTTTGGGACGCTCATTGGACTTGTTTAATGCAATGCACCTTTGTATTTTCACATGCATTCGCTTCATGCTGTAACCACTGTGCATAAAAATTTGGAAACATGGCATACAGTGTATCATTTGGTGTCTAAGTCATGTTTCCCATATTTTCCCTTCCCAGATACAAGCCCGTTTGAGTGTTTGGGGCTCTTTTTAGCTAAAATCATCCTACGGGGCCTAACTGCATATGCTAAAGCCTTCCTTTTTTTGAATGGTGTAGTTGCCCCTGCAACCTCCAAAAATATCAGGATTTACTTCCCCAATAACCTGCTAACTCACCCCTAAAATACATACTTAATCACCCTATTTTGTTCATTGGACTTATTTCTCATTTGAAATGCCCATTTTTTGGGAGCCAGAAATGTGCGTCTTTAAAAGGTGATTTCTACGATACCCCACTTTTGCGCGTCGGACCTCAACTTTTCCCGTAAACGCAGAAAAACCGCAATTTACAGGAGAAACGAGACAGACATCCCCTCCCTCTGCCACCCACCCGCCCAACTGACAGCCAGCCATTAGACATGCACAGATAGTTCTGAGGGTCTGTCTGTGATGTCATAAAGGGCCCTCTGATCAATGGGCAGCTTTCTGATTGGCTGCTGTATTTGATTGACAGATGGAAGCTGGCAGCTGATTGGCTGTCTAGCCTAAAGTGCTTTACACACCTCCCTGATGGTACCACTGGCTAAGACTCCACCTCAGCTCATTGGGTAATGAAAAATTTAGAACAATTGATGGATGAAAGCAGGCAGGCCGGCCATTTTGGGACGCTCAGTGGACTTGTTTAATGCAATGCACCTTTGTATATTCACATGCATTCGCTTCATGCTGTAACCACTGTGCATAAAAATTTGGAAACATGGCATACAGTGTATCATTTGGTGTCTAAGTCATGTTTCCCATATTTTCCCTTCCCAGATACAAGCCCGTTTGAGTGTTTGGGACACTTTTTAGCTAAAATCATCCTACAGGGCCTAACTGCATATGCTAAAGCCTGCCTATTTTGAATGGTGTAGTGGCATCTGCAACCTCCAAAAATATCAGGACTTACTTCCCCAATAACCTGCTAACTCACCCCTGAAATACATACTTATTCACCCTATCTGTTCATTGGACTCATTTCTCATTTGAAATGCCCATTTTTGGGGGGCCAGAAATGTGCGTCTTTAAAAGGTGTTTTCTACGATACCCCACTTTTGCGCGTCAGACCTCAACTTTTCCCGTAAACGCAAAAAAACCGCAATTTTCAGGAGAAACGAGACAGACATCCCCTCCCTCTGCCACCCACCCGCCCAACTGACAGCCAGCCATTAGACATGCACAGATAGTTCTGAGGGTCTGTCTGTGATGTCATAAAGGGCCTGCTGATCAATGGGCAGCTTTCTGATTGGCTGCTGTATTTGATTGACAGATGGAAGCTGGCAGCTGATTGGCTGTCTAGCCTAAAGTGCTTTACACACCTCCCTGATGGTACCACTGGCTAAGACTCCACCTCAGCTCATTGGGTAATGAAAAATTTAGAACAATTGATGGATGAAAGCAGGCAGGCCGGCCATTTTGGGACGCTCATTGGACTTGTTTAATGCACCTTTGTATTTTCACATGCATTCGCTTCATGCTGTAACCACTGTGCATAAAAATTTGGAAACATGGCATACAGTGTATCATTTGGTGTCTAAGTCATGTTTCCCATATTTTCCCTTCCCAGATACAAGCCCGTTTGAGTGTTTGGGACACTTTTTAGCTAAAATCATCCTACAGGGCCTAACTGCATATGCTAAAGCCTGCCTATTTTGAATGGTGTAGTGGCCACTGCAACCTCCAAAAATATCAGGACTTACTTCCCCAATAACCTGCTAACTCACCCCTGAAATACAAACTTATTCACCCTATTTTGTTCATTGGACTCATTTCTCATTTGAAATGCCCATTTTTGGGGGGGGGGCAGAAATGTGCGTCTTTAAAAGGTGATTTCTACGATACCCCACTTTTGCGCGTCGGACCTCAACTTTTCCCGTAAACGCAGAAAAACCACAATTTTCAGGAGAAACGAGACAGACATCCCCTCCCTCTGCCACCCACCCGCCCAACTGACAGCCAGCCATTAGACATGCACAGATAGTTCTGAGGGTCTGTCTGTGATGTCATAAAGGGCCCTCTAATCAATGGGCAGCTTTCTGATTGGCTGCTGTATTTGATTGACAGATGGAAGCTGGCAGCTGATTGGCTGTCTAGCCTAAAGTGCTTTACACACCTCCCTGATGGTACCACTGGCTAAGACTCCACCTCAGCTCATTGGGTAATGAAAAATTTAGAACATTTGATGGATGAAAGCAGGCAGGCCGGCCATTTAGGGACGCTCATTGGACTTGTTTAATGCAATGCACCTTTGTATTTTCACATGCATTCGCTTCATGCTGTAACCACTGTGCATAAAAATTTGGAAACATGGCATACAGTGTATCATTTGGTGTCTAAGTCATGTTTCCCATGTTTTTCCTTCCCAGATACTAGCCATTTGAGTGTTTGGAGCACTTTTTAGCTAAAATCCTCCTACGGGGCCTAACTGCATATGCTAAAGCGTGCCTATTTTGAATGGTCTAGTGGCCCCTGCAACCTCCAAAAATATCAGGACTTACTTCCCCAATAACCTGCTAACTCACCCCTGAAATACATACTTATTCACCCTATTTTGTTAATTGGACTCATTTCTCATTTAAAATGCCAGTTTTTGGGGGGCCAGAAATCTGCGTCTTTAAAAGGTGATTTCTACGATACCCCACTTTTGCGCGTCGGACCTCAACTTTTCCCGTAAACGCAGAAAAGCCGCAATTTTCAGGAGAAACGAGACAGACATCCCCTCCCTCTGCCACCCACCCGCCCACTTGACAGCCAGCCAATAGACATGCACAGATAGTTCTGAGGGTCTGTCTGTGATGTCATAAAGGGCCTGCTGATCAATGGGCAGCTTTCTGATTGGCTGCTGTATTTGATTGACAGATGGAAGCTGGCAGCTGATTGGCTGTCTAGCCTAAAGTGCTTTACACACCTCCCTGATGATACCACTGGCTAAGACTCCACCTCAGCTCATTGGGTAATGAAAAATATAGAACAATTGATGGATGAAAGCAGGCAGGCCGGCCATTTTGGGACGCTCATTGGACTTGTTTAATGCAATGCACCTTTGTATTTTCACATGCATTCACTTCATGCTGTAACCACTGTGCATAAAAATTTGGAAACATGGCATACAGTGTATCATTTGGTGTCTAAGTCATGTTTCCCATATTTTCCCTTCCCAGATACAAGCCCGTTTGAGTGTTTGGGGCACTTTTTAGCTAAAATCATCCTACGGGGCCTAACTGCATATGCTAAAGCCTTCCTTTTTTTGAATGGTGTAGTTGCCCCTGCAACCTCCAAAAATATTAGGACTTACTTCCACAATAACCTGCTAACTCACCCCTGAAATACATACTTATTCAACCTATTTTGTTCATTGGACTCATTTCTCATTTGAAATGCCCATATTTGGGGGGCCAGAAATGTGCGTCTTTAAAAGGTGATTTCTACGATACCCCACTTTTGCGCGTCGGACCTCAACTTTTCCCGTAAACGCAGAAAAAACGCAATTTTCAGGAGAAACGAGACAGACATCCCCTCCCTCTGCCACCCACCCGCCCAACTGACAGCCAGCCATTAGACATGCACAGATAGTTCTGAGGGTCTGTCTGTGATGTCATAAAGGGCCCTCTAATCAATGGGCAACTTTCTGATTGGCTGCTGTATTTGATTGACAAATGGAAGCTGGCAGCTGATTGGCTGTCTAGCCTAAAGTGCTTTACACACCTCCCTGATGATACCACTGGCTAAGACTCCACCTCAGCTCATTGGGTAATGAAAAATATAGAACAATTGATGGATGAAAGCAGGCAGGCCGGCCATTTTGGGACGCTCATTGGACTTGTTTAATGCAATGCACCTTTGTATTTTCACATGCATTCGCTTCATGCTGTAACCACTGTGCATAAAAATTTGGAAACATGGCATACAGTGTATCATTTGGTGTCTAAGTCATGTTTCCCATATTTTCCCTTCCCAGATACAAGCCCGTTTGAGTGTTTGGGGCACTTTTTAGCTAAAATCATCCTACGGGGCCTAACTGCATATGCTAAAGCCTTCCATTTTTTGAATGGTGTAGTTGCCCCTGCAACCTCCAAAAATATTAGGACTTACTTCCACAATAACCTGCTAACTCACCCCTGAAATACATACTTATTCAACCTATTTTGTTCATTGGACTCATTTCTCATTTGAAATGCCCATATTTGGGGGGCCAGAAATGTGCGTCTTTAAAAGGTGATTTCTACGATACCCCACTTTTGCGCGTCGGACCTCAACTTTTCCCGTAAACGCAGAAAAACCGCAATTTTCAGGAGAAACGAGACAGACATCCCCTCCCTCTGCCACCCACCCGCCCAACTGACAGCCAGCCATTAGACATGCACAGATAGTTCTGAGGGTCTGTCTGTGATGTCATAAAGGGCCCTCTAATCAATGGGCAGCTTTCTGATTGGCTGCTGTATTTGATTGACAGATGGAAGCTGGCAGCTGATTGGCTGTCTAGCCTAAAGTGCTTTACACACCTCCCTGATGGTACCACTGGCTAAGACTCCACCTCAGCTCATTGGGTAATGAAAAATTTAGAACAATTGATGGATGAAAGCAGGCAGGCCGGCCATTTTGGGACGCTCAGTGGACTTGTTTAATGCAATGCACCTTTGTGTATTCACATGCATTCGCTTCATGCTGTAACCACTGTGCATAAAAATTTGGAAACATGGCATACAGTGTATCATTTGGTGTCTAAGTCATGTTTCCCATATTTTCCCTTCCCAGATACAAGCCCGTTTGAGTGTTTGGGGCACTTTTTAGCTAAAATCATCCTACGGGGCCTAACTGCATATGCTAAAGCCTTCCTTTTTTTGAATGGTGTAGTTGCCCCTGCAACCTCCAAAAATATTAGGACTTACTTCCCCAATAACCTGCTAACTCACCCCTGAAATACAAACTTATTCACCCTATTTTGTTCATTGGACTCATTTCTCATTTGAAATGCCCATTTTTGGGGGGGGGCAGAAATGTGCGTCTTTAAAAGGTGATTTCTACGATACCCCACTTTTGCGCGTCGGACCTCAACTTTTCCCGTAAACGCAGAAAAACCACAATTTTCAGGAGAAACGAGACAGACATCCCCTCCCTCTGCCACCCACCCGCCCAACTGAAAGCCAGCCATTAGACATGCACAGATAGTTCTGAGGGTCTGTCTGTGATGTCATAAAGGGCCTGCTGATCAATGGGCAGCTTTCTGATTGGCTGCTGTATTTGATTGACAGATGGAAGCTGGCAGCTGATTGGCTGTATAGCCTAAAGTGCTTTACACACCTCCCTGATGGTACCACTGGCTAAGACTCCACCTCAGCTCATTGGGTAATGAAAAATTTAGAACAATTGATGGATGAAAGCAGGCAGGCCGGCCATTTAGGGACGCTCATTGGACTTGTTTAATGCAATGCACCTTTGTATTTTCACATGCATTCGCTTCATGCTGTAACCACTGTGCATAAAAATTTGGAAACATGGCATACAGTGTATCATTTGGTGTCTAAGTCATGTTTCCCATATTTTCCCTTCCCAGATACAAGCCCGTTTGAGTGTTTGGGGCACTTTTTAGCTAAAATCATCCTACAGGGCCTAACTGCATATGCTAAAGCCTGCCTATTTTGAATGGTCTAGTGGCCCCTGCAACCTCCAAAAATATCAGGACTTACTTCCACAATAACCTGCTAACTCACCCCTGAAATACATACTTATTCAACCTATTTTGTTCATTGGACTCATTTCTCATTTGAAATGCCCATATTTGGGGGGCCAGAAATGTGCGTCTTTAAAAGGTGATTTCTACGATACCCCACTTTTGCGCGTCGGACCTCAACTTTTCCCGTAAACGCAGAAAAACCGCAATTTTCAGGAGAAACGAGACAGACATCCCCTCCCTCTGCCACCCACCCGCCCAACTGAAAGCCAGCCATTAGACATGCACAGATAGTTCTGAGGGTCTGTCTGTGATGTCATAAAGGGCCTGCTGATCAATGGGCAGCTTTCTGATTGGCTGCTGTATTTGATTGACAGATGGAAGCTGGCAGCTGATTGGCTGTCTAGCCTAAAGTGCTTTACACACCTCCCTGATGGTACCACTGGCTAAGACTCCACCTCAGCTCATTGGGTAATGAAAAATTTAGAACAATTGATGGATGAAAGCAGGCAGGCCGGCCATTTTGGGACGCTCATTGGACTTGTTTAATGCAATGCACCTTTGTATATTCACATGCATTTGCTTCATGCTGTAACCACTGTGCATAAAAATTTGGAAACATGGCATACAGTGTATCATTTGGTGTCTAAGTCATGTTTCCCATATTTTCCCTTCCCAGATACAAGTCCGTTTGGGACACTTTTTAGCTAAAATCATCCTACAGGGCCTAACTGCATATGCTAAAGCCTGCCTATTTTAAATGGTGTAGTGGCCCCTGCAACCTCCAAAAATATCAGGACTTACTTCCCCAATAACCTGCTAACTCACCCCTGAAATACATACTTATTCACCCTATTTTGTTCATTGGACTAATTTCTCATTTGAAATGCCCATTTTTGGGGAGCCAGAAATGTGCGTCTTTAAAAGGTGATTTGTAGGATACCCCACTTTTGCCCGTCGGATCTCAACTTTTCCCGTAAACGCAGAAAAACCGCAATTTTCAGGAGAAACGAGACAGACATCCCCTCCCTCTGCCACCCACCCGCCCAACTGAAAGCCAGCCATTAGACATGCACAGATAGTTCTGAGGGTCTGTCTGTGATGTCATAAAGGGCCTGCTGATCAATGGGCAGCTTTCTGATTGGCTGCTGTATTTGATTGACAGATGGAAGCTGGCAGCTGATTGGCTGTCTAGCCTAAAGTGCTTTACACACCTCCCTGATGGTACCACTGGCTAAGACTCCACCTCAGCTCATTGGGTAATGAAAAATTTAGAACAATTGATGGATGAAAGCAGGCAGGCCGGCCATTTTGGGACACTCATTGGACTTGTTTAATGCAATGCACCTTTGTATATTCACATGCATTCGCTTCATGCTGTAACCACTGTGCATAAAAATTTGGAAACATGGCATACAGTGTATCATTTGGTGTCTAAGTCATGTTTCCCATATTTTCCCTTCCCAGATACAAGCCCGTTGGAGTGTTTGGGGCACTTTTTAGCTAAAATCCTCCTACGGGGCCTAACTGCATATGCTAAAGCCTGCCTATTTTGAATGGTGTAGTGGCCCCTGCAACCTCCAAAAATATCAGGACTTACTTCCCCAATAACCTGCTAACTCACCCCTGAATTACATACTTATTCACCATATCTGTTCATTGGACTCATTTCTCATTTGAAATGCCCATTTTTGGGGGGGCAGAAATGTGCGTCTTTAAAAGGTGATTTCTACGATACCCCACTTTTGCGCGTCAGACCTCAACTTTTCCCGTAAACGCAAAAAAAACGCAATTTTCAGGAGAAACGAGACAGATATCCCCTCCCTCTGCCACCCACCCGCCCAACTGAAAGCCAGCCATTAGACATGCACAGATAGTTCTGAGGGTCTGTCTGTGATGTCATAAAGGGCCTGCTGATCAATGGGCAGCTTTCTGATTGGCTGCTGTATTTGATTGACAGATGGAAGCTGGCAGCTGATTGGCTGTCTAGCCTAAAGTGCTTTACACACCTCCCTGATGGTACCACTGGCTAAGACTCCACCTCAGCTCATTGGGTAATGAAAAATTTAGAACAATTGATGGATGAAAGCAGGCAGGCCGGCCATTTTGGGACGCTCATTGGACTTGTTTCATGCAATGCACCTTTGTATTTTCACATGCATTCGCTTCATGCTGTAACCACTGTGCATAAAAATTTGGAAACATGGCATACAGTGTATCATTTGGTGTCTAAGTCATGTTTCCCATGTTTTTCCTTCCCAGATACAGTACTAGCCATTTGAGTGTTTGGGGCACTTTTTAGCTAAAATCATCCTACGGGGCCTAACTGCATATGCTAAAGCCTGCCTATTTTGAATGGTCTAGTGGCCCCTGCAACCTCCAAAAATATCAGGACTTACTTCCCCAATAACCTGCTAACTCACCCCTGAAATACATACTTATTCACCCTATTTTGTTAATTGGACTCATTTCTCATTTAAAATGCCAGTTTTTGGGGGGCCAGAAATGTGCGTCTTTAACCCCTTCCTGACACAGCCAGTTTTTGCCTTCCTGACAGAGCCCTTTTTTTCAAATCTGACATGTATCACTTAAGTGGGGATAACTTTTTTTTGCTTTTACTTATCCCAGTGATTTTGAGATTGTTTTCTCGTGACACATTGTACTTCAAGTTAGTGGTAAATTTGCGTCGATACAGTCTGTGTTTTTTTGTGAAAAATACCAAAATTTCGCAAAAAAATGGATAATTTAGCAATTTGCAAAATGTTAAATTTTCTGCTTGTGAGACAAATAATCATACCACTCAAAATAGTTAATAACTAACATAGACCATATGTCTACTTTATGTTTCCATCATTATTTCAACTTCCTTTTAAATTTTTTGGACACTAGTAGGCTTAAAATATGAATAGCAAATTTTCAAATTTTCAAGAAAATTTTAAACACTGATTTTTTTAGGGACCAGTTCAGTTCTGATGAGACTTTGAGGGACTTGTATGTGAGACACCCCCATAAATGATGCCATTTCAAAAACTGCACCCCTCACAGTATTCAAAACAGCATTTTGGAAGTTTGTTAACCCTTTAGGTGTTTCACAGGAATTAAAACAAAGTGTAGGTGAAATTTCAAAATTTCATTTTTTTTGCAGATTTGCAATTTTAATACATTTTTCTAAGGAACACAGTACATTTTACTAGAGAAATGTGACTAAAAATTGATTCCCCCAATTCTTTTATTTTCATAAATATCCTATATGTGGCCCTAGTGTGCACGTTGACCAAACCACAGGCTTCATAATAGAAGGAGCACCTACTTGATTTTGGAGCCTCCTTTTTATGAGATTATTTTTTAGGCACCATGTAGGTTTCTAGGCACCATAAGATGCTAAAAGTTAGGAACCCCCCCACAAGTGACCCCATTTTGCAAACTACACCCCTCAGGGAATTCATCTAGGGGTATAATGTACATTTCAAAACCCCAGGGGTTTCACCAATTGTGGTACAACTGGGCAGTGAAAATGAAAAATTAAATTTTTTACACAAAAATGCAGTTCTGGCTCAAAATTTTTCATTTTCACAAGGAATGAAGGAGACAAAGCACCCCAAAATCTGTGCCCCAATTTCTCCCGAGTACGGCAATGCCTCACATGTGACCAAAAAATACCATTTGGGTGCATGGCAGGACTCAGAAGGGAAGGAGTGATTTTTGTATTTTGCAGCTCAGATTCTGGTGGAATTTTGGTGGGTGCTATGTCGCATTAGCAAGACTCCCAAAGCACCAATACAGTGGAAGCCCCCCACAAGTGACCCCATTTTGCAAACTACACCCCTCAGGGAATTCATCTAGGGGTATAGTGTACATTTCAAACCCCCAGGGGTTTCACCAATTTTGATACAACTGGGCTGTGCAAATGAAAAATTAATTTTTTTACACAAAAATGCAGTTCTGGCTCCAAATTTGTCATTTTTACAAGGAATGAAGGAGACAAAGCACCCCAAAATCTGTGCCCCAATTTCTCCCGAGTACGGCAATGCCTCACATGTGACCAAAAAATACCATTTGGGTGCATGGCAGGACTCAGAAGGGAAGGAGTGATTTTTATATTTTGCAGCTCAGATTCTGGTGGAATTTTGGTGGGTGCTATGTCGCATTAGCAAGACCCCCAAAGCACCAATACAGTGGAAGCCCCCCACAAGTGACCCCATTTTGCAAACTACACCCCTCAGGTAATTCATCTAGGGGTATAGTGTACATTTCAAACCCCCAGGGGTTTCACCAATTTTGATACAACTGGGCAGTGCAAATGAAAAATTACATTTTTTTACACAAAAATGCAGTTCTGGCTCAAAATTTTTCATTTTCACAAGGAATGAAGGAGACAAAGCACCCCAAAGTCTGTGCCCCAATTTCTCCCGAGTACGGCAATGCCTCACATGTGACCAAAAAATACCATTTGGGTGCATGGCAGGACTCAGAAGGGAAGGAGTGATTTTTGTATTTTGCAGCTCAGATTCTGGTGGAATTTTGGTGGGTGCTATGTCGCATTAGCAAGACCCCCAAAGCACCAATACAGTGGAAGCCCCCCACAAGTGACCCCATTTTGCAAACTACACCCCTCTGGGAATTCATCTAGGGGTATAATGTACATTTCAAACCCCCAGGGGTTTCACCAATTGTGGTACAACTGGGCAGTGAAAATGAAAAATTAAATTTTTTACACAAAAATGCAGTTCTGGCTCAAAATTTTTCATTTTCACAAGGAGTGAAGGAGACAAAGCACCCCAAAATCTGTGCCCCAATTTCTCCCGAGTACGGCAATGCCTCACATGTGACCAAAAAATACCATTTGGGTGCATGGCAGGACTCAGAATGGAAGGAGTGATTTTTGTATTTTGCAGCTCAGATTCTGGTGGAATTTTGGTGGGTGCTATGTCGCATTAGCAAGACCCCCAAAGCACCAATACAGTGGAACCCCCCCACAAGTGACCCCATTTTGCAAACTAAACCCCTCAGGGAATTCATCTAGGGGTATAGTGTACATTTCAAACCCCCAGGGGTTTCACCAATTTTGATACAACTGGGCTGTGCAAATGAAAAATTACATTTTTTTACACAAAAATGCAGTTCTGGCTCAAAATTTTTCATTTTCATAAGGTATGAAGGAGAAAAAGCTCCCCTAAATCTGTGCCCCAATTTCTCCCGAGTACGGCAATGCTTCATGTGTGACCAAAAAATGGCAGGACTCAGAAGGGAAGGAGTGATATTTGGATTTTGCAGCACAGATTCTGGTGGAATTTTGGTGGGTGCTATGTCGCATTAGCAAGACCCCCAAAGCACCAATACAGTGGAACCCCCCCACAAGTGACCCCATTTTGCAAACTACACCCCTCAGGGAATTCATCTAGGGGTATAGTGTACATTTCAAACCCCCAGGGGTTTCACCAATTTTGATACAACTGGGCTGTGCAAATGAAAAATTACATTTTTTTACACAAAAATGCAGTTCTGGCTCAAAATTTTTCATTTTCACAAGGAATGAAGGAGACAAAGCACCCCAAAATCTGTGCCCCAATTTCTCCCGAGTACGGCAATGCCTCACATGTGACCAAAAAATACCATTTGGGTGCATGGCAGGACTCAGAAGGGAAGGAGTGATTTTTGTATTTTGCAGCTCAGATTCTGGTGGAATTTTGGTGGGTGCTATGTCGCATTAGCAAGACCCCCAAAGCACCAATACAGTGGAAGCCCCCCACAAGTGACCCCATTTTGCAAACTACACCCCTCTGGGAATTCATCTAGGGGTATAATGTACATTTCAAACCCCCAGGGGTTTCACCAATTGTGGTACAACTGGGCAGTGAAAATGAAAAATTAAATTTTTTACACAAAAATGCAGTTCTGGCTCAAAATTTTTCATTTTCACAAGGAATGAAGGAGACAAAGCACCCCAAAATCTGTGCCCCAATTTCTCCCGAGTACGGCAATGCCTCACATGTGACCAAAAAATACCATTTGGGTGCATGGCAGGACTCAGAATGGAAGGAGTGATTTTTGTATTTTGCAGCTCAGATTCTGGTGGAATTTTGGTGGGTGCTATGTCGCATTAGCAAGACCCCCAAAGCACCAATACAGTGGAACCCCCCCACAAGTGACCCCATTTTGCAAACTAAACCCCTCAGGGAATTCATCTAGGGGTATAGTGTACATTTCAAACCCCCAGGGGTTTCACCAATTTTGATACAACTGGGCTGTGCAAATGAAAAATTAAATTTTTTTACACAAAAATGCAGTTCTGGCTCAAAATTTTTCATTTTCATAAGGTATGAAGGAGAAAAAGCTCCCCTAAATCTGTGCCCCAATTTCTCCCGAGTACGGCAATGCTTCATGTGTGACCAAAAAATGGCAGGACTCAGAAGGGAAGGAGTGATATTTGGATTTTGCAGCACAGATTCTGGTGGAATTTTGGTGGGTGCTATGTCGCATTAGCAAGACCCCCAAAGCACCAATACAGTGGAACCCCCCCACAAGTGACCCCATTTTGCAAACTACACCCCTCAGGGAATTCATCTAGGGGTATAGTGTACATTTCAAACCCCCAGGGGTTTCACCAATTTTGATACAACTGGGCTGTGCAAATGAAAAATTACATTTTTTTACACAAAAATGCAGTTCTGGCTCAAAATTTTTCATTTTCATAAGGTATGAAGGAGAAATAGCACCCCAAAATCTGTGCCCCAATTTCTCCCGAGTACGGCAATGTCTCACATGTGACCAAAAAATACCAGTTGGGTGCATGGCAGGACTCAGAAGGGAAGGAGTGATTTTTGGATTTTGCGGCTCAGATTCTGGTGGAATGAATGGTGGGTGCTATGTGGCATTAGCAAGACCCCCGAAGCACGGTGAAATGATGAACCTAATAATCCATAGATGTGTGGTATATTTTAAAACACTCCTTTATACATAGGCCGGGTTTGTCGGGGCAAGTGTCACACTGGAAAATAGTTTGCTTTCTTATTCCCTGTTTATAGCAAACTTTGCACCTTTTTTGTGTCCTGCCCTTTTTTCCAGTGGAGGGGATTTCATCAGGAAAATGCTGCCCTGGTACAATACGGGGGCCAGTACTAGAAGTACTGGGGCCCTCTGCCTGCTGGTTCCCAAATATTAGGCTCTTTATGACTTCCTCTTGAAAGTGCATAAATGTCCCCCTCTGGCTGGTAGAACGGAATAGCACGTAAGCGTTATACAGTGCCATCTGGATGATATACACGGCCAGCTTCTTGTACCAGATTTTTGTTTTCCGCAGGGCACTGTACGGCTTCAGTACCTGATCTGAAAGATCCACTCCGCCCATGTACTTATTGTAATCCAGGATACAATTAGGTTTTGAGGTGTGGGTACTGGTACCTCGTACAGGGACGGAGGTGGTACTGTCTCCGTGAATTGTTGTCAGTATAAGGACATCCCTCTTGTCCTTATATTTGACCAACAACATATTTTCGGTGCATATTCCCCTGCTTTCACCCCTTCTCATTACTTGGGCAATGTGCGTTTTTGGGAGGCCTCTTTGGTTCTTGCGCACAGTACCGCAAGCTGCTGTACCTCTTGAACCAAGGGCCTTAAACAGGGGGATGCTAGTGTAAAAGTTATCCACATAGAGGTGATAACCTTTATCCATGAAGGGGTGCACTAAATCCCAGACAATTTTTCCACTAACACCTACGAGGGAGGGGGGGCATTCTGGCGGTTCAATTCTTGAATCCTTCCCTTCATATACCCTAAACCTGTGAGTGTACCCTGAGGTGCTTTCACACAGCTTATACATTTTTATGCCATACCTTGCCCTCTTACTGGGAAGGTACTGGCGGAATTTAACCCTTCCTTTAAAATGTATAAGGGACTCGTCTATGCAAATGAATTTATCTGGGATGTACATCTCTGGAAATTTGGCACTGAAATGATCAATGACCGGCCTGACTTTGAATAGCCGGTCAAAGGTGGGATCATCTCTGGGTGGGCACTGTGCATTATCGTTGTAATGCAAAAATTTAAGGATTAACTCAAAACGAGTCCGGGTCATGGCCATACGGTAAAGTGGGGTGCTGTACAGAACATCTGTACTCCAATATTGCCTAATTTCTGGCTTTTTTACTATGCCCATATGAAACACCAGACATCAAAACGTCATCATCTCTACTGCATTTACAGGGGTCCACCTAGCAAATGATGACGTGGGGTTTTGAGCAATAAACTGCTGGGCATATAAATTAGTTTGGTCCACCATTAAATTTATAAAATCATCAGAGAAAAATAATTTGAAAAAGTCAATTTCTCTGAGACCTGTGGAATCAAATTGGATTCCTGGGATGGCCAAAAACTCAGGAACCTGGGGCTCAAAATTGTCTGGTGGTGGGGTCCATACGAGATCAATTATTGGGGGGGGGTCTCAGCTGCTCTACGGAGGCGTCTTTGAGGGGGTCCCTCATCACTAGAGGAGGAAGAGGAGCTTAAGATGAATCCTTCAAATTCCCCGCTTGCCTCACTGGCTGTGTCAGAGTCAGAGGCAAGCATGGCATATGCCTCCTCCGCTGAATACATTCTTCTGGATGACTGGGATGACATTTGGGATGACATTTGGGATGCCATTTTTATTTTTGTGTTTCTGGTAGTTAAATGTTTCAACACGTGTATAGTGTAGGGGGGGTACAAACTTTATTTCAACCCGGGGGGGTATGTAGTGTGTAGTGTGTATGTAGTGCAGAAAAAAAAAAAGGTCCTGTGCCAAAAATTGAGCACAGATGTTGGTCAGTAACGTCCGTCACTGAACAGCGCTCAAAGGCAACAGGAATTTGATCAAAAAAAAAATAGATCAACCCTGTGCCGAAAAAGCTGATCAGTGATGTACGTCACTGATCAGCGCACAGTGGCCACAGGACACCCACAAATTCACAGTGTGTGTAAAAAAAAAAATTAAAAAAAGACCCCACAGCACCCTCAAAAAAAAAAAAAAAAGGTGATCAGTGATGCGACACTGATTACCAGTGAGGGGCAGCAGGTGCACAACCTTTGGTGCAACTGACAGTGCAACTGGCAGCAACTGACAGGTATATATAAAAAAAAAACCCTGCACCCCCAAAAAGTTGCTGATCAGCACAGATATACTGATCAGCACAAAAGGGGGGGTAGCAGACACAAAATATAGCATTCTCTATCACTCTCTGTCACTATCTCTCTCTATCTCTCTATCTCTCACTATCTATCACTATCTATCACTCTATGACACTGCAGCAGCAGCACTGACAGTTATATATATAAAAAAAGCCCCTGCACCCCCAAAAAGTTGCTGTTCAGCACAGATATACTGATCAGCACAAAAGGGGGGTAGCAGACACAAAATATAGCACTCTCTATCACTCTCTGTCACTATCTCTCTCTATCTCTCTATCTCTCACTATCTATCCCTCTATGGCACTGCAGCAGCAGCACTGCACCCCCAAAAAGTTGCTGATCAGTTAATTTATACTGATCAGCACAAAAGGGGGGGGGGGGCAGCAGACACAAAATATAGCACTCTCTGTCACTATCTCTCTCTATCTCTCTCTATCTCTCTATCTATAACTCTATCACAATGCAGCAGCAGCAGCACAACACAGGAAGTCACAAGAAGTCAGATCCAGGAAGCATCCAGCACGCTACAAGCAGTGATCAGGTGATCAGGTAAGTATTTGCAAGGATCAGGTCAGTATATCACGGCAGATAGGCACGGTGACCGCAATGCACGCAATTCCAGACCGGAATGGCGTCTGCAGTGCAGTCACCGTTAGTTTAAATCACCCTCCATGGCTGTGATTGGTCCGTCGGTCCGACAGACCAATCACGGCCTTTGGGGGCGGGTGGGGTGAGGTGGGGTGACACCAGTGTCACCCTTACACCCCGTGGTGATTGGTGCTGTACTTTACAGCACCAATCACCACCGATCCCTATGTCACCGGCGAACGTTATTCGCCGGTACACAGAAAACGCTGTAATTGGCTGTTCACATTTGAACAGCCAATCACAGCGATCGCCGACGGGGGGGAGGCATCGCCACCCCCCCTGGGCATGCAGGGACATGTCTGCTGTCAGGGACAGCAGACATGTTTAAACTGTCACCGCGTCTATAGATGCGGTGACAGTTTAAAGCCATGACGTACATTTATGCCATGCGTCGGGAAGTACATCCCGGCCATGACGTAAATGTACGTCAAATGTCGGGAAGGAGTTAAAAGGTGATTTCTACGATACCCCACTTTTGCGCGTCGGACCTCAACTTTTCCCGTAAACGCAGAAAAACCGCAATTTTCAGGAGAAACGAGACAGACACCCCCTCCCTCTGCCACCCACCCGCCCAACTTACAGCCAGCCATTAGACATGCACAGATAGTTCTGAGGGTCTGTCTGTGATGTCATAAAGGGCCTGCTGATCAATGGGCAGCTTTCAAATTGGCTGCTGTATTTGATTGACAGATGGAAGCTGGCAGCTGATTGGCTGTCTAGCCTAAAGTGCTTTACACACCTCCCTGATGGTACCACTGGCTAAGACTCCACCTCAGCTCATTGGGTAATGAAAAATTTAGAACAATTGATGGATGAAAGCAGGCAGGCCGGCCATTTTGGGACGCTCATTGGACTTGTTTAATGCAATGCACCTTTGTATTTTCACATGCATTCGCTTCATGCTGTAACCACTGTGCATAAAAATTTGGAAACATGGCATACAGTGTATCATTTGGTGTCTAAATCATGTTTCCCATGTTTTTCCTTCCCAGATACTAGCCATTTGAGTGTTTGGAGCACTTTTTAGCTAAAATCCTCCTACGGGGCCTAACTGCATATGCTAAAGCCTGCCTATTTTGAATGGTCTAGTGGCCCCTGCAACCTCCAAAAATATCAGGACTTACTTCCCCAATAACCTGCTAACTCACCCCTGAAATACATACTTATTCACCCTATTTTGTTCATTGGACTCATTTCTCATTTGAAATGCCCATATTTGGGGGGCCAGAAATGTGCGTCTTTAAAAGGTGATTTCTACGATACCCCACTTTTGCGCGTCGGACCTAAACTTTTCCCGTAAACGCAGAAAAACCGCAATTTTCAGGAGAAACGAGACAGACATCCCCTCCCTCTGCCACCCACCCGCCCAACTGACAGCCAGCCATTAGACATGCACAGATAGTTCTGAGGGTCTGTCTGTGATGTCATAAAGGGCCTGCTGATCAATGGGCAGCTTTCTGATTGGCTGCTGTATTTGATTGACAGATGGAAGCTGGCAGCTGATTGGCTGTCTAGCCTAAAGTGCTTTACACACCTCCCTGATGGTACCACTGGCTAAGACTCCACCTCAGCTCATTGGGTAATGAAAAATTTAGAACAATTGATGGATGAAAGCAGGCAGGCCGGCCATTTTGGGACGCTCAGTGGACTTGTTTAATGCAATGCACCTTTGTATATTCACATGCATTCGCTTCATGCTGTAACCACTGTGCATAAAAATTTGGAAACATGGCATACAGTGTATCATTTGGTGTCTAAGTCATGTTTCCCATATTTTCCCTTCCCAGATACAAGCCCGTTTGAGTGTTTGGGGCACTTTTTAGCTAAAATCATCCTACGGGGCCTAACTGCATATGCTAAAGCCTTCCTTTTTTTGAATGGTGTAGTGGCCCCTGCAACCTCCAAAAATATTAGGACTTACTTCCACAATAACCTGCTAACTCACCCCTAAAATACATACTTATTCACCCTATTTTGTTCATTGGACTTATTTCTCATTTGAAATGCCCTTTTTTGGGGGGCCAAAAATGTGCGTCTTTAAAAGGTGATTTCTACGATACCCCACTTTTGCGCGTCGGACCTCAACTTTTCCCGTAAACGCAGAAAAAACGCAATTTACAGGAGAAACGAGACAGACATCCCCTCCCTCTGCCACCCACCCGCCCAACTGAAAGCCAGCCATTAGACATGCACAGATAGTTCTGAGGGTCTGTCTGTGATGTCATAAAGGGCCCTCTAATCAATGGGCAGCTTTCTGATTGGCTGCTGTATTTGATTGACAGATGGAAGCTGGCAGCTGATTGGCTGTCTAGCCTAAAGTGCTTTACACACCTCCCTGATGGTACCACTGGCTAAGACTCCACCTCAGCTCATTGGGTAATGAAAAATTTAGAACAATTGATGGATGAAAGCAGGCAGGCCGGCCATTTTGGGACGCTCAGTGGACTTGTTTAATGCAATGCACCTTTGTATATTCACATGCATTCGCTTCATGCTGTAACCACTGTGCATAAAAATTTGGAAACATGGCATACAGTGTATCATTTGGTGTCTAAGTCATGTTTCCCATATTTTCCCTTCCCAGATACAAGCCCGTTTGAGTGTTTGGGGCACTTTTTAGCTAAAATCATCCTACGGGGCCTAACTGCATATGCTAAAGCCTTCCTTTTTTTGAATGGTGTAGTTGCCCCTGCAACCTCCAAAAATATTAGGACTTACTTCCACAATAACCTGCTAACTCACCCCTAAAATACATACTTATTCACCCTATTTTGTTCATTGGACTTATTTCTCATTTGAAATGCCCATTTTTGGGGGGCCAGAAATGTGCGTCTTTAAAAGGTGATTTCTACGATACTCCACTTTTGCGCGTCGGACCTCAACTTTTCCCGTAAACACAGAAAAAACGCAATTTACAGGAGAAACGAGACAGACATCCCCTCCCTCTGCCACCCACCCGCCCAACTGAAAGCCAGCCATTAGACATGCACAGATAGTTCTGAGGGTCTGTCTGTGATGTCATAAAGGGCCCTCTAATCAATGGGCAGCTTTCTGATTGGCTGCTATATTTGATTGACAGATGGAAGATGGCAGCTGATTGGCTGTCTAGCCTAAAGTGCTTTACACACCTCCCTGATGGTACCACTGGCTAAGACTCCACCTCAGCTCATTGGGTAATGAAAAATTTAGAACAATTGATGGATGAAAGCAGGCAGGCCGGCCATTTTGGGACGCTCAGTGGACTTGTTTAATGCAATGCACCTTTGTATATTCACATGCATTCGCTTCATGCTGTAACCACTGTGCATAAAAATTTGGAAACATGGCATACAGTGTATGATTTGGTGTCTAAGTCATGTTTCCCATATTTTCCCTTCCCAGATACAAGCCCGTTTGAGTGTTTGGGACACTTTTTAGCTAAAATCATCCTACAGGGCCTAACTGCATATGCTAAAGCCTGCCTATTTTGAATGGTGTAGTGGCCACTGCAACCTCCAAAAATATCAGGACTTACTTCCCCAATAACCTGCTAACTCACCCCTGAAATACATACTTATTCAACTTATTTTGTTCATTGGACTAATTTCTCATTTGAAATGCCCATTTTTGGGGAGCCAGAAATGTGCGTCTGTAAAAGGTGATTTCTACGATACCCCACTTTTGCGCGTCGGATCTCAACTTTTCCCGTAAACGCAGAAAAAACGCAATTTTCAGGAGAAACGAGACAGACATCCCCTCCCTCTGCCACCCACCCGCCCAACTGACAGCCAGCCATTAGACATGCACAGATAGTTCTGAGGGTCTGTCTGTGATGTCATAAAGGGCCTGCTGATCAATGGGCAGCTTTCTGATTGGCTGCTGTATTTGATTGACAGATGGAAGCTGGCAGCTGATTGGCTGTCTAGCCTAAAGTGCTTTACACACCTCCCTGATGGTACCACTGGCTAAGACTCCACCTCAGCTCATTGGGTAATGAAAAATTTAGAACAATTGATGGATGAAAGCAGGCAGGCCGGCCATTTTGGGACGCTCAGTGGACTTGTTTAATGCAATGCACCTTTGTATATTCACATGCATTCGCTTCATGCTGTAACCACTGTGCATAAAAATTTGGAAACATGGCATACAGTGTATCATTTGGTGTCTAAGTCATGTTTCCCATATTTTCCCTTCCCAGATACAAGCCCGTTTGAGTGTTTGGGGCACTTTTTAGCTAAAATCATCCTACGGGGCCTAACTGCATATGCTAAAGCCTTCCTTTTTTTGAATGGTGTAGTTGCCCCTGCAACCTCCAAAAATATTAGGACTTACTTCCACAATAACCTGCTAACTCACCCCTAAAATACATACTTATTCACCCTATTTTGTTCATTGGACTTATTTCTCATTTGAAATGCCCATTTTTGGGGGGCCAGAAATGTGCGTCTTTAAACGGTGATTTCTACGATACCCCACTTTTGCGCGTCGGACCTCAACTTTTCCCGTAAACGCAGAAAAAACGCAATTTACAGGAGAAACGAGACAGACATCCCCTCCCTCTGCCACCCACCCGCCCAACTGAAAGCCAGCCATTAGACATGCACAGATAGTTCTGAGGGTCTGTCTGTGATGTCATAAAGGGCCCTCTAATCAATGGGCAGCTTTCTGATTGGCTGCTGTATTTGATTGACAGATGGAAGCTGGCAGCTGATTGGCTGTCTAGTCTAAAGTGCTTTACACACCTCCCTGATGGTACCACTGGCTAAGACTCCACCTCAGCTCATTGGGTAATGAAAAATTTAGAACAATTGATGGATGAAAGCAGGCAGGCCATTTTGGGACGCTCAGTGGACTTGTTTAATGCAATGCACCTTTGTATATTCACATGCATTCGCTTCATGCTGTAACCACTGTGCATAAAAATTTGGAAACATGGCATACAGTGTATCATTTGGTGTCTAAGTCATGTTTCCCATATTTTCCCTTCCCAGATACAAGCCCGTTTGAGTGTTTGGGACACTTTTTAGCTAAAATCATCCTACAGGGCCTAACTGCATATGCTAAAACCTGCCTATTTTGAATGGTGTAGTGGCCACTGCAACCTCTAAAAATATCAGGACTTACTTCCCCAATAACCTGCTAACTCACCCCTGAAATACATACTTATTCACCCTATTTTGTTCATTGGACTAATTTCTCATTTGAAATGCCCATTTTTGGGGAGCCAGAAATGTGCGTCTGTAAAAGGTGATTTCTACGATACCCCACTTTTGCGCGTCGGATCTCAACTTTTCCCGTAAACGCAGAAAAACCGCAATTTTCAGGAGAAACGAGACAGACATCCCCTCCCTCTGCCACCCACCCGCCCAACTGACAGCCAGCCATTAGACATGCACAGATAGTTCTGAGGGTCTGTCTGTGATGTCATAAAGGGCCTGCTGATCAATGGGCAGCTTTCTGATTGGCTGCTGTATTTGATTGACAGATGGAAGCTGGCAGCTGATTGGCTATCTAGCCTAAAGTGCTTTACACACCTCCCTGATGGTACCACTGGCTAAGACTCCACCTCAGCTCATTGGGTAATGAAAAATTTAGAACAATTGATGGATGAAAGCAGGCAGGCCATTTTGGGACGCTCAGTGGACTTGTTTAATGCAATGCACCTTTGTATATTCACATGCATTCGCTTCATGCTGTAACCACTGTGCATAAAAATTTGGAAACATGGCATACAGCGTATCATTTGGTGTCTAAGTCATGTTTCCCATATTTTCCCTTCCCAGATACAAGCCCGTTTGAGTGTTTGGGACACTTTTTAGCTAAAATCATCCTACAGGGCCTAACTGCATATGCTAAAGCCTGCCTATTTTGAATGGTGTAGTGGCCCCTGCAACCTCCAAAAGTATCAGGACTTACTTCCCCAATAACCTGCTAACTCACCCCTGAAATACATACTTATTCACCCTATTTGTTCATTGGACTCATTTCTCATTTGAAATGCCCATTTTTGGGGGGCCAGAAATGTGCGTCTTTAAAAGGTGATTTCTACGATACCCCACTTTTGCGCGTCAGACCTCAACTTTTCCCGTAAACGCAGAAAAAACGCAATTTTCAGGAGAAACGAGACAGACATCCCCTCCCTCTGCCACCCACCCGCCCAACTGACAGCCAGCCATTAGACATGCACAGATAGTTCTGAGGGTCTGTCTGTGATGTCATAAAGGGCCTGCTGATCAATGGGCAGCTTTCTGATTGGCTGCTGTATTTGATTGACAGATGGAAGCTGGCAGCTGATTGGCTGTCTAGCCTAAAGTGCTTTACACACCTCCCTGATGGTACCACTGGCTAAGACTCCACCTCAGCTCATTGAGTAATGAAAAATTTAGAACAATTGATGGATGAAAGAAGGCAGGCCGGCCATTTTGGGATGGTCAGTGGACTTGTTTAATGCAATGCACCTTTGTATATTCACATGCATTCGCTTCATGCTGTAACCACTGTGCATAAAAATTTGGAAACATGGCATACAGTGTATCATTTGGTGTCTAAGTCATGTTTCCCATATTTTCCCTTTCCAGATACAAGCCCGTTTGAGTGATTGGGGCACTTTTTAGCTAAAATCATCCTACGCGGCCTAACTGCATATGCTAAAGCCTGCCTATTTTGAATGGTCTAGTGGCCCCTGCAACCTCCAAAAATATCAGGACTAACTTCCCCAATAACCTGCTAACTCACCCCTGAAATACATACTTATTCACCCTATTTTGTTAATTGGACTTATTTCTCATTTGAAATGCCCATTTTTGGGGAGCCAGAAATGTGCGTCTGTAAAAGGTGATTTCTACGATACCCCACTTTTGCGCGTCGGATCTCAACTTTTCCCGTAAACGCAGAAAAACCGCAATTTTCAGGAGAAACGAGACAGACATCCCCTCCCTCTGCCACCCACCCGCCCAACTGACAGCCAGCCATTAGACATGCACAGATAGTTCTGAGGGTCTGTCTGTGATGTCATAAAGGGCCTGCTGATCAATGGGCAGCTTTCTGATTGGCTGCTGTATTTGATTGACAGATGGAAGCTGGCAGCTGATTGGCTATCTAGCCTAAAGTACTTTACACACCTCCCTGATGGTACCACTGGCTAAGACTCCACCTCAGCTCATTGGGTAATGAAAAATTTAGAACAATTGATGGATGAAAGCAGGCAGGCCATTTTGGGACGCTCAGTGGACTTGTTTAATGCAATGCACCTTTGTATATTCACATGCATTCGCTTCATGCTGTAACCACTGTGCATAAAAATTTGGAAACATGGCATACAGCGTATCATTTGGTGTCTAAGTCATGTTTCCCATATTTTCCCTTCCCAGATACAAGCCCGTTTGAGTGTTTGGGACACTTTTTAGCTAAAATCATCCTACAGGGCCTAACTGCATATGCTAAAGCCTGCCTATTTTGAATGGTGTAGTGGCCCCTGCAACCTCCAAAAATATCAGGACTTACTTCCCCAATAACCTGCTAACTCACCCCTGAAATACATACTTATTCACCCTATTTGTTCATTGGACTCATTTCTCATTTGAAATTCCCATTTTTGGGGGGCCAGAAATGTGCGTCTTTAAAAGGTGATTTCTACGATACCCCACTTTTGCGCGTCAGACCTCAACTTTTCCCGTAAACGCAGAAAAAACGCAATTTTCAGGAGAAACGAGACAGACATCCCCTCCCTCTGCCACCCACCCGCCCAACTGACAGCCAGCCATTAGACATGCACAGATAGTTCTGAGGGTCTGTCTGTGATGTCATAAAGGGCCTGCTGATCAATGGGCAGCTTTCTGATTGGCTGCTGTATTTGATTGACAGATGGAAGCTGGCAGCTGATTGGCTGTCTAGCCTAAAGTGCTTTACACACCTCCCTGATGGTACCACTGGCTAAGACTCCACCTCAGCTCATTGAGTAATGAAAAATTTAGAACAATTGATGGATGAAAGAAGGCAGGCCGGCCATTTTGGGATGGTCAGTGGACTTGTTTAATGCAATGCACCTTTGTATATTCACATGCATTCGCTTCATGCTGTAACCACTGTGCATAAAAATTTGGAAACATGGCATACAGTGTATCATTTGGTGTCTAAGTCATGTTTCCCATATTTTCCCTTTCCAGATACAAGCCCGTTTGAGTGTTTGGGGCACTTTTTAGCTAAAATCATCCTACGGGGCCTAACTGCATATGCTAAAGCCTGCCTATTTTGAATGGTCTAGTGGCCCCTGCAACCTCCAAAAATATCAGGACTTACTTCCCCAATAACCTGCTAACTCACCCCTGAAATACATACTTATTCACCCTATTTTGTTAATTGGACTCATTTCTCATTTAAAATGCCCATTTTTGGGGGGCCAGAAATGTGCGTCTTTAAAAGGTGATTTCTACGATACCCCACTTTTGCGCGTCGGACCTCAACTTTTCCCGTAAACGCAGAAAAAACGCAATTTTCAGGAGAAACGAGACAGACATCCCCTCCCTCTGCCACCCACCCGCCCAACTGACAGCCAGCCATTAGACATGCACAGATAGTTCTGAGGGTCTGTCTGTGATGTCATAAAGGGCCTGCTGATCAATGGGCAGCTTTCTGATTGGCTGCTGTATTTGATTGACAGATGGAAGCTGGCAGCTGATTGGCTGTCTAGCCTAAAGTGGTTTACACACCTCCCTGATGGTACCACTGGCTAAGACTCCACCTCAGCTCATTGGGTAATGAAAAATTTAGAACAATTGATGGATGAAAGCAGGCAGGCCTGCCATTTTGGGACGCTCATTGGACTTGTTTAATGCAATGCACCTTTGTATATTCACATGCATTCGCTTAATGCTGTAACCACTGTGCATAAAAATTTGGAAACATGGCATACAGTGTATCATTTGGTGTCTAAGTCATGTTTCCCATATTTTCCCTTTCCAGATACAAGCCCGTTTGAGTGTTTGGGACACTTTTTAGCTAAAATCATCCTACAGGGCCTAACTGCATATGCTAAAGCCTGCCTATTTTGAATGGTGTAGTGGCCACTGCAACCTCCAAAAATATCAGGACTTACTTCCCCAATAACCTGCTAACTCACCCCTGAAATACATACTTATTCACCCTATTTTGTTCATTGGACTAATTTCTCATTTGAAATGCCCATTTTTGGGGAGCCAGAAATGTGCGTCTGTAAAAGGTGATTTCTACGATACCCCACTTTTGCGCGTCAGATCTCAACTTTTCCCGTAAACGCAGAAAAACCGCAATTTTCAGGAGAAACGAGACAGACATCCCCTCCCTCTGCCACCCACCCGCCCAACTGACAGCCAGCCATTAGACATGCACAGATAGTTCTGAGGGTCTGTCTGTGATGTCATAAAGGGCCTGCTGATCATTTGGCAGCTTTCTGATTGGCTGCTGTATTTGATTGACAGATGGAAGCTGGCAGCTGATTGGCTGTCTAGCCTAAAGTGCTTTACACACCTCCCTGATGGTACCACTGGCTAAGACTCCACCTCAGCTCATTGGGTAATGAAAAATTTAGAACAATTGGTGGATGAAAGCAGGAAGGCCGGCCATTTTGGGACGCTCAGTGGACTTGTTTAATGCAATGCACCTTTGTATATTCACATGCATTCGCTTCATGCTGTAACCACTGTGCATAAAAATTTGGAAACATGGCATACAGCGTATCATTTGGTGTCTAAGTCATGTTTCCCATATTTTCCCTTCCCAGATACAAGCCCGTTTGAGTGTTTGGGACACTTTTTAGCTAAAATCATCCTACAGGGCCTAACTGCATATGCTAAAGCCTGCCTATTTTGAATGGTCTAGTGGCCCCTGCAACCTCCAAAAATATCAGGACTTATATCCCCAATAACCTGCTAACTCACCCCTGAAATACATACTTATTCAACCTATTTGTTCATTGGACTCATTTCTCATTTGAAATGCCCATTTTTGGGGGGCCAGAAATGTGCGTCTTTAAAAGGTGATTTCTACGATACCCCACTTTTGCGCGTCAGACCTCAACTTTTCCCGTAAACGCAGAAAAACCGCAATTTTCAGGAGAAACGAGACAGACATCCCCTCCCTCTGCCACCCACCCGCCCAACTGACAGCCAGCCATTAGACATGCACAGATAGTTCTGAGGGTCTGTCTGTGATGTCATAAAGGGCCTGCTGATCAATGGGCAGCTTTCTGATTGGCTGCTGTATTTGATTGACAGATGGAAGCTGGCAGCTGATTGGCTGTCTAGCCTAAAGTGCTTTACACACCTCCCTGATGGTACCACTGGCTAAGACTCCACCTCAGCTCATTGAGTAATGAAAAATTTAGAACAATTGATGGATGAAAGCAGGCAGGCCGGCCATTTTGGGATGGTCAGTGGACTTGTTTAATGCAATGAAGCTTTGTATATTCACATGCATTCGCTTCATGCTGTAACCACTGTGCATAAAAATTTGGAAACATGGCATACAGTGTATCATTTGGTGTCTAAGTCATGTTTCCCATGTTTTTCCTTCCCAGATACTAGCCCGTTTGAGTGTTTGGGGCACTTTTTAGCTAAAATCATCCTACGGGGCCTAACTGCATATGGTAAAGCCTGCCTATTTTGAATGGTCTAGTGGCCCCTGCAACCTCCAAAAATATCAGGACTTACTTCCCCAATAACCTGCTAACTCACCCCTGAAATACATACTTATTCACCCTATTTTGTTCATTGGACTCATTTCTCATTTGAAATGCCCATTTTTGGGGGGCCAGAAATGTGCGTCTTTAAAAGGTGGTTTCTACGATACCCCACTTTTGCGCGTCGGACCTCAACTTTTCCCGTAAACGCAGAAAAACCGCAATTTTCAGGAGAAACGAGACAGACATCCCCTCCCTCTGCCACCCACCCGCCCAACTGACAGCCAGCCATTAGACATGCACAGATAGTTCTGAGGGTCTGTCTGTGATGTCATAAAGGGCCTGCTGATCAATGGGCAGCTTTCTGATTGGCTGCTGTATTTGATTGACAGATGGAAGCAGGCAGCTGATTGGCTGTCTAGCCTAAAGTGCTTTACACACCTCCCTGATGGTACCACTGGCTAAGACTCCACCTCAGCTCATTGGGTAATGAAAAATTTAGAACAATTGATGGATGAAAGCAGGCAGGCCGGCCATTTTGGGACACTCATTGGACTTGTTTAATGCAATGCACCTTTGTATATTCACATGCATTCGCTTCATGCTGTAACCACTGTGCATAAAAATTTGGAAACATGGCATACAGTGTATCATTTGGTGTCTAAGTCATGTTTCCCATATTTTCCCTTCCCAGATACAAGCCCGTTGGAGTGTTTGGGGCACTTTTTAGCTAAAATCCTCCTACGGGGCCTAACTGCATATGCTAAAGCCTGCCTATTTTGAATGGTGTAGTGGCCCCTGCAACCTCCAAAAATATCAGGACTTACTTCCCCAATAACCTGCTAACTCACCCCTGAATTACATACTTATTCACCCTATTTTGTTCATTGGACTCATTTCTCATTTGAAATGCCCATTTTTGGGGCGCCAGAAATGTGCGTCTTTAAAAGGTGATTTCTACGATACCCCACTTTTGCGCGACGGACCTCAACTTTTCCCGTAAACGCAGAAAAACCGCAATTTTCAGGAGAAACGAGACAGACATCCCCTCCCTCTGCCACCCACCCGCCCAACTGAAAGCCAGCCATTAGACATGCACAGATAGTTCTGAGGGTCTGTCTGTGATGTCATTAAGGGCCTGCTGATCAATGGGCAGCTTTCTGATTGGCTGCTGTATTTGATTGACAGATGGAAGCTGGCAGCTGATTGGCTGTCTAGCCTAAAGTGCTTTACACACCTCCCTGATGGTACCACTGGCTAAGACTCCACCTCAGCTCATTGGGTAATGAAAAATTTAGAACAATTGATGGATGAAAGCAGGCAGGCCGGCCATTTTGGGACGCTCAGTGGACTTGTTTAATGCAATGCACCTTTGTATATTCACATGCATTTGCTTCATGCTGTAACCACTGTGCATAAAAATTTGGAAACATGGCATACAGTGTATCATTTGGTGTCTAAGTCATGTTTCCCATATTTTCCCTTCCCAGATACAAGCCCGTTTGGGACACTTTTTAGCTAAAATCATCCTACAGGGCCTAACTGCATATGCTAAAGCCTGCCTATTTTGAATGGTGTAGTGGCCCCTGCAACCTCCAAAAATATCAGGACTTACTTCCCCAATAACCTGCTAACTCACCCCTGAAATACATACTTATTCACCCTATTTTGTTCATTGGACTAATTTCTCATTTGAAATGCCCATTTTTGGGAAACCAGAAATGTGCGTCTTTAAAAGGTGATTTCTACGATACCCCACTTTTGCCCGTCGGATCTCAACTTTTCCCGTAAACGCAGAAAAACCGCAATTTTCAGGAGAAACGAGACAGACATCCCCTCCCTCTGCCACCCACCCGCCCAACTGAAAGCCAGCCATTAGACATGCACAGATAGTTCTGAGGGTCTGTCTGTGATGTCATAAAGGGCCTGCTGATCAATGGGCAGCTTTCTGATTGGCTGCTGTATTTGATTGACAGATGGAAGCTGGCAGCTGATTGGCTGTCTAGCCTAAAGTGCTTTACACACCTCCCTGATGGTACCACTGGCTAAGACTCCACCTCAGCTCATTGGGTAATGAAAAATTTAGAACAATTGATGGATGAAAGCAGGCAGGCCGGCCATTTTGGGACGCTCATTGGACTTGTTTCATGCAATGCACCTTTGTATTTTCACATGCATTCGCTTCATGCTGTAACCACTGTGCATAAAAATTTGGAAACATGGCATACAGTGTATCATTTGGTGTCTAAGTCATGTTTCCCATGTTTTTCCTTCCCAGATACAGTACTAGCCATTTGAGTGTTTGGGGCACTTTTTAGCTAAAATCATCCTACAGGGCCTAACTGCATATGCTAAAGCCTGCCTATTTTGAATGGTCTAGTGGCCCCTGCAACCTCCAAAAATATCAGGACTTACTTCCCCAATAACCTGCTAACTCACCCCTGAAATACATACTTATTCACCCTATTTTGTTAATTGGACTCATTTCTCATTTAAAATGCCAGTTTTTGGGGGGCCAGAAATGTGCGTCTTTAACCCCTTCCTGACACAGCCAGTTTTTGCCTTCCTGACAGAGCCCTTTTTTTTCAAATCTGACATGTATCACTTAAGTGGGGATAACTTTTTTTTGCTTTTACTTATCCCAGTGATTTTGAGATTGTTTTCTCGTGACACATTGTACTTCAAGTTAGTGGTAAATTTGGGTCGATACAGTCTGTGTTTTTTTGTGAAAAATACCAAAATTTCGCAAAAAAATGGAAAATTTAGCAATTTGCAAAATGTTAAATTTTCTACTTGTGAGACAAATAATCATACCACTCAAAATAGTTAATAACTAACATAGACCATATGTCTACTTTATGTTTCCATCATTATTTCAACTTCCTTTTAAATTTTTTGGACACTAGTAGGCTTAAAATATGAATAGCAAATTCTCAAATTTTCAAGAAAATTTTAAACACTGATTTTTTTAGGGACCAGTTCAGTTCTGATGAGACTTTGAGGGACTTGTATGTGAGACACCCCCATAAATGATGCCATTTCAAAAACTGCACCCCTCACAGTATTCAAAACAGCATTTTGGAAGTTTGTTAACCCTTTAGGTGTTTCACAGGAATTAAAACAAAGTGTAGGTGAAATTTCAAAATTTCATTTTTTTTGCAGATTTGCAATTTTAATACATTTTTCTAAGGAACACAGTACATTTTACTAGAGAAATGTGACTAAAAATTGATTCCCCCAATTCTTTTGTTTTCATAAATATCCTATATGTGGCCCTAGTGTGCACGTTGACCAAACCACAGGCTTCATAATAGAAGGAGCACCTACTTGATTTTGGAGCCTCCTTTTTATGAGATTATTTTTTAGGCACCATGTAGGTTTCTAGGCACCATAAGATGCTAAAAGTTAGGAACCCCCCCACAAGTGACCCCATTTTGCAAACTACACCCCTCAGGGAATTCATCTAGGGGTATAATGTACATTTCAAAACCCCAGGGGTTTCACCAATTGTGGTACAACTGGGCAGTGAAAATGAAAAATTAAATTTTTTACACAAAAATGCAGTTCTGGCTCAAAATTTTTCATTTTCACAAGGAATGAAGGAGACAAAGCACCCCAAAATCTGTGCCCCAATTTCTCCCGAGTACGGCAATGCCTCACATGTGACCAAAAAATACCATTTGGGTGCATGGCAGGACTCAGAAGGGAAGGAGTGATTTTTGTATTTTGCAGCTCAGATTCTGGTGGAATTTTGGTGGGTGCTATGTCGCATTAGCAAGACTCCCAAAGCACCAATACAGTGGAAGCCCCCCACAAGTGACCCCATTTTGCAAACTACACCCCTCAGGGAATTCATCTAGGGGTATAGTGTACATTTCAAACCCCCAGGGGTTTCACCAATTTTGATACAACTGGGCTGTGCAAATGAAAAATTACATTTTTTTACACAAAAATGCAGTTCTGGCTCCAAATTTGTCATTTTCACAAGGAATGAAGGAGACAAAGCACCCCAAAATCTGTGCCCCAATTTCTCCCGAGTACGGCAATGCCTCACATGTGACCAAAAAATACCATTTGGGTGCATGGCAGGACTCAGAAGGGAAGGAGTGATTTTTGTATTTTGCAGCTCAGATTCTGGTGGAATTTTGGTGGGTGCTATGTCGCATTAGCAAGACCCCCAAAGCACCAATACAGTGGAAGCCCCCCACAAGTGACCCCATTTTGCAAACTACACCCCTCAGGGAATTCATCTAGGGGTATAGTGTACATTTCAAACCCCCAGGGGTTTCACCAATTTTGATACAACTGGGCTGTGCAAATGAAAAATTACATTTTTTTACACAAAAATGCAGTTCTGGCTCAAAATTTTTCATTTTCACAAGGAATAAAGGAGACAAAGCACCTCAAAATCTGTGCCCCAATTTCTCCCGAGTACGGCAATGCCTCACATGTGACCAAAAAATACCATTTGGGTGCATGGCAGGACTCAGAAGGGAAGGAGTGATTTTTGTATTTTGCAGCTCAGATTCTGGTGGAATTTTGGTGGGTGCTATGTCGCATTAGCAAGACCCCCAAAGCACCAATACAGTGGAAGCCCCCCACAAGTGACCCCATTTTGCAAACTACACCCCTCTGGGAATTCATCTAGGGGTATAATGTACATTTCAGACCCCCAGGGGTTTCACCAATTGTGGTACAACTGGGCAGTGAAAATGAAAAATTAAATTTTTTACACAAAAATGCAGTTCTGGCTCAATATTTTTCATTTTCACAATTAATGAAGGAGACAAAGCACCCCAAAATCTGTGCCACAATTTCTCCCGAGTACGGCAATGCCTCACATGTGACCAAAAAATACCATTTGGGTGCATGGCAGGACTCAGAATGGAAGGAGTGATTTTTGTATTTTGCAGCTCAGATTCTGGTGGAATTTTGGTGGGTGCTATGTCGCATTAGCAAGACCCCCAAAGCACCAATACAGTGGAACCCCCCCACAAGTGACCCCATTTTGCAAACTACACCCCTCAGGGAATTCATCTAGGGGTATAGTGTACATTTCAAACCCCCAGGAGTTTCACCAATTTTGATACAACTGGGCTGTGCAAATGAAAAATTACATTTTTTTACACAAAAATGCAGTTCTGGCTCAAAATTTTTCATTTTTATAAGGTATGAAGGAGAAAAAGCTCCCCTAAATCTGTGCCCCAATTTCTCCCGAGTACGGCAATGCTTCATGTGTGACCAAAAAATGGCAGGACTCAGAAGGGAAGGAGTGATATTTGGATTTTGCAGCACAGATTCTGGTGGAATTTTGGTGGGTGCTATGTCGCATTAGCAAGACCCCCAAAGCACCAATACAGTGGAACCCCCCCACAAGTGACCCCATTTTGCAAACTACACCCCTCAGGGAATTCATCTAGGGGTATAGTGTACATTTCAAACCCCCAGGGGTTTCACCAATTTTGATACAACTGGGCTGTGCAAATTAAAAATTAAATTTTTTTACACAAAAATGCAGTTCTGGCTCAAAATTTTTCATTTTCATAAGGTATGAAGGAGAAAAAGCACCCCAAAATCTGTGCCCCAATTTCTCCCGAGTACGGCAATGTCTCACATGTGACCAAAAAATACCAGTTGGGTGCATGGCAGGACTCAGAAGGGAAGGAGTGATTTTTGGATTTTGCGGCTCAGATTCTGGTGGAATGAATGGTGGGTGCTATGTGGCATTAGCAAGACCCCCGAAGCACGGTGAAATGATGAACCTAATAATCCATAGAAGTGTGGTATATTTTAAAACACTCCTTTATACATAGGCCGGGTTTGTCGGGGCAAGTGTCACACTAGAAAATAGTTTGCTTTCTTATTCCCTTTTTATAGCAAACTTTGCACCTTTTTTGTGTCCTGCCCTTTTTTCCAGTGGAGGGGATTTCATCAGGAAAATGCTGCCCTGGTACAATACGGGGGCCAGTACTAGAAGTACTGGGGCTCTCTGCCTGCTGGTTCCCAAATATTAGGCTCTTTATGACTTCCTCTTGAAAGTGCATAAATGTCCCCCTCTGGCTGGTAGAACGGAATAGCACGTAAGCGTTATACAGTGCCATCTGGATGATATACACGGCCAGCTTCTTGTACCAGATTTTTGTTTTCCGCAGGGCACTGTACGGCTTCAGTACCTGATCTGAAAGATCCACTCCGCCCATGTACTTATTGTAATCCAGGATACAATTAGGTTTTGAGGTGTGGGTACTGGTACCTCGTACAGGGACGGAGGTGGTACTGTCTCCGTGAATTGTTGTCAGTATAAGGACATCCCTCTTGTCCTTATATTTGACCAACAACATATTTTCGGTGCATATTCCCCTGCTTTCACCCCTTCTCATTACTTGGGCAATGTGCGTTTTTGGGAGGCCTCTTTGGTTCTTGCGCACAGTACCGCAAGCTGCTGTACCTCTTGAACCAAGGGCCTTAAACAGGGGGATGCTAGTGTAAAAGTTATCCACATAGAGGTGATAACCTTTATCCAGGAAGGGGTGCACTAAATCCCAGACAATTTTTCCACTAACACCTACGAGGGAGGGGGGGCATTCTGGCGGTTCAATTCTTGAATCCTTCCCTTTATATACCCTAAACCTGTGAGTGTACCCTGAGGTGCTTTCACACAGCTTATACATTTTTATGCCATACCTTGCCCTCTTACTGGGAAGGTACTGGCGGAATTTAACCCTTCCTTTAAAATGTATAAGGGACTCGTCTATGCAAATGAATTTATCTGGGATGTACATCTCTGGAAATTTGGCACTGAAATGATCAATGACCGGCCTGACTTTGAATAGCCGGTCAAAGGTGGGATCATCTCTGGGTGGGCACTGTGCATTATCGTTGTAATGCAAAAATTTAAGGATTAACTCAAAACGAGTCCGGGTCATGGCCATACGGTAAAGTGGGGTGCTGTACAGAACATCTGTACTCCAATATTGCCTAATTTCTGGCTTTTTTACTATGCCCATATGAAACACCAGACCCCAAAACGTCATCATCTCTACTGCATCTACAGGGGTCCACCTAGCAAATGATGACGTGGGGTTTTGAGCAATAAACTGCTGTGCATATAAATTAGTTTGATCCACCATTAAATTTATAAAATCATCAGAGAAAAATAATTTGAAAAAGTCAATTTCTCTGAGACCTGTGGAATCAAATTGGATTCCTGGGATGGCCAAAAACTCAGGAACCTGGGGCTCAAAATTGTCTGGTGGTGGGGTCCATACGAGATCAATTATTGGGGGGGGGTCTCAGCTGCTCTACGGAGGCGTCTTTGAGGGGGTCCCTCATCACTAGAGGAGGAAGAGGAGCTTAAGATGAATCCTTCAAATTCCCCGCTTGCCTCACTGGCTGTGTCAGAGTCAGAGGCAAGCATGGCATATGCCTCCTCCGCTGAATACATTCTTCTGGATGACTGGGATGACATTTGGGATGACATTTGGGATGCCATTTTTATTTTTGTGTTTCTGGTAGTTAAATGTTTCAACACGTGTATAGTGTAGGGGGGGTACAAACTTTATTTCAACCCGGGGGGTATGTAGTGTGTAGTGTGTATGTAGTGCAGAAAAAAAAAAAAAAAAAAAGGTCCTGCGCCAAAAATTGAGCACAGATGTTGGTCAGTAACGTCCGTCACTGAACAGCGCTCAAAGGCAACAGGAATTTGATCAAAAAAAAAAAAAATAGATCAACCCTGTGCCGAAAAAGCTGATCAGTGATGTACGTCACTGATCAGCGCACAGTGGCCACAGGACACCCACAAAATCACAGTGTGTGTAAAAAAAAAAAATTAAAAAAAGACCCCACAGCACCCTCAAAAAAAAAAAAAAAGGTGATCAGTGATGCGACACTGATTACCAGTGAGGGGCAGCAGGTGCACAACCTTTGGTGCAACTGACAGTGCAACTGGCAGCAACTGACAGGTATATATAAAAAAAAAAAACCTGCACCCCCAAAAAGTTGCTGATCAGCACAGATATACTGATCAGCACAAAAGGGGGGGTAGCAGACACAAAATATAGCATTCTCTATCACTCTCTGTCACTATCTCTCTCTATCTCTCTATCTCTCACTATCTATCACTATCTATCACTCTATGACACTGCAGCAGCAGCACTGACAGTTATATATATATATATAAAAAAAGCCCTTGCACCCCCAAAAAGTTGCTGTTCAGCACAGATATACTGATCAGCACAAAAGGGGGGTAGCAGACACAAAATATAGCACTCTCTATCACTCTCTGTCACTATCTCTCTCTATCTCTCTATCTCTCACTATCTATCACTCTATGGCACTGCAGCAGCAGCACTGCACCCCCAAAAAGTTGCTGATCAGTTAATTTATACTGATCAGCACAAAAGGGGGGGCAGCAGTCAGTTGCACACGCAGCACAGCTGTATATAAATATAAAAAAGCCCCAGCACCCCCAAAAAGTTGCTGATCAGCACAGATATACTGATCAGCACAACAGGGGGGGGGGGCAGCAGACACAAAATATAGCACTCTCTGTCACTATCTCTCTCTATCTCTCTCTATCTCTCTCTATCTCTCTATCTATAACTCTATCACAATGCAGCAGCAGCAGCACAACACAGGAAGTCACAAGAAGTCAGATCCAGGAAGCATCCAGCACACTACAAGCAGTGATCAGGTGATCAGGTAAGTATTTGCAAGGATCAGGTCAGTATATCACGGCAGATAGGCACGGTGACCGCACTGCACGCAATTCCAGACCGGAATGGCGTCTGCAGTGCAGTCACCGTTAGTTTAAATCACCCTCCATGGCTGTGATTGGTCCGTCGGTCCGACAGACCAATCACGGCCTTTGGGGGCGGGTGGGGTGAGGTGGGGTGACACCAGTGTCACCCTTACACCCCGTGGTGATTGGTGCTGTACTTTACAGCACCAATCACCACAGATCCCTGTGTCACCGGCGAACGTTATTTGCCGGTACACAGAAAACGCTGTAATTGGCTGTTCACATTTGAACAGCCAATCACAGCGATCGCCGACGGGGGGGAGGCATCGCCACCCCCCCTGGGCATGCAGGGACATGTCTGCTGTCAGGGACAGCAGACATGTTTAAACTGTCACCGCGTCTATAGACGCGGTGACAGTTTAAAGCCATGACGTACATTTATGCCATGCGTCGGGAAGTACATCCCGGCCATGACGTAAATGTACGTCAAATGTCGGGAAGGGGTTAAAAGGTGATTTCTACGATACCCCACTTTTGCGCGTCGGACCTCAACTTTTCCCGTAAACGCAGAAAAACCGCAATTTTCAGGAGAAACGAGACAGACATCCCCTCCCTCTGCCACCCACCCGCCCAACTTACAGCCAGCCATTAGACATGCACAGATAGTTCTGAGGGTCTGTCTGTGATGTCATAAAGGGCCTGCTGATCAATGGGCAGCTTTCAAATTGGCTGCTGTATTTGATTGACAGATGGAAGCTGGCAGCTGATTGGCTGTCTAGCCTAAAGTGCTTTACACACCTCCCTGATGGTACCACTGGCTAAGACTCCACCTCAGCTCATTGGGTAATGAAAAATTTAGAACAATTGATGGATGAAAGCAGGCAGGCCGGCCATTTTGGGACGCTCATTGGACTTGTTTAATGCAATGCACCTTTGTATTTTCACATGCATTCGCTTCATGCTGTAACCACTGTGCATAAAAATTTGGAAACATGGCATACAGTGTATCATTTGGTGTCTAAATCATGTTTCCCATGTTTTTCCTTCCCAGATACTAGCCATTTGAGTGTTTGGAGCACTTTTTAGCTAAAATCCTCCTACGGGGCCTAACTGCATATGCTAAAGCCTGCCTATTTTGAATGGTCTAGTGGCCCCTGCAACCTCCAAAAATATCAGGACTTACTTCCCCAATAACCTGCTAACTCACCCCTGAAATACATACTTATTCACCCTATTTTGTTAATTGGACTCATTTCTCATTTAAAATGCCAGTTTTTGGGGGGCCAGAAATCTGCGTCTTTAAAAGGTGATTTCTACGATACCCCACTTTTGCGCGTCGGACCTCAACTTTTCCCGTAAACGCAGAAAAGCCGCAATTTTCAGGAGAAACGAGACAGACATCCCCTCCCTCTGCCACCCACCCGCCCACTTGACAGCCAGCCAATAGACATGCACAGATAGTTCTGAGGGTCTGTCTGTGATGTCATAAAGGGCCTGCTGATCAATGGCAGCTTTCTGATTGGCTGCTGTATTTGATTGACAGATGGAAGCTGGCAGCTGATTGGCTGTCTAGCCTAAAGTGCTTTACACACCTCCCTGATGGTACCACTGGCTAAGACTCCACCTCAGCTCATTGGGTAATGAAAAATTTAGAACAATTGATGGATGAAAGCAGGCAGGCCGGCCATTTTGGGACGCTCATTGGACTTGTTTAATGCAATGCACCTTTGTATATTCACATGCATTCGCTTCATGCTGTAACTACTGTGCATACAAATTTGGAAACATGGCATACAGTGTATCATTTGGTGTCTAAGTCATGTTTCCCATATTTTCCCTTCCCAGATACTAGCCCGTTTGAGTGTTTGGGGCACTTTTTTAGCTAAAATCATCCTACGGGGCCTAACTGCATATGCTAAAGCCTGCCTATTTTGAATGGTGTAGTGGCCCCTGCAACCTCCAAAAATATCAGGACTTACTTTCCCAATAACCTGCTAACTCACCCCTGAAATACATACTTATTCACCCTATTTTGTTCATTGGACTCATTTCTCATTTGAAATGCCCATATTTGGGGGGCCAGAAATGTGCGTCTTTAAAAGGTGATTTCTACGATACCCCACTTTTGCGCGTCGGACCTCAACTTTTCCCGTAAACGCAGAAAAACCGCAATTTTCAGGAGAAACGAGACAGACATCCCCTCCCTCTGCCACCCACCCGCCCAACTGACAGCCAGCCATTAGACATGCACAGATAGTTCTGAGGGTCTGTCTGTGATGTCATTAAGGGCCTGCTGATCAATGGGCAGCTTTCAAATTGGCTGCTGTATTTGATTGACAGATGGAAGCTGGCAGCTGATTGGCTGTCTAGCCTAAAGTGCTTTACACACCTCCCTGATGATACCACTGGCTAAGACTCCACCTCAGCTCATTGGGTAATGAAAAATATAGAACAATTGATGGATGAAAGCAGGCAGGCCGGCCATTTTGGGACGCTCATTGGACTTGTTTAATGCAATGCACCTTTGTATTTTCACATGCATTCGCTTCATGCTGTAACCACTGTGCATAAAAATTTGGAAACATGGCATACAGTGTATCATTTGGTGTCTAAGTCATGTTTCCCATATTTTCCCTTCCCAGATACAAGCCCGTTTGAGTGTTTGGGGCACTTTTTAGCTAAAATCATCCTACGGGGCCTAACTGCATATGCTAAAGCCTTCCTTTTTTTGAATGGTGTAGTTGCCCCTGCAACCTCCAAAAATATTAGGACTTACTTCCCCAATAACCTGCTAACTCACCCCTGAAATACATACTTATTCACCCTATTTTGTTCATTGGACTAATTTCTCATTTGAAATGCCCATTTTTGGGGAGCCAGAAATGTGCGTCTTTAAAAGGTGATTTCTACGATACCCCACTTTTGCCCGTCGGATCTCAACTTTTCCCGTAAACGCAGAAAAACCGCAATTTTCAGGAGAAACGAGACAGACATCCCCTCCCTCTGCCACCCACCCGCCCAACTGAAAGCCAGCCATTAGACATGCACAGATAGTTCTGAGGGTCTGTCTGTGATGTCATAAAGGGCCTGCTGATCAATGGGCAGCTTTCTGATTGGCTGCTGTATTTGATTGACAGATGGAAGCTGGCAGCTGATTGGCTGTCTAGCCTAAAGTGCTTTACACACCTCCCTGATGGTACCACTGGCTAAGACTCCACCTCAGCTCATTGGGTAATGAAAAATTTAGAACAATTGATGGATGAAAGCAGGCAGGCCGGCCATTTTGGGACGCTCATTGGACTTGTTTCATGCAATGCACCTTTGTATTTTCACATGCATTCGCTTCATGCTGTAACCACTGTGCATAAAAATTTGGAAACATGGCATACAGTGTATCATTTGGTGTCTAAGTCATGTTTCCCATGTTTTTCCTTCCCAGATACAGTACTAGCCATTTGAGTGTTTGGGGCACTTTTTAGCTAAAATCATCCTACGGGGCCTAACTGCATATGCTAAAGCCTGCCTATTTTGAATGGTCTAGTGGCCCCTGCAACCTCCAAAAATATCAGGACTTACTTCCCCAATAACCTGCTAACTCACCCCTGAAATACATACTTATTCACCCTATTTTGTTAATTGGACTCATTTCTCATTTAAAATGCCAGTTTTTGGGGGGCCAGAAATGTGCGTCTTTAACCCCTTCCTGACACAGCCAGTTTTTGCCTTCCTGACAGAGCCCTTTTTTTTCAAATCTGACATGTATCACTTAAGTGGGGATAACTTTTTTTTGCTTTTACTTATCCCAGTGATTTTGAGATTGTTTTCTCGTGACACATTGTACTTCAAGTTAGTGGTAAATTTGGGTCGATACAGTCTGTGTTTTTTTGTGAAAAATACCAAAATTTCGCAAAAAAATGGAAAATTTAGCAATTTGCAAAATGTTAAATTTTCTACTTGTGAGACAAATAATCATACCACTCAAAATAGTTAATAACTAACATAGACCATATGTCTACTTTATGTTTCCATCATTATTTCAACTTCCTTTTAAATTTTTTGGACACTAGTAGGCTTAAAATATGAATAGCAAATTCTCAAATTTTCAAGAAAATTTTAAACACTGATTTTTTTAGGGACCAGTTCAGTTCTGATGAGACTTTGAGGGACTTGTATGTGAGACACCCCCATAAATGATGCCATTTCAAAAACTGCACCCCTCACAGTATTCAAAACAGCATTTTGGAAGTTTGTTAACCCTTTAGGTGTTTCACAGGAATTAAAACAAAGTGTAGGTGAAATTTCAAAATTTCATTTTTTTTGCAGATTTGCAATTTTAATACATTTTTCTAAGGAACACAGTACATTTTACTAGAGAAATGTGACTAAAAATTGATTCCCCCAATTCTTTTGTTTTCATAAATATCCTATATGTGGCCCTAGTGTGCACGTTGACCAAACCACAGGCTTCATAATAGAAGGAGCACCTACTTGATTTTGGAGCCTCCTTTTTATGAGATTATTTTTTAGGCACCATGTAGGTTTCTAGGCACCATAAGATGCTAAAAGTTAGGAACCCCCCCACAAGTGACCCCATTTTGCAAACTACACCCCTCAGGGAATTCATCTAGGGGTATAATGTACATTTCAAAACCCCAGGGGTTTCACCAATTGTGGTACAACTGGGCAGTGAAAATGAAAAATTAAATTTTTTACACAAAAATGCAGTTCTGGCTCAACATTTTTCATTTTCACAAGGAATGAAGGAGACAAAGCACCCCAAAATCTGTGCCCCAATTTCTCCCGAGTACGGCAATGCCTCACATGTGACCAAAAAATACCATTTGGGTGCATGGCAGGACTCAGAAGGGAAGGAGTGATTTTTGTATTTTGCAGCTCAGATTCTGGTGGAATTTTGGTGGGTGCTATGTCGCATTAGCAAGACTCCCAAAGCACCAATACAGTGGAAGCCCCCCACAAGTGACCCCATTTTGCAAACTACACCCCTCAGGGAATTCATCTAGGGGTATAGTGTACATTTCAAACCCCCAGGGGTTTCACCAATTTTGATACAACTGGGCTGTGCAAATGAAAAATTACATTTTTTTACACAAAAATGCAGTTCTGGCTCCAAATTTGTCATTTTCACAAGGAATGAAGGAGACAAAGCACCCCAAAATCTGTGCCCCAATTTCTCCCGAGTACGGCAATGCCTCACATGTGACCAAAAAATACCATTTGGGTGCATGGCAGGACTCAGAAGGGAAGGAGTGATTTTTGTATTTTGCAGCTCAGATTCTGGTGGAATTTTGGTGGGTGCTATGTCGCATTAGCAAGACCCCCAAAGCACCAATACAGTGGAAGCCCCCCACAAGTGACCCCATTTTGCAAACTACACCCCTCAGGGAATTCATCTAGGGGTATAGTGTACATTTCAAACCCCCAGGGGTTTCACCAATTTTGATACAACTGGGCTGTGCAAATGAAAAATTACATTTTTTTACACAAAAATGCAGTTCTGGCTCAAAATTTTTCATTTTCACAAGGAATGAAGGAGACAAAGCACCTCAAAATCTGTGCCCCAATTTCTCCCGAGTACGGCAATGCCTCACATGTGACCAAAAAATACCATTTGGGTGCATGGCAGGACTCAGAAGGGAAGGAGTGATTTTTGTATTTTGCAGCTCAGATTCTGGTGGAATTTTGGTGGGTGCTATGTCGCATTAGCAAGACCCCCAAAGCACCAATACAGTGGAAGCCCCCCACAAGTGACCCCATTTTGCAAACTACACCCCTCTGGGAATTCATCTAGGGGTATAATGTACATTTCAGACCCCCAGGGGTTTCACCAATTGTGGTACAACTGGGCAGTGAAAATGAAAAATTAAATTTTTTACACAAAAATGCAGTTCTGGCTCAATATTTTTCATTTTCACAATTAATGAAGGAGACAAAGCACCCCAAAATCTGTGCCACAATTTCTCCCGAGTACGGCAATGCCTCACATGTGACCAAAAAATACCATTTGGGTGCATGGCAGGACTCAGAATGGAAGGAGTGATTTTTGTATTTTGCAGCTCAGATTCTGGTGGAATTTTGGTGGGTGCTATGTCGCATTAGCAAGACCCCCAAAGCACCAATACAGTGGAACCCCCCCACAAGTGACCCCATTTTGCAAACTACACCCCTCAGGGAATTCATCTAGGGGTATAGTGTACATTTCAAACCCCCAGGAGTTTCACCAATTTTGATACAACTGGGCTGTGCAAATGAAAAATTACATTTTTTTACACAAAAATGCAGTTCTGGCTCAAAATTTTTCATTTTTATAAGGTATGAAGGAGAAAAAGCTCCCCTAAATCTGTGCCCCAATTTCTCCCGAGTACGGCAATGCTTCATGTGTGACCAAAAAATGGCAGGACTCAGAAGGGAAGGAGTGATATTTGGATTTTGCAGCACAGATTCTGGTGGAATTTTGGTGGGTGCTATGTCGCATTAGCAAGACCCCCAAAGCACCAATACAGTGGAACCCCCCCACAAGTGACCCCATTTTGCAAACTACACCCCTCAGGGAATTCATCTAGGGGTATAGTGTACATTTCAAACCCCCAGGGGTTTCACCAATTTTGATACAACTGGGCTGTGCAAATTAAAAATTAAATTTTTTTACACAAAAATGCAGTTCTGGCTCAAAATTTTTCATTTTCATAAGGTATGAAGGAGAAAAAGCACCCCAAAATCTGTGCCCCAATTTCTCCCGAGTACGGCAATGTCTCACATGTGACCAAAAAATACCAGTTGGGTGCATGGCAGGACTCAGAAGGGAAGGAGTGATTTTTGGATTTTGCGGCTCAGATTCTGGTGGAATGAATGGTGGGTGCTATGTGGCATTAGCAAGACCCCCGAAGCACGGTGAAATGATGAACCTAATAATCCATAGAAGTGTGGTATATTTTAAAACACTCCTTTATACATAGGCCGGGTTTGTCGGGGCAAGTGTCACACTAGAAAATAGTTTGCTTTCTTATTCCCTTTTTATAGCAAACTTTGCACCTTTTTTGTGTCCTGCCCTTTTTTCCAGTGGAGGGGATTTCATCAGGAAAATGCTGCCCTGGTACAATACGGGGGCCAGTACTAGAAGTACTGGGGCTCTCTGCCTGCTGGTTCCCAAATATTAGGCTCTTTATGACTTCCTCTTGAAAGTGCATAAATGTCCCCCTCTGGCTGGTAGAACGGAATAGCACGTAAGCGTTATACAGTGCCATCTGGATGATATACACGGCCAGCTTCTTGTACCAGATTTTTGTTTTCCGCAGGGCACTGTACGGCTTCAGTACCTGATCTGAAAGATCCACTCCGCCCATGTACTTATTGTAATCCAGGATACAATTAGGTTTTGAGGTGTGGGTACTGGTACCTCGTACAGGGACGGAGGTGGTACTGTCTCCGTGAATTGTTGTCAGTATAAGGACATCCCTCTTGTCCTTATATTTGACCAACAACATATTTTCGGTGCATATTCCCCTGCTTTCACCCCTTCTCATTACTTGGGCAATGTGCGTTTTTGGGAGGCCTCTTTGGTTCTTGCGCACAGTACCGCAAGCTGCTGTACCTCTTGAACCAAGGGCCTTAAACAGGGGGATGCTAGTGTAAAAGTTATCCACATAGAGGTGATAACCTTTATCCAGGAAGGGGTGCACTAAATCCCAGACAATTTTTCCACTAACACCTACGAGGGAGGGGGGGCATTCTGGCGGTTCAATTCTTGAATCCTTCCCTTTATATACCCTAAACCTGTGAGTGTACCCTGAGGTGCTTTCACACAGCTTATACATTTTTATGCCATACCTTGCCCTCTTACTGGGAAGGTACTGGCGGAATTTAACCCTTCCTTTAAAATGTATAAGGGACTCGTCTATGCAAATGAATTTATCTGGGATGTACATCTCTGGAAATTTGGCACTGAAATGATCAATGACCGGCCTGACTTTGAATAGCCGGTCAAAGGTGGGATCATCTCTGGGTGGGCACTGTGCATTATCGTTGTAATGCAAAAATTTAAGGATTAACTCAAAACGAGTCCGGGTCATGGCCATACGGTAAAGTGGGGTGCTGTACAGAACATCTGTACTCCAATATTGCCTAATTTCTGGCTTTTTTACTATGCCCATATGAAACACCAGACCCCAAAACGTCATCATCTCTACTGCATCTACAGGGGTCCACCTAGCAAATGATGACGTGGGGTTTTGAGCAATAAACTGCTGTGCATATAAATTAGTTTGATCCACCATTAAATTTATAAAATCATCAGAGAAAAATAATTTGAAAAAGTCAATTTCTCTGAGACCTGTGGAATCAAATTGGATTCCTGGGATGGCCAAAAACTCAGGAACCTGGGGCTCAAAATTGTCTGGTGGTGGGGTCCATACGAGATCAATTATTGGGGGGGGGTCTCAGCTGCTCTACGGAGGCGTCTTTGAGGGGGTCCCTCATCACTAGAGGAGGAAGAGGAGCTTAAGATGAATCCTTCAAATTCCCCGCTTGCCTCACTGGCTGTGTCAGAGTCAGAGGCAAGCATGGCATATGCCTCCTCCGCTGAATACATTCTTCTGGATGACTGGGATGACATTTGGGATGACATTTGGGATGCCATTTTTATTTTTGTGTTTCTGGTAGTTAAATGTTTCAACACGTGTATAGTGTAGGGGGGGTACAAACTTTATTTCAACCCGGGGGGTATGTAGTGTGTAGTGTGTATGTAGTGCAGAAAAAAAAAAAAAAAAAAAGGTCCTGCGCCAAAAATTGAGCACAGATGTTGGTCAGTAACGTCCGTCACTGAACAGCGCTCAAAGGCAACAGGAATTTGATCAAAAAAAAAAAAAATAGATCAACCCTGTGCCGAAAAAGCTGATCAGTGATGTACGTCACTGATCAGCGCACAGTGGCCACAGGACACCCACAAAATCACAGTGTGTGTAAAAAAAAAAAATTAAAAAAAGACCCCACAGCACCCTCAAAAAAAAAAAAAAAGGTGATCAGTGATGCGACACTGATTACCAGTGAGGGGCAGCAGGTGCACAACCTTTGGTGCAACTGACAGTGCAACTGGCAGCAACTGACAGGTATATATAAAAAAAAAAAACCTGCACCCCCAAAAAGTTGCTGATCAGCACAGATATACTGATCAGCACAAAAGGGGGGGTAGCAGACACAAAATATAGCATTCTCTATCACTCTCTGTCACTATCTCTCTCTATCTCTCTATCTCTCACTATCTATCACTATCTATCACTCTATGACACTGCAGCAGCAGCACTGACAGTTATATATATATATATAAAAAAAGCCCTTGCACCCCCAAAAAGTTGCTGTTCAGCACAGATATACTGATCAGCACAAAAGGGGGGTAGCAGACACAAAATATAGCACTCTCTATCACTCTCTGTCACTATCTCTCTCTATCTCTCTATCTCTCACTATCTATCACTCTATGGCACTGCAGCAGCAGCACTGCACCCCCAAAAAGTTGCTGATCAGTTAATTTATACTGATCAGCACAAAAGGGGGGGCAGCAGTCAGTTGCACACGCAGCACAGCTGTATATAAATATAAAAAAGCCCCAGCACCCCCAAAAAGTTGCTGATCAGCACAGATATACTGATCAGCACAACAGGGGGGGGGGCAGCAGACACAAAATATAGCACTCTCTGTCACTATCTCTCTCTATCTCTCTCTATCTCTCTCTATCTCTCTATCTATAACTCTATCACAATGCAGCAGCAGCAGCACAACACAGGAAGTCACAAGAAGTCAGATCCAGGAAGCATCCAGCACACTACAAGCAGTGATCAGGTGATCAGGTAAGTATTTGCAAGGATCAGGTCAGTATATCACGGCAGATAGGCACGGTGACCGCACTGCACGCAATTCCAGACCGGAATGGCGTCTGCAGTGCAGTCACCGTTAGTTTAAATCACCCTCCATGGCTGTGATTGGTCCGTCGGTCCGACAGACCAATCACGGCCTTTGGGGGCGGGTGGGGTGAGGTGGGGTGACACCAGTGTCACCCTTACACCCCGTGGTGATTGGTGCTGTACTTTACAGCACCAATCACCACAGATCCCTGTGTCACCGGCGAACGTTATTTGCCGGTACACAGAAAACGCTGTAATTGGCTGTTCACATTTGAACAGCCAATCACAGCGATCGCCGACGGGGGGGAGGCATCGCCACCCCCCCTGGGCATGCAGGGACATGTCTGCTGTCAGGGACAGCAGACATGTTTAAACTGTCACCGCGTCTATAGACGCGGTGACAGTTTAAAGCCATGACGTACATTTATGCCATGCGTCGGGAAGTACATCCCGGCCATGACGTAAATGTACGTCAAATGTCGGGAAGGGGTTAAAAGGTGATTTCTACGATACCCCACTTTTGCGCGTCGGACCTCAACTTTTCCCGTAAACGCAGAAAAACCGCAATTTTCAGGAGAAACGAGACAGACATCCCCTCCCTCTGCCACCCACCCGCCCAACTTACAGCCAGCCATTAGACATGCACAGATAGTTCTGAGGGTCTGTCTGTGATGTCATAAAGGGCCTGCTGATCAATGGGCAGCTTTCAAATTGGCTGCTGTATTTGATTGACAGATGGAAGCTGGCAGCTGATTGGCTGTCTAGCCTAAAGTGCTTTACACACCTCCCTGATGGTACCACTGGCTAAGACTCCACCTCAGCTCATTGGGTAATGAAAAATTTAGAACAATTGATGGATGAAAGCAGGCAGGCCGGCCATTTTGGGACGCTCATTGGACTTGTTTAATGCAATGCACCTTTGTATTTTCACATGCATTCGCTTCATGCTGTAACCACTGTGCATAAAAATGTGGAAACATGGCATACAGTGTATCATTTGGTGTCTAAATCATGTTTCCCATGTTTTTCCTTCCCAGATACTAGCCATTTGAGTGTTTGGAGCACTTTTTAGCTAAAATCCTCCTACGGGGCCTAACTGCATATGCTAAAGCCTGCCTATTTTGAATGGTCTAGTGGCCCCTGCAACCTCCAAAAATATCAGGACTTACTTCCCCAATAACCTGCTAACTCACCCCTGAAATACATACTTATTCACCCTATTTTGTTAATTGGACTCATTTCTCATTTAAAATGCCAGTTTTTGGGGGGCCAGAAATCTGCGTCTTTAAAAGGTGATTTCTACGATACCCCACTTTTGCGCGTCGGACCTCAACTTTTCCCGTAAACGCAGAAAAGCCGCAATTTTCAGGAGAAACGAGACAGACATCCCCTCCCTCTGCCACCCACCCGCCCACTTGACAGCCAGCCAATAGACATGCACAGATAGTTCTGAGGGTCTGTCTGTGATGTCATAAAGGGCCTGCTGATCAATGGCAGCTTTCTGATTGGCTGCTGTATTTGATTGACAGATGGAAGCTGGCAGCTGATTGGCTGTCTAGCCTAAAGTGCTTTACACACCTCCCTGATGGTACCACTGGCTAAGACTCCACCTCAGCTCATTGGGTAATGAAAAATTTAGAACAATTGATGGATGAAAGCAGGCAGGCCGGCCATTTTGGGACGCTCATTGGACTTGTTTAATGCAATGCACCTTTGTATATTCACATGCATTCGCTTCATGCTGTAACTACTGTGCATACAAATTTGGAAACATGGCATACAGTGTATCATTTGGTGTCTAAGTCATGTTTCCCATATTTTCCCTTCCCAGATACTAGCCCGTTTGAGTGTTTGGGGCACTTTTTTAGCTAAAATCATCCTACGGGGCCTAACTGCATATGCTAAAGCCTGCCTATTTTGAATGGTGTAGTGGCCCCTGCAACCTCCAAAAATATCAGGACTTACTTTCCCAATAACCTGCTAACTCACCCCTGAAATACATACTTATTCACCCTATTTTGTTCATTGGACTCATTTCTCATTTGAAATGCCCATATTTGGGGGGCCAGAAATGTGCGTCTTTAAAAGGTGATTTCTACGATACCCCACTTTTGCGCGTCGGACCTCAACTTTTCCCGTAAACGCAGAAAAACCGCAATTTTCAGGAGAAACGAGACAGACATCCCCTCCCTCTGCCACCCACCCGCCCAACTGACAGCCAGCCATTAGACATGCACAGATAGTTCTGAGGGTCTGTCTGTGATGTCATTAAGGGCCTGCTGATCAATGGGCAGCTTTCAAATTGGCTGCTGTATTTGATTGACAGATGGAAGCTGGCAGCTGATTGGCTGTCTAGCCTAAAGTGCTTTACACACCTCCCTGATGATACCACTGGCTAAGACTCCACCTCAGCTCATTGGGTAATGAAAAATATAGAACAATTGATGGATGAAAGCAGGCAGGCCGGCCATTTTGGGACGCTCATTGGACTTGTTTAATGCAATGCACCTTTGTATTTTCACATGCATTCGCTTCATGCTGTAACCACTGTGCATAAAAATTTGGAAACATGGCATACAGTGTATCATTTGGTGTCTAAGTCATGTTTCCCATATTTTCCCTTCCCAGATACAAGCCCGTTTGAGTGTTTGGGGCACTTTTTAGCTAAAATCATCCTACGGGGCCTAACTGCATATGCTAAAGCCTTCCTTTTTTTGAATGGTGTAGTTGCCCCTGCAACCTCCAAAAATATTAGGACTTACTTCCCCAATAACCTGCTAACTCACCCCTGAAATACATACTTATTCACCCTATTTTGTTCATTGGACTAATTTCTCATTTGAAATGCCCATTTTTGGGGAGCCAGAAATGTGCGTCTTTAAAAGGTGATTTCTACGATACCCCACTTTTGCCCGTCGGATCTCAACTTTTCCCGTAAACGCAGAAAAACCGCAATTTTCAGGAGAAACGAGACAGACATCCCCTCCCTCTGCCACCCACCCGCCCAACTGAAAGCCAGCCATTAGACATGCACAGATAGTTCTGAGGGTCTGTCTGTGATGTCATAAAGGGCCTGCTGATCAATGGGCAGCTTTCTGATTGGCTGCTGTATTTGATTGACAGATGGAAGCTGGCAGCTGATTGGCTGTCTAGCCTAAAGTGCTTTACACACCTCCCTGATGGTACCACTGGCTAAGACTCCACCTCAGCTCATTGGGTAATGAAAAATTTAGAACAATTGATGGATGAAAGCAGGCAGGCCGGCCATTTTGGGACGCTCATTGGACTTGTTTCATGCAATGCACCTTTGTATTTTCACATGCATTCGCTTCATGCTGTAACCACTGTGCATAAAAATTTGGAAACATGGCATACAGTGTATCATTTGGTGTCTAAGTCATGTTTCCCATGTTTTTCCTTCCCAGATACAGTACTAGCCATTTGAGTGTTTGGGGCACTTTTTAGCTAAAATCATCCTACGGGGCCTAACTGCATATGCTAAAGCCTGCCTATTTTGAATGGTCTAGTGGCCCCTGCAACCTCCAAAAATATCAGGACTTACTTCCCCAATAACCTGCTAACTCACCCCTGAAATACATACTTATTCACCCTATTTTGTTAATTGGACTCATTTCTCATTTAAAATGCCAGTTTTTGGGGGGCCAGAAATGTGCGTCTTTAACCCCTTCCTGACACAGCCAGTTTTTGCCTTCCTGACAGAGCCCTTTTTTTTCAAATCTGACATGTATCACTTAAGTGGGGATAACTTTTTTTTGCTTTTACTTATCCCAGTGATTTTGAGATTGTTTTCTCGTGACACATTGTACTTCAAGTTAGTGGTAAATTTGGGTCGATACAGTCTGTGTTTTTTTGTGAAAAATACCAAAATTTCGCAAAAAAATGGAAAATTTAGCAATTTGCAAAATGTTAAATTTTCTACTTGTGAGACAAATAATCATACCACTCAAAATAGTTAATAACTAACATAGACCATATGTCTACTTTATGTTTCCATCATTATTTCAACTTCCTTTTAAATTTTTTGGACACTAGTAGGCTTAAAATATGAATAGCAAATTCTCAAATTTTCAAGAAAATTTTAAACACTGATTTTTTTAGGGACCAGTTCAGTTCTGATGAGACTTTGAGGGACTTGTATGTGAGACACCCCCATAAATGATGCCATTTCAAAAACTGCACCCCTCACAGTATTCAAAACAGCATTTTGGAAGTTTGTTAACCCTTTAGGTGTTTCACAGGAATTAAAACAAAGTGTAGGTGAAATTTCAAAATTTCATTTTTTTTGCAGATTTGCAATTTTAATACATTTTTCTAAGGAACACAGTACATTTTACTAGAGAAATGTGACTAAAAATTGATTCCCCCAATTCTTTTGTTTTCATAAATATCCTATATGTGGCCCTAGTGTGCACGTTGACCAAACCACAGGCTTCATAATAGAAGGAGCACCTACTTGATTTTGGAGCCTCCTTTTTATGAGATTATTTTTTAGGCACCATGTAGGTTTCTAGGCACCATAAGATGCTAAAAGTTAGGAACCCCCCCACAAGTGACCCCATTTTGCAAACTACACCCCTCAGGGAATTCATCTAGGGGTATAATGTACATTTCAAAACCCCAGGGGTTTCACCAATTGTGGTACAACTGGGCAGTGAAAATGAAAAATTAAATTTTTTACACAAAAATGCAGTTCTGGCTCAAAATTTTTCATTTTCACAAGGAATGAAGGAGACAAAGCACCCCAAAATCTGTGCCCCAATTTCTCCCGAGTACGGCAATGCCTCACATGTGACCAAAAAATACCATTTGGGTGCATGGCAGGACTCAGAAGGGAAGGAGTGATTTTTGTATTTTGCAGCTCAGATTCTGGTGGAATTTTGGTGGGTGCTATGTCGCATTAGCAAGACTCCCAAAGCACCAATACAGTGGAAGCCCCCCACAAGTGACCCCATTTTGCAAACTACACCCCTCAGGGAATTCATCTAGGGGTATAGTGTACATTTCAAACCCCCAGGGGTTTCACCAATTTTGATACAACTGGGCTGTGCAAATGAAAAATTACATTTTTTACACAAAAATGCAGTTCTGGCTCCAAATTTGTCATTTTCACAAGGAATGAAGGAGACAAAGCACCCCAAAATCTGTGCCCCAATTTCTCCCGAGTACGGCAATGCCTCACATGTGACCAAAAAATACCATTTGGGTGCATGGCAGGACTCAGAAGGGAAGGAGTGATTTTTGTATTTTGCAGCTCAGATTCTGGTGGAATTTTGGTGGGTGCTATGTCGCATTAGCAAAACCCCCAAAGCACCAATACAGTGGAAGCCCCCCACAAGTGACCCCATTTTGCAAACTACACCCCTCAGGGAATTCATCTAGGGGTATAGTGTACATTTCAAACCCCCAGGGGTTTCACCAATTTTGATACAACTGGGCTGTGCAAATGAAAAATTACATTTTTTTACACAAAAATGCAGTTCTGGCTCAAAATTTTTCATTTTCACAAGGAATGAAGGAGACAAAGCACCCCAAAATCTGTGCCCCAATTTCTCCCGAGTACGGCAATGCCTCACATGTGACCAAAAAATACCATTTGGGTGCATGGCAGGACTCAGAAGGGAAGGAGTGATTTTTGTATTTTGCAGCTCAGATTCTGGTGGAATTTTGGTGGGTGCTATGTCGCATTAGCAAGACCCCCAAAGCACCAATACAGTGGAAGCCCTCCCCACAAGTGACCCCATTTTGCAAACTACACCCCTCAGGGAATTCATCTAGGGGTATAATGTACATTTCAGACCCCCAGGGGTTTCACCAATTGTGGTACAACTGGGCAGTGAAAATGAAAAATTAAATTTTTTACACAAAAATGCAGTTCTGGCTCAATATTTTTCATTTTCACAATTAATGAAGGAGACAAAGCACCCCAAAATCTGTGCCACAATTTCTCCCGAGTACGGCAATGCCTCACATGTGACCAAAAAATACCATTTGGGTGCATGGCAGGACTCAGAATGGAAGGAGTGATTTTTGTATTTTGCAGCTCAGATTCTGGTGGAATTTTGGTGGGTGCTATGTCGCATTAGCAAGACCCCCAAAGCACCAATACAGTGGAACCCCCCCACAAGTGACCCCATTTTGCAAACTACACCCCTCAGGGAATTCATCTAGGGGTATAGTGTACATTTCAAACCCCCAGGGGTTTCACCAATTTTGATACAACTGGGCTGTGCAAATGAAAAATTACATTTTTTTACACAAAAATGCAGTTCTGGCTCAAAATTTTTCATTTTCATAAGGTATGAAGGAGAAAAAGCACCCCAAAATCTGTGCCCCAATTTCTCCCGAGTACGGCAATGTCTCACATGTGACCAAAAAATACCAGTTGGGTGCATGGCAGGACTCAGAAGGGAAGGAGTGATTTTTGGATTTTGCGGCTCAGATTCTGGTGGAATGAATGGTGGGTGCTATGTGGCATTAGCAAGACCCCCGAAGCACGGTGAAATGATGAACCTATATATTTTACCATATTTTAAAACACTCCTTTATACATAGGCCGGGTTTGTCGGGGCAAGTGTCACACTGGAAAATAGTTTGCTTTCTTATTCCCTTTTTATAGCAAACTTTGCACCTTTTTTGTGTCCTGCCCTTTTTTCCAGTGGAGGGGATTTCATCAGGAAAATGCTGCCCTGGTACAATACGGGGGCCAGTACTAGAAGTACTGGGGCCCTCTGCCTGCTGGTTCCCAAATATTAGGCTCTTTATGACTTCCTCTTGAAAGTGCATAAATGTCCCCCTCTGGCTGGTAGAACGGAATAGCACGTAAGCGTTATACAGTGCCATCTGGATGATATACACGGCCAGCTTCTTGTACCAGATTTTTGTTTTCCGCAGGGCACTGTACGGCTTCAGTACCTGATCTGAAAGATCCACTCCGCCCATGTACTTATTGTAATCCAGGATACAATTAGGTTTTGAGGTGTGGGTACTGGTACCTCGTACAGGGACGGAGGTGGTACTGTCTCCGTGAATTGTTGTCAGTATAAGGACATCCCTCTTGTCCTTATATTTGACCAACAACATATTTTCGGTGCATATTCCCCTGCTTTCACCCCTTCTCATTACTTGGGCAATGTGCGTTTTTGGGAGGCCTCTTTGGTTCTTGCGCACAGTACCGCAAGCTGCTGTACCTCTTGAACCAAGGGCCTTAAACAGGGGGATGCTAGTGTAAAAGTTATCCACATAGAGGTGATAACCTTTATCCAGGAAGGGGTGCACTAAATCCCAGACAATTTTTCCACTAACACCTACGAGGGAGGGGGGGCATTCTGGCGGTTCAATTCTTGAATCCTTCCCTTCATATACCCTAAACCTGTGAGTGTACCCTGAGGTGCTTTCACACAGCTTATACATTTTTATGCCATACCTTGCCCTCTTACTGGGAAGGTACTGGCGGAATTTAACCCTTCCTTTAAAATGTATAAGGGACTCGTCTATGCAAATGAATTTATCTGGGATGTACATCTCTGGAAATTTGGCACTGAAATGATCAATGACCGGCCTGACTTTGAATAGCCGGTCAAAGGTGGGATCATCTCTGGGTGGGCACTGTGCATTATCGTTGTAATGCAAAAATTTAAGGATTAACTCAAAACGAGTCCGGGTCATGGCCATACGGTAAAGTGGGGTGCTGTACAGAACATCTGTACTCCAATATTGCCTAATTTCTGGCTTTTTTACTATGCCCATATGAAACACCAGACCCCAAAACGTCATCATCTCTACTGCATCTACAGGGGTCCACCTAGCAAATGATGACGTGGGGTTTTGAGCAATAAACTGCTGTGCATATAAATTAGTTTGGTCCACCATTAAATTTATAAAATCATCAGAGAAAAATAATTTGAAAAAGTCAATTTCTCTGAGACCTGTGGAATCAAATTGGATTCCTGGGATGGCCAAAAACTCAGGAACCTGGGGCTCAAAATTGTCTGGTGGTGGGGTCCATACGAGATCAATTATTGGGGGGGGGTCTCAGCTGCTCTACGGAGGCGTCTTTGAGGGGGTCCCTCATCACTAGAGGAGGAAGAGGAGCTTAAGATGAATCCTTCAAATTCCCCGCTTGCCTCACTGGCTGTGTCAGAGTCAGAGGCAAGCATGGCATATGCCTCCTCCGCTGAATACATTCTTCTGGATGACTGGGATGACATTTGGGATGACATTTGGGATGCCATTTTTATTTTTGTGTTTCTGGTAGTTAAATGTTTCAACACGTGTATAGTGTAGGGGGGGTACAAACTTTATTTCAACCCGGGGGGTATGTAGTGTGTAGTGTGTATGTAGTGCAGAAAAAAAAAAAAAAAAGGTCCTGCGCCAAAAATTTAGCACAGATGTTGGTCAGTAACGTCCGTCACTGAACAGCGCTCAAAGGCAACAGGAATTTGATCAAAAAAAAAAAAAATAGATCAACCCTGTGCCGAAAAAGCTGATCAGTGATGTACGTCACTGATCAGTGCACAGTGGCCACAGGACACCCACAAAATCACAGTGTGTGTAAAAAAAAAATTAAAAAAAGACCCCACAGCACCCTCAAAAAAAAAAAAAAAAAGGTGATCAGTGATGCGACACTGATTACCAGTGAGGGGCAGCAGGTGCACAACCTTTGGTGCAACTGACAGTGCAACTGGCAGCAACTGACAGGTATATATAAAAAAAAACCCTGCACCCCCAAAAAGTTGCTGATCAGCACAGATATACTGATCAGCACAAAAGGGGGGGTAGCAGACACAAAATATAGCATTCTCTATCACTCTCTGTCACTATCTCTCTCTATCTCTCTATCTCTCACTATCTATCACTATCTATCACTCTATGACACTGCAGCAGCAGCACTGACAGTTATATATATATAAAAAAAGCCCTTGCACCCCCAAAAAGTTGCTGTTCAGCACAGATATACTGATCAGCACAAAAGGGGGGTAGCAGACACAAAATATAGCACTCTCTATCACTCTCTGTCACTATCTCTCTCTATCTCTCTATCTCTCACTATCTATCACTCTATGGCACTGCAGCAGCAGCACTGCACCCCCAAAAAGTTGCTGATCAGTTAATTTATACTGATCAGCACAAAAGGGGGGGCAGCAGTCAGTTGCACACGCAGCACAGCTGTATATAAATATAAAAAAGCCCCAGCACCCCCAAAAAGTTGCTGATCAGCACAGATATACTGATCAGCACAACAGGGGGGGGGGGCAGCAGACACAAAATATAGCACTCTCTGTCACTATCTCTCTCTATCTCTCTCTATCTCTCTCTATCTCTCTATCTATAACTCTATCACAATGCAGCAGCAGCAGCACAACACAGGAAGTCACAAGAAGTCAGATCCAGGAAGCATCCAGCACGCTACAAGCAGTGATCAGGTGATCAGGTAAGTATTTGCAAGGATCAGGTCAGTATATCACGGCAGATAGGCACGGTGACCGCACTGCACGCAATTCCAGACCGGAATGGCGTCTGCAGTGCAGTCACCGTTAGTTTAAATCACCCTCCATGGCTGTGATTGGTCCGTCGGTCCGACAGACCAATCACGGCCTTTGGGGGCGGGTGGGGTGAGGTGGGGTGACACCAGTGTCACCCTTACACCCCGTGGTGATTGGTGCTGTACTTTACAGCACCAATCACCACCGATCCCTGTGTCACCAGCGAACGTTATTCGCCGGTACACAGAAAACGCTGTAATTGGCTGTTCACATTTGAACAGCGATCGCCGACGGGGGGGAGGCATCGCCACCCCCCCTGGGCATGCAGGGACATGTCTGCTGTCAGGGACAGCAGACATGTTTAAACTGTCACCGCGTCTATAGACGCGGTGACAGTTTAAAGCCATGACGTACATTTATGCCATACGTCGGGAAGTAAATCCCGGCCATGACGTAAATGTACGTCAAATGTCGGGAAGGGGTTAAAAGGTGATTTCTACGATACCCCACTTTTGCGCGTCGGACCTCACCTTTTCCCGTAAACGCAGAAAAACCGCAATTTTCAGGAGAAACGAGACAGACATCCCCTCCCTCTGCCACCCACCCGCCCAACTTACAGCCAGCCATTAGACATGCACAGATAGTTCTGAGGGTCTGTCTGTGATGTCATAAAGGGCCTGCTGATCAATGGGCAGCTTTCAAATTGGCTGCTGTATTTGATTGACAGATGGAAGCTGGCAGCTGATTGGCTGTCTAGCCTAAAATGCTTTACACACCTCCCTGATGGTACCACTGGCTAAGACTCCACCTCAGCTCATTGGGTAATGAAAAATATAGAACAATTGATGGATGAAAGCAGGCAGGCCGGCCATTTTGGGACGCTCATTGGACTTGTTTAATGCAATGCACCTTTGTATTTTCACATGCATTCGCTTCATGCTGTAACCACTGTGCATAAAAATTTGGAAACATGGCATACAGTGTATCATTTGGTGTCTAAGTCATGTTTCCCATATTTTCCCTTCCCAGATACAAGCCCGTTTGAGTGTTTGGGGCACTTTTTAGCTAAAATCATCCTACGGGGCCTAACTGCATATGCTAAAGCCTTCCTTTTTTTGAATGGTGTAGTTGCCCCTGCAACCTCCAAAAATATTAGGACTTACTTCCACAATAACCTGCTAACTCACCCCTAAAATACATACTTATTCACCCTATTTTGTTCATTGGACTTATTTCTCATTTGAAATGCCCTTTTTTGGGGGGCCAGAAATGTGCGTCTTTAAAAGGTGATTTCTACGATACCCCACTTTTGCGCGTCGGACCTCAACTTTTCCCGTAAACGCAGAAAAAACGCAATTTACAGGAGAAACGAGACAGACATCCCCTCCCTCTGCCACCCACCCGCCCAACTGAAAGCCAGCCATTAGACATGCACAGATAGTTCTGAGGGTCTGTCTGTGATGTCATAAAGGGCCCTCTAATCAATGGGCAGCTTTCTGATTGGCTGCTGTATTTGATTGACAGATGGAAGCTGGCAGCTGATTGGCTGTCTAGCCTAAAGTGCTTTACACACCTCCCTGATGGTACCACTGGCTAAGACTCCACCTCAGCTCATTGGGTAATGAAAAATTTAGAACAATTGATGGATGAAAGCAGGCAGGCCGGCCATTTTGGGACGCTCAGTGGACTTGTTTAATGCAATGCACCTTTGTATATTCACATGCATTCGCTTCATGCTGTAACCACTGTGCATAAAAATTTGGAAACATGGCATACAGTGTATCATTTGGTGTCTAAGTCATGTTTCCCATATTTTCCCTTCCCAGATACAAGCCCGTTTGAGTGTTTGGGGCACTTTTTAGCTAAAATCATCCTACGGGGCCTAACTGCATATGCTAAAGCCTTCCTTTTTTTGAATGGTGTAGTTGCCCCTGCAACCTCCAAAAATATTAGGACTTACTTCCACAATAACCTGCTAACTCACCCCTAAAATACATACTTATTCACCCTATTTTGTTCATTGGACTTATTTCTCATTTGAAATGCCCATTTTTGGGGGGCCAGAAATGTGCGTCTTTAAAAGGTGATTTCTACGATACCCCACTTTTGCGCGTCGGACCTCAACTTTTCCCGTAAACGCAGAAAAACCGCAATTTTCAGGAGAAACGAGACAGACATCCCCTCCCTCTGCCACCCACCCGCCCAACTGACAGCCAGCCATTAGACATGCACAGATAGTTCTGAGGGTCTGTCTGTGATGTCATAAAGGGCCTGCTGATCAATGGGCTGCTTTCTGATTGGCTGCTGTATTTGATTGACAGATGGAAGCTGGCAGCTGATTGGCTGTCTAGCCTAAAGTGCTTTACACACCTCCCTGATGGTACCACTGGCTAAGACTCCACCTCAGCTCATTGGGTAATGAAAAATTTAGAACAATTGATGGATGAAAGCAGGCAGGCCGGCCATTTTGGGACGCTCAGTGGACTTGTTTAATGCAATGCACCTTTGTATATTCACATGCATTCGCTTCATGCTGTAACCACTGTGCATAAAAATTTGGAAACATGGCATACAGCGTATCATTTGGTGTCTAAGTCATGTTTCCCATATTTTCCCTTCCCAGATACAAGCCCGTTTGAGTGTTTGGGACACTTTTTAGCTAAAATCATCCTACAGGGCCTAACTGCATATGCTAAAGCCTGCCTATTTTGAATGGTGTAGTGGCCCCTGCAACCGCCAAAAATATTAGGACTTACTTCCCCAATAACCTGCTAACTCACCCCTGAAATACATACTTATTCACCCTATTTGTTCATTGGACTCATTTCTCATTTGAAATGCCCATTTTTGGGGGGCCAGAAATGTGCGTCTTTAAAAGGTGATTTCTACGATACCCCACTTTTGCGCGTCAGACCTCAACTTTTCCCGTAAACGCAGAAAAAACGCAATTTTCAGGAGAAACGAGACAGACATCCCCTCCCTCTGCCACCCACCCGCCCAACTGACAGCCAGCCATTAGACATGCACAGATAGTTCTGAGGGTCTGTCTGTGATGTCATAAAGGGCCTGCTGATCAATGGGCAGCTTTCTGATTGGCTGCTGTATTCGATTGACAGATGGAAGCTGGCAGCTGATTGGCTGTCTAGCCTAAAGTGCTTTACACACCTCCCTGATGGTACCACTGGCTAAGACTCCACCTCAGCTCATTGAGTAATGAAAAATTTAGAACAATTGATGGATGAAAGCAGGCAGGCCGGCCATTTTGGGATGGTCAGTGGACTTGTTTAATGCAATGCACCTTTGTATATTCACATGCATTCGCTTCATGCTGTAACCACTGTGCATAAAAATTTGGAAACATGGCATACAGTGTATCATTTGGTGTCTAAGTCATGTTTCCCATGTTTTTCCTTCCCAGATACTAGCCCGTTTGAGTGTTTGGGGCACTTTTTAGCTAAAATCATCCTACGGGGCCTAACTGCATATGGTAAAGCCTGCCTATTTTGAATGGTCTAGTGGCCCCTGCAACCTCCAAAAATATCAGGACTTACTTCCCCAATAACCTGCTAACTCACCCCTGAATTACATACTTATTCACCCTATTTTGTTCATTGGACTCATTTCTCATTTGAAATGCCCATTTTTGGGGCGCCAGAAATGTGCGTCTTTAAAAGGTGATTTCTACGATACCCCAGTTTTGCGCGTCGGACCTCAACTTTTCCCGTAAACGCAGAAAAAACGCAATTTTCAGGAGAACGAGACAGACATCCCCTCCCTCTGCCACCCACCCGCCCAACTGACAGCCAGCCATTAGACATGCACAGATAGTTCTGAGGGTCTGTCTGTGATGTCATAAAGGGCCTGCTGATCAATGGGCAGCTTTCAAATTGCTGCTGTATTTGATTGACAGATGGAAGCTGGCAGCTGATTGGCTGTCAAGCCTAAAGTGCTTTACACACCTCCCTGATGGTACCACTGGCTAAGGTTCCACCTCAGCTCATTGGGTAATGAAAAATATAGAACAATTGATGGATGAAAGCAGGCAGGCCGGCCATTTTGGGACGCTCATTGGACTTGTTTAATGCAATGTACTTTTGTTTATTCATATGCATTCGCTTCATGCTGTAACCACTGTGCATAAAAATTTGGAAACATGGCATACAGTGCTTTATTTGGTGTCTAAGTCATGTTTGCCATATTTTCCCTTCCCAGATACAAGCCTGTTTGAGTGTTTGGGGCACTTTTTAGCTAAAATCAACCTACAGGGCCTAACTGCATATGCTAAAGCCTGCCTATTTTGAATGGTGTAGTGGCCCCTGCAACCTCCAAAAATATCAGGACTTACTTCCCCAATAACCTGCTAACTCATAGAAGCTAAGCAGTGTTGGGCCTTGTTAGTACTTGGGTGGGAGACCACATGGAAACACCAGGTGCTGTAGGTTTTTTCACATTACTTGCAAATTGTTAATATCATGCTAATATCATGCTAATATCAAATTGCTAATATCATGTCCTGTAGGTCTTTTTACATTACCAACACTTGATTTTTTTCAGTAATCCAATACAGTTAGGAAACTTTTTTATTAGCTTACCTGGTGATAGAAGCAGAAGAGGGCAAAAAAGTGCCTGTATCTCACCTACAGCCATACCACATTGGATAGGCCCAATCTCGTCTGATCTTGGAAGTTAAGCAGTGTTGGGCCTGGTTAGTACTTGGGTGGGAGACCACATGGGAACACCAGGTGCTGTAGGTTTTTTCACATTACTGGCAAATTGTTTTTATTCTCTAGCTATTTAAATTGGAAACTTTTTCTTTTTATTGCCAGCACTGACATTTGGAAGAGGTCAAACAGACACAATAGCCATCACCTAAAGACTTACCACACTGTTTAGGCCCAATTCCAACTGCTTTTGGCAGCTAAACAGTGTTGAGCCTCTTTAGTAGTTTAATTTAAGACCCCCTGCTAATATAATGTCCTGTAGGTCTTTTTACATTACCAACACATGATTTTTTTCATTAAGCCAATACAGTTAGGAAACTTTTTTAATTAGCTTACCTGGTGATAGAAGTAGAAGAGGGCAAAAAATTGCCTGTATCTCACCTACAGCCATACCACATTGGATAGGCCCAATCTCGTCTGATCTTGGAAGCTTAGCAGTGTTGGGCCTGGTTAGTACTTGGGTGGGAGACCACATGGGAACACCAGGTGCTGTAGGTTTTTTCACATTACAGGCAAATTGTTTTTATTCTCTAGCTATTTAAATTGGAAACTTTTTCTTTTTATTGCCAGTACAGACATTTGGAAGAGGTCAAACAGACACAATAGCCATCACCTAAAGACTTACCACACTGTTTAGGCCCAATTCCAACTGCTTTTGGCAGCTAAACAGTGTTGAGCCTGTTTAGTAGTTTAATTTAAGACCCCCTGCTAATATCATGTCCTGTAGGTCTTTTTACATTACCAACACATGATTTTTTTCAGTAAGCCAATACAGTTAGGAAACTTTTTTATTAGCTTACCTGGTGATAGAAGTAGAAGAGGGCAAAAAAAGTGCCTGTATCTCACCTACAGCCATACCACATTGGATAGGCCCAATCTCGTCTGATCTTGGAAGCTAAGCAGTGTTGGGCCTGGTTAGTACTTGGGTGGGAGACCACCTGGGAACACCAGGTGCTGTAGGTTTTTTCACATTACTGGCAAATTGTTTTTATTCTCTAGCTATTTAAATTGGAAACTTTTTCTTTTTATTGCCAGCACAGACATTTGGAAGAGGTCAAACAGACACAATAGCCATCACCTAAAGATTTACCACACTGTTTAGGCTCAATTCCAACTGCTTTTGGCAGCTAAACAGTGTTGAGCCTCTTTTGTAGTTTAATTTAAGCCCCCCTGCTAATATCATGTCCTGTAGGTCTTTTTACATTACCAACACATGATTTTTTTTAGTAAGCCAATACAGTTAGGAAACTTTTGTATTAGCTTACCTGGTGATAGAAGTAGAAGAGGGCAAAAAAGTGCCTGTATCTAACCTACAGCCATACCACATTGGATAGGCCCAATCTCGTCTGATCTTGGAAGCTAAGCAGTGTTGGGCCTGGTTAGTACTTGGGTGGGAGACCACCTGGGATTACCAGGTGCTGTAGGTTTTTCACATTACTGGCAAATTGTTTTTATTCTCTAGCTATTTATATTGGAAACTTTTTCTTTTTATTGCCAGCACAGACATTTGGAAGAGGTCAAACAGACACAATAGCCATCACCTAAAGACTTACCACACTGTTTAGGCTCAATTCCAACTGCTTTTGGCAGCTAAACAGTGTTGAGCCTCTTTTGTAGTTTAATTTAAGACCCCCTGCTAATATCATGTCCTGTAGGTCTTTTTACATTACCAACACATGATTTTTTTCAGTAAGCCAATACAGTTAGGAAACTTTTGTATTAGCTTACCAGGTGATAGAAGTAGAAGAGGGCAAAAAAGTGCTTTTAACTCACCTACAGCCATACCACATTGGATAGGCCCAATCTCGTCTGATCTTTGAAGCTAAGCAGTGTTGGGCCTGGTTAGTACTTGGGTGGGAGACCACATGGGAACACCAGGTGCTGTAGGTTTTTTCACATTACTGGCAAATTGTTTTTATTCTCTAGCTATTTAAATTGGAAACTTTTTCTTTTTATTGCCAGTACAGACATTTGGAAGAGGTCAAACAGACACAATAGCCATCACCTCAAGACTTACCACACTGTTTAGGCCCAATTCCAACTGCTTTTGACAGCTAAACAGTGTTGAGCCTCTTTAGTAGTTTAATTTAAGACCCCCTGCTAATATCATGTCCTGTAGGTCTTTTTACATTACCAACACATGATTTTTTTCAGTAAGCCAATACAGTTAGGAAACTTTTTTATTAGCTTACCTGGTGATAGAAGTAGAAGAGGGCAAAAAAGTGCCTGTATCTCACCTACAGCCATACCACATTGGATAGGCCCAATCTCGTCTGATCTTGAAAGCTAAGCAGTGTTGGGTCTGGTTAGTACTTGGGTGGGAGACCACATGGGAACACCAGGTGCTGTAGGTTTTTTCACATTACAGGCAAATTGTTTTTATTCTCTAGCTATTTAAATTGGAAACTTTTTCTTTTTATTGCCAGTACAGACATTTGGAAGAGGTCAAACAGACACAATAGCCATCACCTAAAGACTTACCACACTGTTTAGGCCCAATTCCAACTGCTTTTGGCAGCTAAACAGTGTTGAGCCTCTTTAGTAGTTTAATTTAAGACCCCCTGCTAATATCATGTCCTGTAGGTCTTTTTACATTACCAACACATGATTTTTTTCAGTAAGCCAATACAGTTAGGAAACTTTTGTATTAGCTTACCTGGTGATAGAAGTAGAAGAGGGCAAAAAAGTGCCTGTATCTCACCTACAGCCATACCACATTGGATAGGCCCAATCTCGTCTGATGTTGGAAGCTAAGCAGTGTTGGGCCTGGTTAGTACTTGGGTGGGAGACCACATGGGAACACCAGGTGCTGTAGGTTTTTTCACATTACTGGCAAATTGTTTTTATTCTCTAGCTATTTAAATTGGAAACTTTTTCTTTTTATTGCCAGTACAGACATTTGGAAGAGGTCAAACAGACACAATAGCCATCACCTAAAGACTTACCACACTGTTTAGGCCCAATTCCAACTGCTTTTGGCAGCTAAACAGTGTTGAGCCTCTTTAGTAGTTTAATTTAAGACCCCCTGCTAATATCATGTCCTGTAGGTCTTTTTACATTACCAACACATGATTTTTTTCAGTAAGCCAATACAGTTAGGAAACTTTTGTATTAGCTTACCTGGTGATAGAAGTAGAAGAGGGCAAAAAAGTGCCTATAGCTCACCTACAGCCATACCACATTGGATAGGCCCAATCTCGTCTGATCTTTGAAGCTTAGCAGTGTTGGGCCTGGTTAGTACTTGGGTGGGAGACCACATGGGAACACCAGGTGCTGTAGGTTTTTTCACATTACAGGAAAATTGTTTTTATTCTCTAGCTATTTAAATTGGAAACTTTTTCTTTTTATTGCCAGTACAGACATTTGGAAGAGGTCAAACAGACACAATAGCCATCACCTAAAGACTTACCACACTGTTTAGGCCCAATTCCAACTGCTTTTGGCAGCTAAACAGTGTTGAGCCTGTTTAGTAGTTTAATTTAAGACCCCCTGCTAATATCATGTCCTGTAGGTCTTTTTACATTACCAACACATGATTTTTTTCAGTAAGCCAATACAGTTAGGAAACTTTTTTATTAGCTTACCTGGTGATAGAAGTAGAAGAGGGCAAAAAAGTGCCTGTATCTCACCTACAGCCATACCACATTGGATAGGCCCAATCTCGTCTGATCTTTGAAGCTTAGCAGTGTTGGGCCTGGTTAGTACTTGGGTGGGAGACCACATGGGAACACCAGGTGCTGTAGGTTTTTTCACATTACAGGAAAATTGTTTTTATTCTCTAGCTATTTAAATTGGAAACTTTTTCTTTTTATTGCCAGCACAGACATTTGGAAGAGGTCAAACAGACACAATAGCCATCACCTAAAGACTTACCACACTGTTTAGGCTCAATTCCAACTGCTTTTGGCAGCTAAACAGTGTTGAGCCTCTTTTGTAGTTTCATTTAAGACCCCCTGCTAATATCATGTCCTGTAGGTCTTTTTACATTACCAACACATGATTTTTTTTAGTAAGCCAATACAGTTAGGAAACTTTTATATTAGCTTACCTGGTGATAGAAGTAGAAGAGGGCAAAAAAGTGCCTGTATCTCACCTACAGCCCTACCACATTGGATAGGCCCAATCTCGTCTGATCTTGGAAGCTAAGCAGTGTTGGGCCTGGTTAGTACTTGGGTGGGAGACCAAATGGGAACACCAGGTGCTGTAGGTTTTTTCACATTACAGGCAAATTGTTTTTATTCTCTGGCTATTTATATTGGAAACTTTTTCTTTTTATTGCCAGTACAGACATTTGGAAGAGGTCAAACAGACACAATAGCCATCACCTAAAGACTTACCACACTGTTTAGGCCCAATTCCAACTGCTTTTGGCAGCTAAACTGTGTTGAGCCTGTTTAGTAGTTTAATTTAAGACCCCCTGCTAATATCATGTCCTGTAGGTCTTTTTACATTACCAACACATGATTTTTTTCAGTAAGCCAATACAGTTAGGAAACTTTTTTATTAGCTTACCTGGTGATAGAAGTAGAAGAGGGCAAAAAAGTGCCTGTATCTCACCTACAGCCATACCACATTGGATAGGCCCAATCTCGTCTGATCTTTGAAGCTTAGCAGTGTTGGGCCTGGTTAGTACTTGGGTGGGAGACCACATGGGAACACCAGGTGCTGTAGGTTTTTTCACATTACAGGAAAATTGTTTTTATTCTCTAGCTATTTAAATTGGAAACTTTTTCTTTTTATTGCCAGCACAGACATTTGGAAGAGGTCAAACAGACACAATAGCCATCACCTAAAGACTTACCACACTGTTTAGGCCCAATTCCAACTGCTTTTGGCAGCTAAACATTGTTGAGCCTGTTTAGTAGTTTAATTTAAGACCCCCTGCTAATATCATGTCCTGTAGGTCTTTTTACATTACCAACACATGATTTTTTTCAGTAAGCCAATACAGTTAGGAAACTTTTTTATTAGCTTACCTGGTGATAGAAGTAGAAGAGGGCAAAAAAGTGCCTGTATCTCACCTACAGCCATACCACATTGGATAGGCCCAATCTCGTCTGATCTTTGAAGCTTAGCAGTGTTGGGCCTGGTTAGTACTTGGGTGGGAGACCACATGGGAACACAAGGTGCTGTAGGTTTTTTCACATTACAGGAAAATTGTTTTTATTCTCTAGCTATTTAAATTGGAAACTTTTTCTTTTTATTGCCAGCACAGACATTTGGAAGAGGTCAAACAGACACAATAGCCATCACCTAAAGACTTACCACACTGTTTAGGCTCAATTCCAACTGCTTTTGGCAGCTAAACAGTGTTGAGCCTCTTTTGTAGTTTCATTTAAGACCCCCTGCTAATATCATGTCCTGTAGGTCTTTTTACATTACCAACACATGATTTTTTTTAGTAAGCCAATACAGTTAGGAAACTTTTATATTAGCTTACCTGGTGATAGAAGAGGGCAAAAAAGTGCCTGTATCTCACCTACAGCCCTACCACATTGGATAGGCCCAATCTCGTCTGATCTTGGAAGCTAAGCAGTGTTGGGCCTGGTTAGTACTTGGGTGGGAGACCACATGGGAATACCAGGTGCTGTAGGTTTTTTCACATTACAGGCAAATTGTTTTTATTCTCTGGCTATTTATATTGGAAACTTTTTCTTTTTATTGCCAGTACAGACATTTGGAAGAGGTCAAACAGACACAATAGCCATCACCTAAAGACTTACCACACTGTTTAGGCCCAATTCCAACTGCTTTTGGCAGCTAAACAGTGTTGAGCCTGTTTAGTAGTTTAATTTAAGACCCCCTGCTAATATCATGTCCTGTAGGTCTTTTTACATTACCAACACATGATTTTTTTCAGTAAGCCAATACAGTTAGGAAACTTTTTTATTAGCTTACCTGGTGATAGAAGTAGAAGAGGGCAAAAAAGTGCCTGTATCTCACCTACAGCCATACCACATTGGATAGGCCCAATCTCGTCTGATCTTTGAAGCTTAGCAGTGTTGGGCCTGGTTAGTACTTGGGTGGGAGACCACATGGGAACACCAGGTGCTGTAGGTTTTTTCACATTACAGGAAAATTGTTTTTATTCTCTAGCTATTTAAATTGAAAACTTTTTCTTTTTATTGCCAGCACAGACATTTGGAAGAGGTCAAACAGACACAATAGCCATCACCTAAAGACTTACCACACTGTTTAGGCTCAATTCCAACTGCTTTTGGCAGCTAAACAGTGTTGAGCCTCTTTTGTAGTTTCATTTAAGACCCCCTGCTAATATCATGTCCTGTAGGTCTTTTTACATTACCAACACATGATTTTTTTTAGTAAGCCAATACAGTTAGGAAACTTTTATATTAGCTTACCTGGTGATAGAAGTAGAAGAGGGCAAAAAAGTGCCTGTATCTCACCTACAGCCCTACCACATTGGATAGGCCCAATCTCGTCTGATCTTGGAAGATAAGCAGTGTTGGGCCTGGTTAGTACTTGGGTGGGAGACCACATGGGAACACCAGGTGCTGTAGGTTTTTTCACATTACAGGCAAATTGTTTTTATTCTCTGGCTATTTATATTGGAAACTTTTTCTTTTTATTGCCAGCACAGACATTTAGAAGAGGTCAAACAGACACAATAGCCATCACCTAAAGACTTACCACACTGTTTAGGCTCAATTCCAACTGCTTTTGGCAGCTAAACAGTGTTGAGCCTCTTTAGTAGTTTAATTTAAGACCCCCTGCTAATATCATGTCCTGTAGGTCTTTTTACATTACCAACACATGATTTTTTTTAAGTAAGCCAATACAGTTAGGAAACTTTTTTATTAGCTTACCTTGTGATAGAAGTAGAAGAGGGCAAAAAAGTGCCTGTATCTCACCTACAGCCATACCACATTGGATAGGCCCAATCTCGTCTGATCTTTGAAGCTTAGCAGTGTTGGGCCCGGTTAGTACTTGGGTGGGAGACCACATGGGAACACCAGGTGCTGTAGGTTTTTTCACATTACTGGCAAATTGTTTTTATTCTCTAGCTATTTAAATTGGAAACTTTTTCTTTTTATTGCCAGCACAGACATTTGGAAGAGGTCAAACAGACACAATAGCCATCACCTAAAGACTTACCACACTGTTTAGGCTCAATTCCAACTGCTTTTGGCAGCTAAACAGTGTTGAGCCTCTTTTGTAGTTTCATTTAAGACCCCCTGCTAATATCATGTCCTGTAGGTCTTTTTACATTACCAACACATGATTTTTTTTAGTAAGCCAATACAGTTAGGAAACTTTTATATTAGCTTACCTGGTGATAGAAGTAGAAGAGGGCAAAAAAGTGCCTGTATCTCACCTACAGCCCTACCACATTGGATAGGCCCAATCTCGTCTGATCTTGGAAGCTAAGCAGTGTTGGGCCTGGTTAGTACTTGGGTGGGAGACCAACTGGGAACACCAGGTACTGTAGGTTTTTTCACATTACTGGCAAATTGTTTTTATTCTCTAGCTATTTATATTGGAAACTTTTTCTTTTTATTGCCAGCACAGACATTTGGAAGAAGTCAAACAGACACAATAGCCATCACCTAAAGACTTACATCACTGTTTAGGCTCAATTCCAACTGCTTTTGGCAGCTAAACAGTGTTGAGCCTCTTTTGTAGTTTAATTTAAGACCCCCTGCTAATATCATGTCCTGTAGGTCTTTTTACATTACCAACACATGATTTTTTTCAGTAAGCCAATACAGTTAGGAAACTTTTGTATTAGCTTACCTGGTGATAGAAGTAGAAGAGGGCAAAAAAGTGCCTGTATCTCACCTACAGCCATACCACATTGGATAGGCCCAATCTCGTCTGATCTTGGAAGCTAAGCAGTGTTGGGCCTGGTTAGTACTTGGGTGTGAGACCACATGGGAACACCAGGTGCTGAAGGTTTTTTCACATTACTGGCAAATTGTTTTTATTCTCTAGCTATTTATATTGGAAACTTTTTCTTTTTATTGCCAGCACAGACATTTGGAAGAGGTCAAACAGACACAATAGCCATCACCTAAAGACTTACCACACTGTTTAGGCTCAATTCCAACTGCTTTTGGCAGCTAAACAGTGTTGAGCCTCTTTTGTAGTTTCATTTAAGACCCCCTGCTAATATCATGTCCTGTAGGTCTTTTTACATTACCAACACATGATTTTTTTTAGTAAGCCAATACAGTTAGGAAACTTTTATATTAGCTTACCTGGTGATAGAAGTAGAAGAGGGAAAAAAAATTCCTGTATCTCACCTACAGCCCTACCACATTGGATAGGCCCAATCTCGTCTGATCTTGGAAGCTAAGCAGTGTTGGGCCTGGTTAGTACTTGGGTGGGAGACCAACTGGGAACACCAGGTGCTGTAGGTTTTTTCACATTACTGGCAAATTGTTTTTATTCTCTAGCTATTTATATTGGAAACTTTTTCTTTTTATTGCCAGCACAGACATTTGGAAGAGGTCAAACAGACACAATAGCCATCACCTAAAGACTTACCACACTGTTTAGGCTCAATTCCAACTGCTTTTGGCAGCTAAACAGTGTTGAGCCTCTTTTGTAGTTTAATTTAAGACCCCCTGCTAATATCATGTCCTGTAGGTCTTTTTACATTACCAACACATGATTTTTTTCAGTAAGCCAATACAGTTAGGAAACTTTTGTATTAGCTTACCTGGTGATAGAAGTAGAAGAGGGCAAAAAAGTGCCTGTATCTCACCTACAGCCATACCACATTGGATAGGCCCAATCTCGTCTGATCTTGGAAGCTAAGCAGTGTTGGGCCTGGTTAGTACTTGGGTGGGAGACCACATGGGAACACCAGGTGCTGTAGGTTTTTTCACATTACTGGCAAATTGTTTTTATTCTCTAGCTATTTAAATAGGAAACTTTATCTTTTTATTGCCAGCACAGACATTTGGAAGAGGTTAAACAGACACAATAGCCATCACCTAAAGACTTACCAAACTGTTTAGGCCCAATTCCAACTGCTTTTGGCAGCTAAACAGTGTTGAGCCTCTTTAGTAGTTTAATTTAAGACCCCCTGCTAATATCATGTCCTGTAGGTCTTTTTACATTACCAACACATGATTTTTTTCAGTAAGCCAATACAGTTAGGAAACTTTTTTATTAGCTTACCTGGTGATAGAAGTAGAAGAGGGCAAAAAAGTGCCTGTATCTCAACTACAGCCATACCACATTGGATAGGCCCAATCTCGTCTGATCTTGGAAGCTAAGCAGTGTTGGGCCTGGTTAGTACTTGGGTGAGAGACCACATGGGAACACCAGGTGCTGTAGGTTTTTTCACATTACAGGCAAATTGTTTTTATTCTCTAGCTATTTAAATTGGAAACTTTTTATTTTTATTGCCAGTACAGACATTTGGAAGAGGTCAAACAGACACAATAGCCATCACCTAAAGACTTACCACACTGTTTTGGCCCAATTCCAACTGCTTTTGGCAGCTAAACAGTGTTGGGCCTCTTTAGTAGTTTAATTTAAGACTCCCTGCTAATATCATGTCCTGTAGGTCTTTTTACATTACCAACACATGATTTTTTTCAGTAAGCCAATACAGTTAGGAAACTTTTTTATTAGCTTACCTGGTGATAGAAGTAGAAGAGGGCAAAAAAGTGCCTGTATCTCAACTACAGCCATACCACATTGGATAGGCCCAATCTCGTCTGATCTTGGAAGCTAAGCAGTGTTGGGTCTGGTTATTACTTGGGTGAGAGACCACATGGGGACACCAGGTGCTGTAGGTTTTTTCACATTACAGGAAAATTGTTTTTATTCTCTAGCTATTTAAATAGGAAACTTTTTCTTTTTATTGCCAGCACAGACATTTGGAAGAGGTCAAACAGACACAATAGCCATCACCTAAAGACTTACCACACTGTTTAGGCCCAATTCCAACTGCTTTTGGCAGCTAAACAGTGTTGAGCCTCTTTAGTAGTTTAATTTAAGACCCCCTGCTAATATCATGTCCTGTAGGTCTTTTTACATTACCAACACATAATTTTTTTCAGTAAGCCAATACAGTTAGGAAACTTTTGTATTAGCTTACCTGGTGATAGAAGTAGAAGAGGGCAAAAAAGTGCCTTTAACTCACCTACAGCCATACCACATTGGATAGGCCCAATCTCGTCTGATCTTGGTAGCTAAGCAGTGTTGGGCCTGGTTAGTACTTGGGTGGGAGACCACATGGGAACACCAGGTGCTGTAGGTTTTTTCACATTACTGGCAAATTGTTTTTATTCTCTAGCTATTTAAATAGGAAACTTTATCTTTTTATTGCCAGCACAGACATTTGGAAGAGGTCAAACAGACACAATAGCCATCACCTAAAGACTTACCACACTGTTTAGGCCCAATTCCAACTGCTTTTGGCAGCTAAACAGTGTTGAGCCTGTTTAGTAGTTTAATTTAGGACCCCCTGCTAATATCATGTCCTGTAGGTCTTTTTACATTACCAACACATGATTTTTTTTAAGTAAGCCAATACAGTTAGGAAACTTTTGTATTAGCTTACCTGGTGATAGAAGTAGAAGAGGGCAAAAAAGTGCCTGTATCTCACCTACAGCCATACCACATTGGATAGGCCCAATCTCATCTGATCTTGGAAGCTAAGCAGTGTTTGGCCTGGTTAGTACTTGGGTGGGAGACCACATGGGAACACCAGGTGCTGTAGGTTTTTTCACATTACAGGCAAATTGTTTTTATTCTCTAGCTATTTAAATTGGAAACTTTTTCTTTTATTGCCAGTACAGACATTTGGAAGAGGTCAAACAGACACAATAGCCATCACCTAAAGACTTACCACACTGTTTAGGCCCAATTCCAACTGCTTTTGGCAGCTAAACAGTGTTGAGCCTGTTTAGTAGTTTAATTTAGGACCCCCTGCTAATATCATGTCCTGTAGGTCTTTTTACATTACCAACACATGATTTTTTTTAAGTAAGCCAATACAGTTAGGAAACTTTTGTAATAGCTTACCTGGTAATAGAAGTAGAAGAGGGCAAAAAAGTGGCTTTAACTCACCTACAGCCATACCACATTGGATAGGCCCAATCTCGTCTGATCTTGGAAGCTAAGCAGTGTTGGGCCTGGTTAGTACTTTGGTGGGAGACCACATGGGAACACCAGGTGCTGTAGGTTTTTTCACATTACAGGCAAATTGTTTTTATTCTCTAGCTATTTAAATTGGAAACTTTTTCTTTTTATTGCCAGTACAGACATTTGGAAGAGGTCAAACAGACACAATAGCCATCACCTAAAGACTTACCACACTGTTTAGGCCCAATTCCAACTGCTTTTGGCAGCTAAACAGTGTTGAGCCTCTTTAGTAGTTTAATTTAAGACCCCCTGCTAATATCATGTCCTGTAGGTCTTTTTACATTACCAACACATGATTTTTTTCAGTAAGCCAATACAGTTTGGAAACTTTTTTATTAGCTTACCTGGTGATAGAAGTAGAAGAGGGCAAAAAAGTGCCTGTATTTCACCTACAGCCATACCACATTGGATAGGCCCAATCTCATCTGATCTTGGAAGCTAAGCAGTGTTGGGCCTGGTTAGTACTTGGGTGGGAGACCACATGGGAACACCAGGTGCTGTAGGTTTTTTCACATTACTGGCAAATTGTTTTTATTCTCTAGCTATTTAAATTGGAAACTTTTTCTTTTTATTGCCAGTACAGACATTTGGAAGAGGTCAAACAGACACAATAGCCATCACCTAAAGACTTACCACACTGTTTAGGCCCAATTCCAACTGCTTTTGGCAGCTAAACAGTGTTGATCCTCTTTAGTAGTTTAATTTAAGACCCCCTGCTAATATCATGTACTGTAGGTCTTTTTACATTACCAACACATGATTTTTTTCAGTAAGCCAATACAGTTAGGAAACTTTTTTATTAGCTTACCTGGTGATAGAAGTAGAAGAGGGCAAAAAAGTGCCTGTATCTCACCTACAGCCATACCACATTGGATAGGCCCAATCTCGTCTGATCTTGGAAGCTAAGCAGTGTTGGGCCTGGTTAGTACTTGGGTGGGAGACCACATGGGAACACCAGGTGCTGTAGGTTTTTTCACATTACAGGCAAATTGTTTTTATTCTCTAGCTATTTAAATTGGAAACTTTTTCTTTTTATTGCCAGTACAGACATTTGGAAGAGGTCAAACAGACACAATAGCCATCACCTAAAGACTTACCACACTGTTTAGGCCCAATTCCAACTGCTTTTGGCAGCTAAACAGTGTTGAGCCTCTTTAGTAGTTTAATTTAAGACCCCCTGCTAATATCATGTCCTGTAGGTCTTTTTACATTACCAACACATGATTTTTTTCAGTAAGCCAATACAGTTTGGAAACTTTTTTATTAGCTTACCTGGTGATAGAAGTAGAAGAGGGCAAAAAAGTGCCTGTATTTCACCTACAGCCATACCACATTGGATAGGCCCAATCTCATCTGATCTTGGAAGCTAAGCAGTGTTGGGCCTGGTTAGTACTTGGGTGGGAGACCACATGAGAACACCAGGTGCTGTAGGTTTTTTCACATTACTGGCAAATTGTTTTTATTCTCTAGCTATTTAAATTGGAAACTTTTTCTTTTTATTGCCAGTACAGACATTTGGAAGAGGTCAAACAGACACAATAGCCATCACCTAAAGACTTACCACACTGTTAAGGCCCAATTCCAACTGCTTTTGGCAGCTAAACAGTGTTGATCCTCTTTAGTAGTTTAATTTAAGACCCCCTGCTAATATCATGTACTGTAGGTCTTTTTACATTACCAACACATGATTTTTTTCAGTAAGCCAATACAGTTAGGAAACTTTTTTATTAGCTTACCTGGTGATAGAAGTAGAAGAGGGCAAAAAAGTGCCTGTATCTCACCTACAGCCATACCACATTGGATAGGCCCAATCTCGTCTGATCTTGGAAGCTAAGCAGTGTTGGGCCTGGTTAGTACTTGGGTGGGAGACCACATGGGAACACCAGGTGCTGTAGGTTTTTTCACATTACAGGCAAATTGTTTTTATTCTCTAGCTATTTAAATTGGAAACTTTTTCTTTTTATTGCCAGCACAGACATTTGGAAGAGGTCAAACAGACACAATAGCCATCACCTAAAGACTTACCACACTGTTTAGGCTCAATTCCAACTGCTTTTGGCAGCTAAACAGTGTTGAGCCTCTTTAGTAGTTTAATTTAAGACCCCCTGCTAATATCATGTCCTGTAGGTCTTTTTACATTACCAACACATGATTTTTTTCAGTAAGCCAATACAGTTAGGAAACTTTTTTATTAGCTTACCTGGTGATAGAAGTAGAAGAGGGCAAAAAAGTGCCTGTATCTCACCTACAGCCATACCACATTGGATAGGCCCAATCTCGTCTGATCTTGGAAGCTAAGCAGTGTTGGGCCTGGTTAGTACTTGGGTGGGAGACCACATGGGAACACCAGGTGCTGTAGGTTTTTTCACATTACAGGCAAATTGTTTTTATTCTCTAGCTATTTAAATTGGAAACTTTTTCTTTTTATTGCCAGTACAGACATTTGGAAGAGGTCAAACAGACACAATAGCCATCACCTAAAGACTTACCACACTGTTTAGGCCCAATTCCAACTGCTTTTGGCAGCTAAACAGTGTTGAGCCTCTTTAGTAGTTTAATTTAAGACCCCCTGCTAATATCATGTCCTGTAGGTCTTTTTACATTACCAACACATGATTTTTTTCAGTAAGCCAATACAGTTAGGAAACTTTTTTATTAGCTTACCTGGTGATAGAAGTAGAAGAGGGCAAAAAAGTGCCTGTATCTCACCTACAGCCATACCACATTGGATAGGCCCAATCTTGTCTGATCTTGGAAGCTAAGCAGTGTTGGGCCTGGTTAGTACTTGGGTGGGAGACCACATGGGAACACCAGGTGCTGTAGGTTTTTTCACATTACAGGCAAATTGTTTTTATTCTCTAGCTATTTAAATTGGAAACTTTTTCTTTTTATTGCCAGTACAGACATTTGGAAGAGGTCAAACAGACACAATAGCCATCACCTAAAGACTTACCACACTGTTTAGGCCCAATTCCAACTGCTTTTGGCAGCTAAACAGTGTTGAGCCTGTTTAGTAGTTTAATTTAAGACCCCCTGCTAATATCATGTCCTGTAGGTCTTTTTACATTACCAACACATGATTTTTTTCAGTAAGCCAATACAGTTAGGAAACTTTTTTATTAGCTTACCTGGTGATAGAAGTAGAAGAGGGCAAAAAAGTGCCTGTATTTCACCTACAGCCATACCACATTGGATAAGCCCAATCTCGTCTGTTCTTGGAAGCTAAGCAGTGTTGGGCCTGGTTAGTACTTGGCTGGGAGACCACATGGGAACACCAGGTGCTGTAGGTTTTTTCACATTACAGGCAAATTGTTTTTATTCTCTAGCTATTTATATTGGAAAATTTTTCTTTTTATTGCCAGCACAGACATTTGGAAGAGGTCAAACAGACACAATAGCCATCACCTAAAGACTTACCACACTGTTTAGGCTCAATTCCAACTGCTTTTGGCAGCTAAACAGTGTTGAGCCTCTTTTGTAGTTTAATTTAAGACCCCCTGCTAATATCATGTCCTGTAGGTCTTTTTACATTACCAACACATGATTTTTTTCAGTAAGCCAATACAGTTAGGAAACTTTTGTATTAGCTTACCTGGTGATAGAAGTAGAAGAGGGCAAAAAAGTGGGTTTAACTCACCTACAGCCATACCACATTGGATAGGCCCAATCTCGTCTGATCTTGGAAGCTAAGCAGTGTTGGGCCTGGTTAGTACTTGGGTGGGAGACCACATGGGAACACCAGGTGCTGTAGGTTTTTTCACATTACTGGCAAATTGTTTTTATTCTCTAGCTATTTAAATAGGAAACTTTTTCTTTTTATTGCCAGCACAGACATTTGGAAGAGGTCAAACAGACACAATAGCCATCACCTAAAGACTTACCACACTGTTTAGGCCCAATTCCAACTGCTTTTGGCAGCTAAACAGTGTTGAGCCTCTTTAGTAGTTTAATTTAAGACCCCCTGCTAATATCATGTCCTGTAGGTCTTTTTACATTACCAACACATGATTTTTTTCAGTAAGCCAATACAGTTAGGATACTTTTGTATTAGCTTACCTGGTGATAGAAGTAGAAGCGGGCAAAAAAGTGCCTTTAACTCACCTACAGCCATACCACATTGGATAGGCCCAATCTCGTCTGATCTTGAAAGCTAAGCAGTGTTGGGCCTGGTTAGTACTTGGGTGGGAGACCACATGGGAACACCAGGTGCTGTAGGTTTTTTCACATTACTGGCAAATTGTTTTTATTCTCTAGCTATTTAAATAGGAAACTTTATCTTTTTATTGCCAGCACAGACATTTGGAAGAGGTCAAACAGACACAATAGCCATCACCTAAAGACTTACCAAACTGTTTAGGCCCAATTCCAACTGCTTTTGGCAGCTAAACAGTGTTGAGCCTCTTTAGTAGTTTAATTTAAGACCCCCTGCTAATATCATGTCCTGTAGGTCTTTTTACATTACCAACACATGATTTTTTTCAGTAAGCCAATACAGTTAGGAAACTTTTTTATTAGCTTACCTGGTGATAGAAGTAGAAGAGGGCAAAAAAGTGCCTGTATCTCAACTACAGCCATACCACATTGGATAGGCCCAATCTCGTCTGATCTTGGAAGCTAAGCAGTGTTGGGCCTGGTTAGTACTTGGGTGAGAGACCACATGGGAACACCAGGTGCTGTAGGTTTTTTCACATTACAGGCAAATTGTTTTTATTCTCTAGCTATTTAAATTGGAAACTTTTTATTTTTATTGCCAGTACAGACATTTGGAAGAGGTCAAACAGACACAATAGCCATCACCTAAAGACTTACCACACTGTTTAGGCCCAATTCCAACTGCTTTTGGCAGCTAAACAGTGTTGGGCCTCTTTAGTAGTTTAATTTAAGACTCCCTGCTAATATCATGTCCTGTAGGTCTTTTTACATTACCAACACATGATTTTTTTCAGTAAGCCAATACAGTTAGGAAACTTTTTTATTAGCTTACCTGGTGATAGAAGTAGAAGTTGGCAAAAAAGTGGCTTTAACTCACCTACAGCCATACCACATTGGATAGGCCCAATCTCGTCTGATCTTGGAAGCTAAGCAGTGTTGGGCCTGGTTAGTACTTGGGTGGGAGACCACATGGGAACACCAGGTGCTGTAGGTTTTTTCACATTACTGGCAAATTGTTTTTATTCTCTAGCTATTTAAATAGGAAACTTTATCTTTTTATTGCCAGCACAGACATTTGGAAGAGGTCAAACAGACACAATAGCCATCACCTAAAGACTTACCAAACTGTTTAGGCCCAATTCCAACTGCTTTTGACAGCTAAACAGTGTTGAGCCTCTTTAGTAGTTTAATTTAAGACCCCCTGCTAATATCATGTCCTGTAGGTCTTTTTACATTACCAACACATGATTTTTTTCAGTAAGCCAATACAGTTAGGAAACTTTTTTATTAGCTTACCTGGTGATAGAAGTAGAAGAGGGCAAAAAAGTGCCTGTATCTCAACTACAGCCATACCACATTGGATAGGCCCAATCTCGTCTGATCTTGGAAGCTAAGCAGTATTGGGCCTGGTTAGTACTTGGGTGGGAGACCACATGGGAACACCAGGTGCAGTAGGTTTTTTCACATTACAGGCAAATTGTTTTTATTCTCTAGCTATTTAAATTGGAAACTTTTTATTTTTATTGCCAGTACAGACATTTGGAAGAGGTCAAACAGACACAATAGCCATCACCTAAAGACTTACCACACTGTTTAGGCCCAATTCCAACTGCTTTTGGCAGCTAAACAGTGTTGGGCCTCTTTAGTAGTTTAATTTAAGACTCCCTGCTAATATCATGTCCTGTAGGTCTTTTTACATTACCAACACATGATTTTTTTCAGTAAGCCAATACAGTTAGGAAACTTTTGTATTAGCTTACCTGGTGATAGAAGTAGAAGAGGGCAAAAAAGTGCCTGTATCTCACCTACAGCCATACCACATTGGATAGGCCCAATCTCGTCTGATCTTGGAAGCTAAGCAGTGTTGGGCCTGGTTAGTACTTGGGTGGGAGACCACATGGGAACACCAGGTGCTGTAGGTTTTTTCACATTACAGGCAAATTGTTTTTATTCTCTAGCTATTTAAATTGGAAACTTTTTCTTTTTATTGCCAGTACAGACATTTGGAAGAGGTCAAACAGACACAATAGCCATCACCTAAAGACTTACCACACTGTTTAGGCCCAATTCCAACTGCTTTTGGCAGCTAAACAGTGTTGAGCCTCTTTAGTAGTTTAATTTAAGACCCCCTGCTAATATCATGTCCTGTAGGTCTTTTTACATTACCAACACATGATTTTTTTCAGTAAGCCAATACAGTTAGGAAACTTTTTTATTAGCTTACCTGGTGATAGAAGTAGAAGAGGGCAAAAAAGTGCTTGGATCTCACCTACAGCCATACCACATTGGATAGGCCCATTCTCGTCTGATCTTGGAAGCTAAGCAGTGTTGGGCCTGGTTAGTACATGGGTGGGAGACCACATGGGAACACCAGGTGCTGTAGGTTTTTTCACATTACAGGCAAATTGTTTTTATTCTCTAGCTATTTAAATTGGAAACTTTTTCTTTTTATTGCCAGTACAGACATTTGGAAGAGGTCAAACAGAAACAATAGCCATCACCTAAAGACTTACCACACTGTTTAGGCCGAATTCCAACTGCTTTTGGCAGCTAAACAGTGTTGAGCCTCTTTAGTAGTTTAATTTAAGACCCCCTGCTAATATCATGTCCTGTAGGTCTTTTTACGTTACCAACATATGATTTTTTTCAGTAAGCCAATACAGTTAGGAAACTTTTTTATTAGCTTACCTGGTGATAGAAGTAGAAGAGGGCAAATAAGTGCCTGTATCTCACCTACAGCCATACCACATTGGATAGGCCCAATCTTGTCTGATCTTGGAAGCTAAGCAGTGTTGGGCCTGGATAGTACTTGGGTGGGAGACCACATGGGAACACCAGGTGCTGTAGGTTTTTTCACATTACTGGCAAATTGTTTTTATTCTCTAGCTATTTAAATTGGAAACTTTTTCTTTTTATTGCCAGCACTGACATTTGGAAGAGGTAAAACAGACACAATATCCATCACCTAAAGACTTACCACACTGTTTAGGCCCAATTCCAACTGCTTTTGGCAGCTAAACAGTGTTGAGGCTCTTTAGTAGTTTAATTTAAGACCCCCTGCTAATATCATGTCCTGTAGGTCTTTTTACATTACCAACACATGATTTTTTTTAAGTAAGCCAATACAGTTAGGAAACTTTTTTATTAGCTTACCTGGTGATAGAAGTAGAAGAGGGCAAAAAAGTGCCTGTATCTCACCTACAGCCATACCACATTGGATAGGCCCAATCTCGTCTGATCTTGGAAGCTAAGCAGTGTTGGGCCTGGTTAGTATTTGGGTGGGAGACCACATGGGAACACCAGGTGCTGTAGGTTTTTTCACATTACTGGCTAATTGTTTTTATTCTCTAGCTATTTAAATTGGAAACTTTTTCTTTTTATTGCCAGCACAGACATTTGGAAGAGGTCAAACAGACACAATAGCCATCACCTAAAGACTTGACACACTGTTTAGGCCCAATTCCAACTGCTTTTGGCAGCTAAACAGTGTTGAGCCTCTTTAGTAGTTTAATTTAAGACCCCCTGCTAATATCATGTCCTGTAGGTCTTTTTACATTACCAACACATGATTTTTTTCAGTAAGCCAATACAGTTAGGAAACTTTTGTATTAGCTTACCTGGTGATAGAAGTAGAAGAGGGCAAAAAAGTGCCTGTATCTCACCTACAGCCATACCACATTGGATAGGCCCAACCTCGTCTGATCTTGGAAGCTAAGCAGTGTTGGGCCTGGTTAGTACTTGGGTGGGAGACCACATGGAAACACCAGGTGCTGTAGGTTTTTTCACATTACTGGCAAATTGTTTTTATTCTCTAGCTATTTAAATTGGAAACTTTTTCTTTTTATTGCCAGCACTGACATTTGGAAGAGGTAAAACAGACACAATATCCATCACCTAAAGACTTACCACACTGTTTTGGCCCAATTCCAACTGCTTTTGGCAGGTAAACAGTGTTGAGGCTATTTAGTAGTTTAATTTAAGACCCCCTGCTAATATCATGTCCTGTAGGTCTTTTTACATTACCAACACATGATTTTTTTCAGTAAGCCAATACAGTTAGGAAACTTTTTTATTAGCTTACCTGGTGATAGAAGTAGAAGAGGGCAAAAAAGTGCCTGTATCTCACCTACAGCCATACCACATTGGATAGTCCCAATCTCGTCTGATCTTGGAAGCTAAGCAGTGTTGGGCCTGGTTAGTTCTTGGGTGGGAGACCACATGGGAACACCAGGTGCAGTAGGTTTTTTCACATTACAGGCAAATTGTTTTTATTCTCTAGCTATTTAAATTGGAAACTTTTTCTTTTTATTGCCAGTACAGACATTTGGAAGAGGTCAAACAGACACAATAGCCATCACCTAAAGACTTACCACACTGTTTAGGCCCAATTCCAACTGCTTTTGGCAGGTAAACAGTGTTGAGGCTATTTAGTAGTTTAATTTAAGACCCCCTGCTAATATCATGTCCTGTAGGTCTTTTTACATTACCAACACATGATTTTTTTCAGTAAGCCAATACAGTTAGGAAACTTTTGTATTAGCTTACCTGATGATAGAAGTAGAAGAGGGCAAAAAAGTACCTGTATCTCACCTACAGCCATACCACATTGGATAGGCATGATCTTGGAAGCTAAGCAGTGTTGGGCCTGGATAGTACTTGGGTGGGAGACCACATGGGAACACCAGGTGCTATAGGTTTTTTCACATTACTGGCAAATTGTTTTTATTCTCTAGATATTTAAATTAGAAACTTTTTCTTTTTATTGCCAGCACTGACATTTGGAAGAGGTAAAACAGACACAATATCCATCACCTAAAGACTTACCACACTGTTTAGGCCCAATTCCAACTGCTTTTGGCAGCTAAACAGTGTTGAGGCTCTTTAGTAGTTTAATTTAAGACCCCCTGCTAATATCATGTCCTGTAGGTCTTTTTACATTACCAACACATGATTTTTTTGAAGTAAGCCAATACAGTTAGGAAACTTTTTTATTAGCTTACCTGGTGATAGAAGTAGAAGAGGGCAAAAAAGTGCCTGTATCTCACCTACAGCCATACCACATTGGATAGGCCCAATCTCGTCTGACCTAAGAAGCTAAGCAGTGTTGGGCCTGGTTAGTACTTGGGTGGGAGACCACATGGGAACACCAGGTGCTGTAGGTTTTTTCACATTACTGGCAAATTGTTTTTATTCTCTAGCTATTTAAATTGGAAACTTTTTCTTTTTATTGCCAGCACAGACATTTGGAAGAGGTCAAACAGACACAATAGCCATCACCTAAAGACTTGCCACACTGTTTAGGCCCAATTCCAACTGCTTTTGGCAGCTAAACAGTGTTGAGCCTCTTTAGTAGTTTAATTTAAGACCCCCTGCTAATATCATGTCCTGTAGGTCTTTTTACATTACCAACACATGATTTTTTTCAGTAAGCCAATACAGTTAGGAAACTTTTGTATTAGCTTACCTGGTGATAGAAGTAGAAGAGGGCAAAAAAGTGCCTGTATCTCACCTACAGCCATACCACATTGGATAGGCCCAACCTCGTCTGATCTTGGAAGCTAAGCAGTGTTGGACCTGGTTAGTACTTGGGTGGGAGACCACATGGGAACACCAGGTGCTGTAGGTTTTTTCACATTACTGGCAAATTGTTTTTATTCTCTAGCTATTTAGATTGGAAACTTTTTCTTTTTATTGCCAGCACTAACATTTGGAAGAGGTAAAACAGACACAATAGCCATCACCTAAAGACTTACCACACTGTTTAGGCCCAATTCCAACTGCTTTTGGCAGCAAAACAGTGTTGAGGCTCTTTAGTAGTTTAATTTAAGACCCCCTGCTAATATCATGTCCTGTAGGTCTTTTTACATTACCAACACATGATTTTTTTTAAGTAAGCCAATACAGTTAGGAAACTTTTTTATTAGCTTACCTGGTGATAGAAGTAGAAGAGGGCAAAAAAGTGCCTGTATCTCACCTACAGCCATACCACATTGGATAGGCCCAATCTCGTCTGATCTTGGAAGCTAAGCAGTGTTGGGCCTGGTTAGTACTTGGGTGGGAGACCACATGGGAACACCAGGTGCTGTAGGTTTTTTCACATTACTGGCTAATTGTTTTTATTCTCTAGCTATTTAAATTGGAAACTTTTTCTTTTTATTGCCAGCACAGACATTTGGAAGAGGTCAAACAGACACAATAGCCATCACCTAAAGACTTACCACACTGTTTAGGCCCAATTCCAACTGCTTTTGGCAGCTAAACAGTGTTGATCCTCTTTAGTAGTTTAATTTAAGACCCCCTGCTAATATCATGTCCTGTAGGTCTTTTTACATTACCAACACATGATTTTTTTCAGTAAGCCAATACAGTTAGGAAAATTTTGTATTAGCTTACCTGATGATAGAAGTAGAAGAGGGCAAAAAAGTGCCTGTATCTCATCTACAGCCATACCACATTGGATAGGCCCAACCTCGTCTGATCTTGGAAGCTAAGCAGTGTTGGGCCTGGTTAGTACTTGGGTGGGAGACCACATGGAAACACCAGGTGCTGTAGGTTTTTTCACATTACTGGCAAATTGTTTTTATTCTCTAGCTATTTAAATTGGAAACTTTTTCTTTTTATTGCCAGCACTGACATTTGGAAGAGGTAAAACAGACACAATATCCATCACCTAAAGACTTACCACACTGTTTAGGCCCAATTCCAACTGCTTTTGGCAGGTAAACAGTGTTGAGGCTATTTAGTAGTTTAATTTAAGACCCCCTGATAATATCATGTCCTGTAGGTCTTTTTACATTACCAACACATGATTTTTTTCAGTAAGCCAATACAGTTAGGTAACTTTTTTATAACTTACCTGGTGATAGAAGTAGAAGAGGGCAAAAAAGTGCCTGTATCTCACCTACACCCATACCACATTGGATAGGCCCAATCTCGTCTGATCTTGGAAGCTAAGCAGTGTTGGGCCTGGTTAGTACTTGGGTGGGAGACCACATGGGAACACCAGGTGCTGTAGGTTTTTTCACATTACTGGCAAATTGTTTTTATTCTCTAGCTATTTAAATTGGAAACTTTTTCTTTTTATTGCCAGCACAGACATTTGGAAGAGGTCAAACAGACACAATAGCCATCACCTAAAGACTTACCACACTGTTTAGGCCCAATTCCAACTGCTTTTGGCAGCTAAACAGTGTTGAGCCTCTTTAGTAGTTTAATTTAAGACCCCCTGCTAATATCATGTCCTGTAGATCTTTTTACATTACCAACACATGATTTTTTTCAGTAAGCCAATACAGTTAGGAAACTTTTGTATTAGCTTACCTGGTGATAGAAGTAGAAGAGGGCAAAAAAGTGCCTGTATCTCACCTACAGCCATACCACATTGGATAGGCCCAATCTCGTCTGATCTTGGAAGCTAAGCAGTGTTGGGCCTGGTTAGTACTTGGGTGGGAGACCACATGGGAACACCAGGTGCTGTATGTTTTTTCACATTACTAGCAAATTGTTTTTATTCTCTAGCTATTTAGATTGGAAACGTTTTCTTTTTATTGCCAGCACAGACATTTGGAAGAGTTCAAACAGACACAATAGCCATCACCTAAAGACTTACCACACTGTTTAGGCCGAATTCCAACTGCTTTTGGCAGCTAAACAGTGTTGAGCCTCTTTAGTAGTTTAATTTAAGACCCCCTGCTAATATCATGTCCTGTGGTCTTTTTACGTTACCAACATATGATTTTTTTCAGTAAGCCAATACAGTTAGGAAACTTTTTTATTAGCTTACCTGGTGATAGAAGTAGAAGAGGGCAAATAAGTGCCTGTATCTCACCTACAGCCATACCACATTGGATAGGCCCAATCTTGTCTGATCTTGGAAGCTAAGCAGTGTTGGGCCTGGATAGTACTTGGGTGGGAGACCACATGGGAACACCAGGTGCTGTAGGTTTTTTCACATTACTGGCAAATTGTTTTTATTCTCTAGCTATTTAAATTGGAAACTTTTTCTTTTTATTGCCAGCACTGACATTTGGAAGAGGTAAAACAGACACAATATCCATCACCTAAAGACTTACCACACTGTTTAGGCCCAATTCCAACTGCTTTTGGCAGCTAAACAGTGTTGAGGCTCTTTAGTAGTTTAATTTAAGACCCCCTGCTAATATCATGTCCTGTAGGTCTTTTTACATTACCAACACATGATTTTTTTTAAGTAAGCCAATACAGTTAGGAAACTTTTTTATTAGCTTACCTGGTGATAGAAGTAGAAGAGGGCAAAAAAGTGCCTGTATCTCACCTACAGCCATACCACATTGGATAGGCCCAATCTCGTCTGATCTTGGAAGCTAAGCAGTGTTGGGCCTGGTTAGTACTTGGGTGGGAGACCACATGGGAACACCAGGTGCTGTAGGTTTTTTCATATTACTGGCTAATTGTTTTTATTCTCTAGCTATTTAAATTGGAAACTTTTTCTTTTTATTGCCAGCACAGACATTTGGAAGAGGTCAAACAGACACAATAGCCATCACCTAAAGACTTGCCACACTGTTTAGGCCCAATTCCAACTGCTTTTGGCAGCTAAACAGTGTTGAGCCTCTTTAGTAGTTTAATTTAAGACCCCCTGCTAATATCATGTCCTGTAGGTCTTTTTACATTACCAACACATGATTTTTTTCAGTAAGCCAATACAGTTAGGAAACTTTTGTATTAGCTTACCTGGTGATAGAAGTAGAAGCGGGCAAAAAAGTGCCTTTAACTCACCTACAGCCATACCACATTGGATAGGCCCAATCTCGTCTGATCTTGGAAGCTAAGCAGTGTTGGGCCTGGTTAGTACTTGGGTGGGAGACCACATGGGAACACCAGGTGCTGTAAGTTTTTTCACATTACTGGCAAATTGTTTTTATTCTCTAGCTATTTAAATAGGAAACTTTATCTTTTTATTGCCAGCACAGACATTTGGAAGAGGTCAAACAGACACAATAGCCATCACCTAAAGACTTACCAAACTGTTTAGGCCCAATTCCAACTGCTTTTGGCAGCTAAACAGTGTTGAGCCTCTTTAGTAGTTTAATTTAAGACCCCCTGCTAATATCATGTCCTGTAGGTCTTTTTACATTACCAACACATGATTTTTTTCAGTAAGCCAATACAGTTAGGAAACTTTTTTATTAGCTTACCTGGTGATAGAAGTAGAAGAGGGCAAAAAAGTGCCTGTATCTCAACTACAGCCATACCACATTGGATAGGCCCAATCTCGTCTGATCTTGGAAGCTAAGCAGTGTTGGGCCTGGTTAGTACTTGGGTGAGAGACCACATGGGAACACCAGGTGCTGTAGGTTTTTTCACATTACAGGCAAATTGTTTTTATTCTCTAGCTATTTAAATTGGAAACTTTTTATTTTTATTGCCAGTACAGACATTTGGAAGAGGTCAAACAGACACAATAGCCATCACCTAAAGACTTACCACACTGTTTAGGCCCAATTCCAACTGCTTTTGGCAGCTAAACAGTGTTGGGCCTCTTTAGTAGTTTAATTTAAGACTCCCTGCTAATATCATGTCCTGTAGGTCTTTTTACATTACCAACACATGATTTTTTTCAGTAAGCCAATACAGTTAGGAAACTTTTTTATTAGCTTACCTGGTGATAGAAGTAGAAGAGGGCAAAAAAGTGGCTTTAACTCACCTACAGCCATACCACATTGGATAGGCCCAATCTCATCTGATCTTGGAAGCTAAGCAGTGTTGGGCCTGGTTAGTACTTGGGTGGGAGACCACATGGGGACACCAGGTGCTGTATGTTTTTTCACATTACTGGCAAATTGTTTTTATTCTCTAGCTATTTAAATAGGAAACTTTTTCTTTTTATTGCCAGCACAGACATTTGGAAGAGGTCAAACAGACACAATAGCCATCACCTAAAGACTTACCACACTGTTTAGGCCCAATTCCAACTGCTTTTGGCAGCTAAACAGTGTTGAGCCTCTTTAGTAGTTTAATTTAAGACCCCCTGCTAATATCATGTCCTGTAGGTCTTTTTACATTACCAACACATGATTTTTTTCAGTAAGCCAATACAGTTAGGAAACTTTTTTATTAGCTTACCTGGTGATAGAAGTAGAAGAGGGCAAATAAGTGCCTGTATCTCACCTACAGCCATACCACATTGGATAGGCCCAATCTTGTCTGATCTTGGAAGCTAAGCAGTGTTGGGCCTGGATAGTACTTGGGTGGGAGACCACATGGGAACACCAGGTGCTGTAGGTTTTTTCACATTACTGGCAAATTGTTTTTATTCTCTAGCTATTTAAATTGGAAACTTTTTCTTTTTATTGCCAGCACTGACATTTGGAAGAGGTAAAACAGACACAATATCCATCACCTAAAGACTTACCACACTGTTTAGGCCCAATTCCAACTGCTTTTGGCAGCTAAACAGTGTTGAGGCTCTTTAGTAGTTTAATTTAAGACCCCCTGCTAATATCATGTCCTGTAGGTCTTTTTACATTACCAACACATGATTTTTTTTAAGTAAGCCAATACAGTTAGGAAACTTTTTTATTAGCTTACCTGGTGATAGAAGTAGAAGAGGGCAAAAAAGTGCCTGTATCTCACCTACAGCCATACCACATTGGATAGGCCCAATCTCGTCTGATCTTGGAAGCTAAGCAGTGTTGGGCCTGGTTAGTACTTGGGTGGGAGACCACATGGGAACACCAGGTGCTGTAGGTTTTTTCATATTACTGGCTAATTGTTTTTATTCTCTAGCTATTTAAATTGGAAACTTTTTCTTTTTATTGCCAGCACAGACATTTGGAAGAGGTCAAACAGACACAATAGCCATCACCTAAAGACTTGCCACACTGTTTAGGCCCAATTCCAACTGCTTTTGGCAGCTAAACAGTGTTGAGCCTCTTTAGTAGTTTAATTTAAGACCCCCTGCTAATATCATGTCCTGTAGGTCTTTTTACATTACCAACACATGATTTTTTTCAGTAAGCCAATACAGTTAGGAAACTTTTGTATTAGCTTACCTGGTGATAGAAGTAGAAGCGGGCAAAAAAGTGCCTTTAACTCACCTACAGCCATACCACATTGGATAGGCCCAATCTCGTCTGATCTTGGAAGCTAAGCAGTGTTGGGCCTGGTTAGTACTTGGGTGGGAGACCACATGGGAACACCAGGTGCTGTAAGTTTTTTCACATTACTGGCAAATTGTTTTTATTCTCTAGCTATTTAAATAGGAAACTTTATCTTTTTATTGCCAGCACAGACATTTGGAAGAGGTCAAACAGACACAATAGCCATCACCTAAAGACTTACCAAACTGTTTAGGCCCAATTCCAACTGCTTTTGGCAGCTAAACAGTGTTGAGCCTCTTTAGTAGTTTAATTTAAGACCCCCTGCTAATATCATGTCCTGTAGGTCTTTTTACATTACCAACACATGATTTTTTTCAGTAAGCCAATACAGTTAGGAAACTTTTTTATTAGCTTACCTGGTGATAGAAGTAGAAGAGGGCAAAAAAGTGCCTGTATCTCAACTACAGCCATACCACATTGGATAGGCCCAATCTCGTCTGATCTTGGAAGCTAAGCAGTGTTGGGCCTGGTTAGTACTTGGGTGAGAGACCACATGGGAACACCAGGTGCTGTAGGTTTTTTCACATTACAGGCAAATTGTTTTTATTCTCTAGCTATTTAAATTGGAAACTTTTTATTTTTATTGCCAGTACAGACATTTGGAAGAGGTCAAACAGACACAATAGCCATCACCTAAAGACTTACCACACTGTTTAGGCCCAATTCCAACTGCTTTTGGCAGCTAAACAGTGTTGGGCCTCTTTAGTAGTTTAATTTAAGACTCCCTGCTAATATCATGTCCTGTAGGTCTTTTTACATTACCAACACATGATTTTTTTCAGTAAGCCAATACAGTTAGGAAACTTTTTTATTAGCTTACCTGGTGATAGAAGTAGAAGAGGGCAAAAAAGTGGCTTTAACTCACCTACAGCCATACCACATTGGATAGGCCCAATCTCATCTGATCTTGGAAGCTAAGCAGTGTTGGGCCTGGTTAGTACTTGGGTGGGAGACCACATGGGGACACCAGGTGCTGTATGTTTTTTCACATTACTGGCAAATTGTTTTTATTCTCTAGCTATTTAAATAGGAAACTTTTTCTTTTTATTGCCAGCACAGACATTTGGAAGAGGTCAAACAGACACAATAGCCATCACCTAAAGACTTACCACACTGTTTAGGCCCAATTCCAACTGCTTTTGGCAGCTAAACAGTGTTGAGCCTCTTTAGTAGTTTAATTTAAGACCCCCTGCTAATATCATGTCCTGTAGGTCTTTTTACATTACCAACACATGATTTTTTTCAGTAAGCCAATACAGTTAGGAAACTTTTTTATTAGCTTACCTGGTGATAGAAGTAGAAGAGGGCAAAAAAGTGCCTGTATCTCAACTACAGCCATACCACATTGGATAGGCCCAATCTCGTCTGATCCTGGAAGCTAAGCAGTATTGGGCCTGGTTAGTACTTGGGTGGGAGACCACATGGGAACACCAGGAGCAGTAGGTTTTTTCACATTACAGGCAAATTGTTTTTATTCTCTAGCTATTTAAATTGGAAACTTTTTATTTTTATTGCCAGTACAGACATTTGGAAGAGGTCAAACAGACACAATAGCCATCACCTAAAGACTTACCACACTGTTTAGGCCCAATTCCAACTGTTTTTGGCAGCTAAACAGTGTTGGGCCTCTTTAGTAGTTTAATTTAAGACTCCCTGCTAATATCATGTCCTGTAGGTCTTTTTACATTACCAACACATGATTTTTTTCAGTAAGCCAATACAGTTAGGAAACTTTTTTATTAGCTTACCTGGTGATAGAAGTAGAAGAGGGCAAAAAAGTGCCTGTATCTCACCTACAGCCATACCACATTGGATAGGCCCAATCTCGTCTGATCTTGGAAGCTAAGCAGTGTTGGGCCTGGTTAGTACTTGGGTGGGAGACCACATGGGAACACCAGGTGCTGTAGGTTTTTTCACATTACAGGCAAATTGTTTTTATTCTCTAGCTATTTAAATTGGAAACTTTTTCTTTTTATTGCCAGTACAGACATTTGGAAGAGGTCAAACAGACACAATAGCCATCACCTAAAGACTTACCACACTGTTTAGGCCCAATTCCAACTGCTTTTGGCAGCTAAACAGTGTTGAGCCTCTTTAGTAGTTTAATTTAAGACCCCCTGCTAATATCATGTCCTGTAGGTCTTTTTACATTACCAACACATGATTTTTTTCAGTAAGCCAATACAGTTAGGAAACTTTTTTATTAGCTTACCTGGTGATAGAAGTAGAAGAGGGCAAAAAAGTGCCTGTATCTCAACTACAGCCATACCACATTGGATAGGCCCAATCTCGTCTGATCTTGGAAGCTAAGCAGTGTTGGGCCTGGTTAGTACTTGGGTGAGAGACCACATGGGAACACCAGGTGCTGTAGGTTTTTTCACATTACAGGCAAATTGTTTTTATTCTCTAGCTATTTAAATTGGAAACTTTTTATTTTTATTGCCAGTACAGACATTTGGAAGAGGTCAAACAGACACAATAGCCATCACCTAAAGACTTACCACACTGTTTAGGCCCAATTCCAACTGCTTTTGGCAGCTAAACAGTGTTGGGCCTCTTTAGTAGTTTAATTTAAGACTCCCTGCTAATATCATGTCCTGTAGGTCTTTTTACATTACCAACACATGATTTTTTTCAGTAAGCCAATACAGTTAGGAAACTTTTTTATTAGCTTACCTGGTGATAGAAGTAGAAGAGGGCAAAAAAGTGGCTTTAACTCACCTACAGCCATACCACATTGGATAGGCCCAATCTCATCTGATCTTGGAAGCTAAGCAGTGTTGGGCCTGGTTAGTACTTGGGTGGGAGACCACATGGGGACACCAGGTGCTGTATGTTTTTTCACATTACTGGCAAATTGTTTTTATTCTCTAGCTATTTAAATAGGAAACTTTTTCTTTTTATTGCCAGCACAGACATTTGGAAGAGGTCAAACAGACACAATAGCCATCACCTAAAGACTTACCACACTGTTTAGGCCCAATTCCAACTGCTTTTGGCAGCTAAACAGTGTTGAGCCTCTTTAGTAGTTTAATTTAAGACCCCCTGCTAATATCATGTCCTGTAGGTCTTTTTACATTACCAACACATGATTTTTTTCAGTAAGCCAATACAGTTAGGAAACTTTTTTATTAGCTTACCTGGTGATAGAAGTAGAAGAGGGCAAAAAAGTGCCTGTATCTCAACTACAGCCATACCACATTGGATAGGCCCAATCTCGTCTGATCCTGGAAGCTAAGCAGTATTGGGCCTGGTTAGTACTTGGGTGGGAGACCACATGGGAACACCAGGAGCAGTAGGTTTTTTCACATTACAGGCAAATTGTTTTTATTCTCTAGCTATTTAAATTGGAAACTTTTTATTTTTATTGCCAGTACAGACATTTGGAAGAGGTCAAACAGACACAATAGCCATCACCTAAAGACTTACCACACTGTTTAGGCCCAATTCCAACTGCTTTTGGCAGCTAAACAGTGTTGGGCCTCTTTAGTAGTTTAATTTAAGACTCCCTGCTAATATCATGTCCTGTAGGTCTTTTTACATTACCAACACATGATTTTTTTCAGTAAGCCAATACAGTTAGGAAACTTTTTTATTAGCTTACCTGGTGATAGAAGTAGAAGAGGGCAAAAAAGTGCCTGTATCTCACCTACAGCCATACCACATTGGATAGGCCCAATCTCGTCTGATCTTGGAAGCTAAGCAGTGTTGGGCCTGGTTAGTACTTGGGTGGGAGACCACATGGGAACACCAGGTGCTGTAGGTTTTTTCACATTACAGGCAAATTGTTTTTATTCTCTAGCTATTTAAATTGGAAACTTTTTCTTTTTATTGCCAGTACAGACATTTGGAAGAGGTCAAACAGACACAATAGCCATCACCTAAAGACTTACCACACTGTTTAGGCCCAATTCCAACTGCTTTTGGCAGCTAAACAGTGTTGAGCCTCTTTAGTAGTTTAATTTAAGACCCCCTGCTAATATCATGTCCTGTAGGTCTTTTTACATTACCAACACATGATTTTTTTCAGTAAGCCAATACAGTTAGGAAACTTTTTTATTAGCTTACCTGGTGATAGAAGTAGAAGAGGGCAAAAAAGTGCCTGTATCTCACCTACAGCCATACCACATTGGATAGGCCCATTCTCGTCTGATCTTGGAAGCTAAGCAGTGTTGGGCCTGGTTAGTACATGGGTGGGAGACCACATGGGAACACCAGGTGCTGTAGGTTTTTTCACATTACAGGCAAATTGTTTTTATTCTCTAGCTATTTAAATTGGAAACTTTTTCTTTTTATTGCCAGTACAGACATTTGGAAGAGGTCAAACAGAAACAATAGCCATCACCTAAAGACTTACCACACTGTTTAGGCCGAATTCCAACTGCTTTTGGCAGCTAAACAGTGTTGAGCCTCTTTAGTAGTTTAATTTAAGACCCCCTGCTAATATCATGTCCTGTAGGTCTTTTTACGTTACCAACATATGATTTTTTTCAGTAAGCCAATACAGTTAGGAAACTTTTTTATTAGCTTACCTGGTGATAGAAGTAGAAGAGGGCAAATAAGTGCCTGTATCTCACCTACAGCCATACCACATTGGATAGGCCCAATCTTGTCTGATCTTGGAAGCTAAGCAGTGTTGGGCCTGGATAGTACTTGGGTGGGAGACCACATGGGAACACCAGGTGCTGTAGGTTTTTTCACATTACTGGCAAATTGTTTTTATTCTCTAGCTATTTAAATTGGAAACTTTTTCTTTTTATTGCCAGCACTGACATTTGGAAGAGGTAAAACAGACACAATATCCATCACCTAAAGACTTACCACACTGTTTAGGCCCAATTCCAACTGCTTTTGGCAGCTAAACAGTGTTGAGGCTCTTTAGTAGTTTAATTTAAGACCCCCTGCTAATATCATGTCCTGTAGGTCTTTTTACATTACCAACACATGATTTTTTTTAAGTAAGCCAATACAGTTAGGAAACTTTTTTATTAGCTTACCTGGTGATAGAAGTAGAAGAGGGCAAAAAAGTGCCTGTATCTCACCTACAGCCATACCACATTGGATAGGCCCAATCTCGTCTGATCTTGGAAGCTAAGCAGTGTTGGGCCTGGTTAGTACTTGGGTGGGAGACCACATGGGAACACCAGGTGCTGTAGGTTTTTTCACATTACTGGCTAATTGTTTTTATTCTCTAGCTATTTAAATTGGAAACTTTTTCTTTTTATTGCCAGCACAGACATTTGGAAGAGGTCAAACAGACACAATAGCCATCACCTAAAGACTTGACACACTGTTTAGGCCCAATTCCAACTGCTTTTGGCAGCTAAACAGTGTTGAGCCTCTTTAGTAGTTTAATTTAAGACCCCCTGCTAATATCATGTCCTGTAGGTCTTTTTACATTACCAACACATGATTTTTTTCAGTAAGCCAATACAGTTAGGAAACTTTTGTATTAGCTTACCTGGTGATAGAAGTAGAAGAGGGCAAAAAAGTGCCTGTATCTCACCTACAGCCATACCACATTGGATAGGCCCAACCTCGTCTGATCTTGGAAGCTAAGCAGTGTTGGGCCTGGTTAGTACTTGGGTGGGAGACCACATGGAAACACCAGGTGCTGTAGGTTTTTTCACAATACTGGCAAATTGTTTTTATTCTCTAGCTATTTAAATTGGAAACTTTTTCTTTTTATTGCCAGCACTGACATTTGGAAGAGGTAAAACAGACACAATATCCATCACCTAAAGACTTACCACACTGTTTTGGCCCAATTCCAACTGCTTTTGGCAGGTAAACAGTGTTGAGGCTATTTAGTAGTTTAATTTAAGACCCCCTGCTAATATCATGTCCTGTAGGTCTTTTTACATTACCAACACATGATTTTTTTCAGTAAGCCAATACAGTTAGGAAACTTTTTTATTAGCTTACCTGGTGATAGAAGTAGAAGAGGGCAAAAAAGTGCCTGTATCTCACCTACAGCCATACCACATTGGATAGGCCCAATCTCGTCTGATCTTGGAAGCTAAGCAGTGTTGGGCCTGGTTAGTACTTGGGTGGGAGACCACATGGGAACACCAGGTGCTGTAGGTTTTTTCACATTACTGGCTAATTGTTTTTATTCTCTAGCTATTTAAATTGGAAACTTTTTTCTTTTTATTGCCAGCACAGACATTTGGAAGAGGTCAAACAGACACAATAGCCATCACCTAAAGACTTACCACACTGTTTAGGCCCAATTCCAACTGCTTTTGGCAGCTAAACAGTGTTGAGCCTCTTTAGTAGTTTAATTTAAGACCCCCTGCTAATATCATGTCCTGTAGGTCTTTTTACATTACCAACACATGATTTTTTTCAGTAAGCCAATACAGTTAGGAAAATTTTGTATTAGCTTACCTGATGATAGAAGTAGAAGAGGGCAAAAAAGTGCCTGTATCTCATCTACAGCCATACCACATTGGATAGGCCCAACCTCGTCTGATCTTGGAAGCTAAGCAGTGTTGGGCCTGGTTAGTACTTGGGTGGGAGACCACATGAAAACACCAGGTGCTGTAGGTTTTTTCACATTACTGGCAAATTGTTTTTATTCTCTAGCTATTTAAATTGGAAACTTTTTCTTTTTATTGCCAGCACTGACATTTGGAAGAGGTAAAACAGACACAATATCCATCACCTAAAGACTTACCACACTGTTTAGGCCCAATTCCAACTGCTTTTGGCAGGTAAACAGTGTTGAGGCTATTTAGTAGTTTAATTTAAGACCCCCTGATAATATCATGTCCTGTAGGTCTTTTTACATTACCAACACATGATTTTTTTCAGTAAGCCAATACAGTTAGGTAACTTTTTTATAACTTACCTGGTGATAGAAGTAGAAGAGGGCAAAAAAGTGCCTGTATCTCACCTACACCCATACCACATTGGATAGGCCCAATCTCGTCTGATCTTGGAAGCTAAGCAGTGTTGGGCCTGGTTAGTACTTGGGTGGGAGACCATATGGGAACACCAGGTGCTGTAGGTTTTTTCACATTACTGGCAAATTGTTTTTATTCTCTAGCTATTTAGATTGGAAACGTTTTCTTTTTATTGCCAGCACAGACATTTGGAAGAGTTCAAACAGACACAATAGCCATCACCTAAAGACTTACCACACTGTTTAGGCCGAATTCCAACTGCTTTTGGCAGCTAAACAGTGTTGAGCCTCTTTAGTAGTTTAATTTAAGACCCCCTGCTAATATCATGTCCTGTGGTCTTTTTACGTTACCAACATATGATTTTTTTCAGTAAGCCAATACAGTTAGGAAACTTTTTTATTAGCTTACCTGGTGATAGAAGTAGAAGAGGGCAAATAAGTGCCTGTATCTCACCTACAGCCATACCACATTGGATAGGCCCAATCTTGTCTGATCTTGGAAGCTAAGCAGTGTTGGGCCTGGATAGTACTTGGGTGGGAGACCACATGGGAACACCAGGTGCTGTAGGTTTTTTCACATTACTGGCAAATTGTTTTTATTCTCTAGCTATTTAAATTGGAAACTTTTTCTTTTTATTGCCAGCACTGACATTTGGAAGAGGTAAAACAGACACAATATCCATCACCTAAAGACTTACCACACTGTTTAGGCCCAATTCCAACTGCTTTTGGCAGCTAAACAGTGTTGAGGCTCTTTAGTAGTTTAATTTAAGACCCCCTGCTAATATCATGTCCTGTAGGTCTTTTTACATTACCAACACATGATTTTTTTTAAGTAAGCCAATACAGTTAGGAAACTTTTTTATTAGCTTACCTGGTGATAGAAGTAGAAGAGGGCAAAAAAGTGCCTGTATCTCACCTACAGCCATACCACATTGGATAGGCCCAATCTCGTCTGATCTTGGAAGCTAAGCAGTGTTGGGCCTGGTTAGTACTTGGGTGGGAGACCACATGGGAACACCAGGTGCTGTAGGTTTTTTCATATTACTGGCTAATTGTTTTTATTCTCTAGCTATTTAAATTGGAAACTTTTTCTTTTTATTGCCAGCACAGACATTTGGAAGAGGTCAAACAGACACAATAGCCATCACCTAAAGACTTGCCACACTGTTTAGGCCCAATTCCAACTGCTTTTGGCAGCTAAACAGTGTTGAGCCTCTTTAGTAGTTTAATTTAAGACCCCCTGCTAATATCATGTCCTGTAGGTCTTTTTACATTACCAACACATGATTTTTTTCAGTAAGCCAATACAGTTAGGAAACTTTTGTATTAGCTTACCTGGTGATAGAAGTAGAAGCGGGCAAAAAAGTGCCTTTAACTCACCTACAGCCATACCACATTGGATATGCCCAATCTCGTCTGATCTTGGAAGCTAAGCAGTGTTGGGCCTGGTTAGTACTTGGGTGGGAGACCACATGGGAACACCAGGTGCTGTAGGTTTTTTCACATTACTGGCAAATTGTTTTTATTCTCTAGCTATTTAAATAGGAAACTTTATCTTTTTATTGCCAGCACAGACATTTGGAAGAGGTCAAACAGACACAATAGCCATCACCTAAAGACTTACCAAACTGTTTAGGCCCAATTCCAACTGCTTTTGGCAGCTAAACAGTGTTGAGCCTCTTTATTAGTTTAATTTAAGACCCCCTGCTAATATCATGTCCTGTAGGTCTTTTTACATTACCAACACATGATTTTTTTCAGTAAGCCAATACAGTTAGGAAACTTTTTTATTAGCTTACCTGGTGATAGAAGTAGAAGAGGGCAAAAAAGTGCCTGAATCTCAACTACAGCCATACCACATTGGATAGGCCCAATCTCGTCTGATCTTGGAAGCTAAGCAGTGTTGGGCCTGGTTAGTACTTGGGTGAGAGACCACATGGGAACACCAGGTGCTGTAGGTTTTTTCACATTACAGGCAAATTGTTTTTATTCTCTAGCTATTTAAATTGGAAACTTTTTATTTTTATTGCCAGTACAGACATTTGGAAGAGGTCAAACAGACACAATAGCCATCACCTAAAGACTTACCACACTGTTTAGGCCCAATTCCAACTGCTTTTGGCAGCTAAACAGTGTTGGGCCTCTTTAGTAGTTTAATTTAAGACTCCCTGCTAATATCATGTCCTGTAGGTCTTTTTACATTACCAACACATGATTTTTTTCAGTAAGCCAATACAGTTAGGAAACTTTTGTATTAGCTTACCTGGTGATAGAAGTAGAAGAGGGCAAAAAAGTGCCTGTATCTCACCTACAGCCATACCACATTGGATAGGCCCAATCTCGTCTGATCTTGGAAGCTAAGCAGTGTTGGGCCTGATTAGTACTTGGGTGGGAGACCACATGGGAACACCAGGTGCTGTAGGTTTTTTCACATTACTGGCAAATTGTTTTTATTCTCTAGCTATTTAGATTGGAAACGTTTTCTTTTTATTGCCAGCACAGACATTTGGAAGAGTTCAAACAGACACAATAGCCATCACCTAAAGACTTACCACACTGTTTAGGCCGAATTCCAACTGCTTTTGGCAGCTAAACAGTGTTGAGCCTCTTTAGTAGTTTAATTTAAGACCCCCTGCTAATATCATGTCCTGTGGTCTTTTTACGTTACCAACATATGATTTTTTTCAGTAAGCCAATACAGTTAGGAAACTTTTTTATTAGCTTACCTGGTGATAGAAGTAGAAGAGGGCAAATAAGTGCCTGTATCTCACCTACAGCCATACCACATTGGATAGGCCCAATCTTGTCTGATCTTGGAAGCTAAGCAGTGTTGGGCCTGGATAGTACTTGGGTGGGAGACCACATGGGAACACCAGGTGCTGTAGGTTTTTTCACATTACTGGCAAATTGTTTTTATTCTCTAGCTATTTAAATTGGAAACTTTTTCTTTTTATTGCCAGCACTGACATTTGGAAGAGGTAAAACAGACACAATATCCATCACCTAAAGACTTACCACACTGTTTAGGCCCAATTCCAACTGCTTTTGGCAGCTAAACAGTGTTGAGGCTCTTTAGTAGTTTAATTTAAGACCCCCTGCTAATATCATGTCCTGTAGGTCTTTTTACATTACCAACACATGATTTTTTTTAATTAAGCCAATACAGTTAGGAAACTTTTTTATTAGCTTACCTGGTGATAGAAGTAGAAGAGGGCAAAAAAGTGCCTGTATCTCACCTACAGCCATACCACATTGGATAGGCCCAATCTCGTCTGATCTTGGAAGCTAAGCAGTGTTGGGCCTGGTTAGTACTTGGGTGGGAGACCACATGGGAACACCAGGTGCTGTAGGTTTTTTCATATTACTGGCTAATTGTTTTTATTCTCTAGCTATTTAAATTGGAAACTTTTTCTTTTTATTGCCAGCACAGACATTTGGAAGAGGTCAAACAGACACAATAGCCATCACCTAAAGACTTGCCACACTGTTTAGGCCCAATTCCAACTGCTTTTGGCAGCTAAACAGTGTTGAGCCTCTTTAGTAGTTTAATTTAAGACCCCCTGCTAATATCATGTCCTGTAGGTCTTTTTACATTACCAACACATGATTTTTTTCAGTAAGCCAATACAGTTAGGAAACTTTTGTATTAGCTTACCTGGTGATAGAAGTAGAAGCGGGCAAAAAAGTGCCTTTAACTCACCTACAGCCATACCACATTGGATATGCCCAATCTCGTCTGATCTTGGAAGCTAAGCAGTGTTGGGCCTGGTTAGTACTTGGGTGGGAGACCACATGGGAACACCAGGTGCTGTAGGTTTTTTCACATTACTGGCAAATTGTTTTTATTCTCTAGCTATTTAAATAGGAAACTTTATCTTTTTATTGCCAGCACAGACATTTGGAAGAGGTCAAACAGACACAATAGCCATCACCTAAAGACTTACCAAACTGTTTAGGCCCAATTCCAACTGCTTTTGGCAGCTAAACAGTGTTGAGCCTCTTTATTAGTTTAATTTAAGACCCCCTGCTAATATCATGTCCTGTAGGTCTTTTTACATTACCAACACATGATTTTTTTCAATAAGCCAATACAGTTAGGAAACTTTTTTATTAGCTTACCTGGTGATAGAAGTAGAAGAGGGCAAAAAAGTGCCTGTATCTCAACTACAGCCATACCACATTGGATAGGCCCAATCTCGTCTGATCTTGGAAGCTAAGCAGTGTTGGGCCTGGTTAGTACTTGGGTGAGAGACCACATGTGAACACCAGGTGCTGTAGGTTTTTTCACATTACAGGCAAATTGTTTTTATTCTCTAGCTATTTAAATTGGAAACTTTTTATTTTTATTGCCAGTACAGACATTTGGAAGAGGTCAAACAGACACAATAGCCATCACCTAAAGACTTACCACACTGTTTAGGCCCAATTCCAACTGCTTTTGGCAGCTAAACAGTGTTGGGCCTCTTTAGTAGTTTAATTTAAGACTCCCTGCTAATATCATGTCCTGTAGGTCTTTTTACATTACCAACACATGATTTTTTTCAGTAAGCCAATACAGTTAGGAAACTTTTTTATTAGCTTACCTGGTGATAGAAGTAGAAGAGGGCAAAAAAGTGGCTTTAACTCACCTACAGCCATACCACATTGGATAGGCCCAATCTCATCTGATCTTGGAAGCTAAGCAGTGTTGGGCCTGGTTAGTACTTGGGTGGGAGACCACATGGGGACACCAGGTGCTGTATGTTTTTTTCACATTACTGGCAAATTGTTTTTATTCTCTAGCTATTTAAATAGGAAACTTTTTCTTTTTATTGCCAGCACAGACATTTGGAAGAGGTCAAACAGACACAATAGCCATCACCTAAAGACTTACCACACTGTTTAGGCCCAATTCCAACTGCTTTTGGCAGCTAAACAGTGTTGAGCCTCTTTAGTAGTTTAATTTAAGACCCCCTGCTAATATCATGTCCTGTAGGTCTTTTTACATTACCAACACATGATTTTTTTCAGTAAGCCAATACAGTTAGGAAACTTTTTTATTAGCTTACCTGGTGATAGAAGTAGAAGAGGGCAAAAAAGTGCCTGTATCTCATCTACAGTCATACCACATTGGATAGGCCCAATCTCGTCTGATCCTGGAAGCTAAGCAGTATTGGGCCTGGTTAGTACTTGGGTGGGAGACCACATGGGAACACCAGGTGCAGTAGGTTTTTTCACATTACAGGCAAATTGTTTTTATTCTCTAGCTATTTAAATTGGAAACTTTTTATTTTTATTGCCAGTACAGACATTTGGAAGAGGTCAAACAGACACAATAGCCATCACCTAAAGACTTACCACACTGTTTAGGCCCAATTCCAACTGCTTTTGGCAGCTAAACAGTGTTGGGCCTCTTTAGTAGTTTAATTTAAGACTCCCTGCTAATATCATGTCCTGTAGGTCTTTTTACATTACCAACACATGATTTTTTTCAGTAAGCCAATACAGTTAGGAAACTTTTGTATTAGCTTACCTGGTGATAGAAGTAGAAGAGGGCAAAAAAGTGCCTGTATCTCACCTACAGCCATACCACATTGGATAGGCCCAATCTCGTCTGATCTTGGAAGCTAAGCAGTGTTGGGCCTGGTTAGTACTTGGGTGGGAGACCACATGGGAACACCAGGTGCTGTAGGTTTTTTCACATTACAGGCAAATTGTTTTTATTCTCTAGCTATTTAAATTGGAAACTTTTTCTTTTTATTGCCAGTACAGACATTTGGAAGAGGTCAAACAGACACAATAGCCATCACCTAAAGACTTACCACACTGTTTAGGCCAAATTCCAACTGCTTTTGGCAGCTAAACAGTGTTGAGCCTCTTTAGTAGTTTAATTTAAGACCCCCTGCTAATATCATGTCCTGTAGGTCTTTTTACATTACCAGTACATGATTTTTTTCAGTAAGCCAATACAGTTAGGAAACTTTTTTATTAGCTTACCTGGTGATAGAAGTAGAAGAGGGCAAAAAAGTGCCTGTATCTCACCTACAGCCATACCACATTGGATAGGCCCATTCTCGTCTGATCTTGGAAGCTAAGCAGTGTTGGGCCTGGTTAGTACATGGGTGGGAGACCACATGGGAACACCAGGTGCTGTAGGTTTTTTCACATTACAGGCAAATTGTTTTTATTCTCTAGCTATTTAAATTGGAAACTTTTTCTTTTTATTGCCAGTACAGACATTTGGAAGAGGTCAAACAGAAACAATAGCCATCACCTAAAGACTTACCACACTGTTTAGGCCGAATTCCAACTGCTTTTGGCAGCTAAACAGTGTTGAGCCTCTTTAGTAGTTTAATTTAAGACCCCCTGCTAATATCATGTCCTGTAGGTCTTTTTACGTTACCAACATATGATTTTTTTCAGTAAGCCAATACAGTTAGGAAACTTTTTTATTAGCTTACCTGGTGATAGAAGTAGAAGAGGGCAAATAAGTGCCTGTATCTCACCTACAGCCATACCACATTGGATAGGCCCAATCTTGTCTGATCTTGTAAGCTAAGCAGTGTTGGGCCTGGATAGTACTTGGGTGGGAGACCACATGGGAACACCAGGTGCTGTAGGTTTTTTCACATTACTGGCAAATTGTTTTTATTCTCTAGCTATTTAAATTGGAAACTTTTTCTTTTTATTGCCAGCACTGACATTTGGAAGAGGTAAAACAGACACAATATCCATCACCTAAAGACTTACCACACTGTTTAGGCCCAATTCCAACTGCTTTTGGCAGCTAAACAGTGTTGAGGCTCTTTAGTAGTTTAATTTAAGACCCCCTGCTAATATCATGTCCTGTAGGTCTTTTTACATTACCAACACATGATTTTTTTTAAGTAAGCCAATACAGTTAGGAAACTTTTTTATTAGCTTACCTGGTGATAGAAGTAGAAGAGGGCAAAAAAGTGCCTGTATTTCACCTACAGCCATACCACATTGGATAGGCCCAATCTCGTCTGATCTTGGAAGCTAAGCAGTGTTGGGCCTGGTTAGTACTTGGGTGGGAGACCACATGGGAACACCAGGTGCTGTAGGTTTTTTCACATTACTGGCTAATTGTTTTTATTCTCTAGCTATTTAAATTTGAAACTTTTTCTTTTTATTGCCAGCACTGACATTTGGAAGAGGTAAAACAGACACAATATCCATCACCTAAAGACTTACCACACTGTTTAGGCCGAATTCCAACTGCTTTTGGCAGCTAAACAGTGTTGAGCCTCTTTAGTAGTTTAATTTAAGACCCCCTGCTAATATCATGTCCTGTAGGTCTTTTTACATTACCAACACATGATTTTTTTCAGTAAGCCAATACAGTTAGGAAACTTTTGTATTAGCTTACCTGGTGATAGAAGTAGAAGAGGGCAAAAAAGTGCCTGCATCTCACCTACAGCCATACCACATTGGATAGGCCCAACCTCGTCTGATCTTGGAAGCTAAGCAGTGTTGGGCCTGGTTAGTACTTGGGTGGGAGACCACATGGAAACACCAGGTGCTGTAGGTTTTTTCACATTACTGGCAAATTGTTTTTATTCTCTAGCTATTTAAATTGGAAACTTTTTCTTTTTATTGCCAGCACTGACATTTGGAAGAGGTAAAACAGACACAATATCCATCACCTAAAGACTTACCACACTGTTTTGGCCCAATTCCAACTGCTTTTGGCAGGTAAACAGTGTTGAGGCTATTTAGTAGTTTAATTTAAGACCCCCTGCTAATATCATGTCCTGTAGGTCTTTTTACATTACCAACACATGATTTTTTTCAGTAAGCCAATACAGTTAGGAAACTTTTTTATTAGCTTACCTGGTGATAGAAGTAGAAGAGGGCAAAAAAGTGCCTGTATCTCACCTACAGCCATACCACATTGGATAGGCCCAATCTCGTCTGATCTTGGAAGCTAAGCAGTGTTGGGCCTGGTTAGTACTTGGGTGGGAGACCACATGGGAACACCAGGTGCTGTAGGTTTTTTCACATTACTGGCTAATTGTTTTTATTCTCTAGCTATTTAAATTGGAAACTTTTTCTTTTTATTGCCAGCACAGACATTTGGAAGAGGTCAAACAGACACAATAGCCATCACCTAAAGACTTACCACACTGTTTAGGCCCAATTCCAACTGCTTTTGGCAGCTAAACAGTGTTGAGCCTCTTTAGTAGTTTAATTTAAGACCCCCTGCTAATATCATGTCCTGTAGGTCTTTTTACATTACCAACACATGATTTTTTTCAGTAAGCCAATACAGTTAGGAAAATTTTGTATTAGCTTACCTGGTGATAGAAGTAGAAGAGGGCAAAAAAGTGCCTGTATCTCATCTACAGCCATACCACATTGGATAGGCCCAACCTCGTCTGATCTTGGAAGCTAAGCAGTGTTGGGCCTGGTTAGTACTTGGGTGGGAGACCACATGGAAACACCAGGTGCTGTAGGTTTTTTCACATTACTGGCAAATTGTTTTTATTCTCTAGCTATTTAAATTGGAAACTTTTTCTTTTTATTGCCAGCACTGACATTTGGAAGAGGTAAAACAGACACAATATCCATCACCTAAAGACTTACCACACTGTTTAGGCCCAATTCCAACTGCTTTTGGCAGCTAAACAGTGTTGAGGCTCTTTAGTAGTTTAATTTAAGAACCCCTGCTAATATCATGTCCTGTAGGTCTTTTTACATTACCAACACATGATTTTTTTTAAGTAAGCCAATACAGTTAGGAAACTTTTTTATTAGCTTACCTGGTGATAGAAGTAGAAGAGGGCAAAAAAGTGCCTGTATCTCACCTACAGCCATACCACATTGGATAGGCCCAATCTCGTCTGATCTTGGAAGCTAAGCAGTGTTGGGCCTGGTTAGTACTTGGGTGGGAGACCACATGGGAACACCAGGTGCTGTAGGTTTTTTCATATTACTGGCTAATTGTTTTTATTCTCTAGCTATTTAAATTGGAAACTTTTTCTTTTTATTGCCAGCACTGACATTTGGAAGAGGTAAAACAGACACAATATCCATCACCTAAAGACTTACCACACTGTTTTGGCCCAATTCCAACTGCTTTTGGCAGGTAAACAGTGTTGAGGCTATTTAGTAGTTTAATTTAAGACCCCCTGATAATATCATGTCCTGTAGGTCTTTTTACATTACCAACACATGATTTTTTTCAGTAAGCCAATACAGTTAGGAAACTTTTGTATTAGCTTACCTGGTGATAGAAGTAGAAGAGGGCAAAAAAGTGCCTGTATCTCACCTACAGCCATACCACATTGGATAGGCCCAATCTCGTCTGATCTTGGAAGCTAAGCAGTGTTGGGCCTGGTTAGTACTTGGGTGGGAGACCACATGGGAACACCAGGTGCTGTAGGTTTTTTCACATTACTGGCAAATTGTTTTTATTCTCTAGCTATTTAGATTGGAAACGTTTTCTTTTTATTGCCAGCACAGACATTTGGAAGAGTTCAAACAGACACAATAGCCATCACCTAAAGACTTACCACACTGTTTAGGCCGAATTCCAACTGCTTTTGGCAGCTAAACAGTGTTGAGCCTCTTTAGTAGTTTAATTTAAGACCCCCTGCTAATATCATGTCCTGTGGTCTTTTTACGTTACCAACATATGATTTTTTTCAGTAAGCCAATACAGTTAGGAAACTTTTTTATTAGCTTACCTGGTGATAGAAGTAGAAGAGGGCAAATAAGTGCCTGTATCTCACCTACAGCCATACCACATTGGATAGGCCCAATCTTGTCTGATCTTGTAAGCTAAGCAGTGTTGGGCCTGGATAGTACTTGGGTGGGAGACCACATGGGAACACCAGGTGCTGTAGGTTTTTTCACATTACTGGCAAATTGTTTTTATTCTCTAGCTATTTAAATTGGAAACTTTTTCTTTTTATTGCCAGCACTGACATTTGGAAGAGGTAAAACAGACACAATATCCATCACCTAAAGACTTACCACACTGTTTAGGCCCAATTCCAACTGCTTTTGGCAGCTAAACAGTGTTGAGGCTCTTTAGTAGTTTAATTTAAGACCCCCTGCTAATATCATGTCCTGTAGGTCTTTTTACATTACCAACACATGATTTTTTTTAAGTAAGCCAATACAGTTAGGAAACTTTTTTATTAGCTTACCTGGTGATAGAAGTAGAAGAGGGCAAAAAAGTGCCTGTATCTCACCTACAGCCATACCACATTGGATAGGCCCAATCTCGTCTGATCTTGGAAGCTAAGCAGTGTTGGGCCTGGTTAGTACTTGGGTGGGAGACCACATGGGAACACCAGGTGCTGTAGGTTTTTTCATATTACTGGCTAATTGTTTTTATTCTCTAGCTATTTAAATTGGAAACTTTTTCTTTTTATTGCCAGCACAGACATTTGGAAGAGGTCAAACAGACACAATAGCCATCACCTAAAGACTTGCCACACTGTTTAGGCCCAATTCCAACTGCTTTTGGCAGCTAAACAGTGTTGAGCCTCTTTAGTAGTTTAATTTAAGACCCCCTGCTAATATCATGTCCTTTAGGTCTTTTTACATTACCAACACATGATTTTTTTCAGTAAGCCAATACAGTTAGGAAACTTTTGTATTAGCTTACCTGGTGATAGAAGTAGAAGCGGGCAAAAAAGTGCCTTTAACTCACCTACAGCCATACCACATTGGATAGGCCCAATCTCGTCTGATCTTGGAAGCTAAGCAGTGTTGGGCCTGGTTAGTACTTGGGTGGGAGACCACATGGGAACACCAGGTGCTGTAGGTTTTTTCACATTACTGGCAAATTGTTTTTATTCTCTAGCTATTTAAATAGGAAACTTTATCTTTTTATTGCCAGCACAGACATTTGGAAGAGGTCAAACAGACACAATAGCCATCACCTAAAGACTTACCAAACTGTTTAGGCCCAATTCCAACTGCTTTTGGCAGCTAAACAGTGTTGAGCCTCTTTAGTAGTTTAATTTAAGACCCCCTGCTAATATCATGTCCTGTAGGTCTTTTTACATTACCAACACATGATTTTTTTCAGTAAGCCAATACAGTTAGGAAACTTTTTTATTAGCTTACCTGGTGATAGAAGTAGAAGAGGGCAAAAAAGTGCCTGTATCTCAACTACAGCTATACCACATTGGATAGGCCCAATCTTGTCTGATCTTGGAAGCTAAGCAGTGTTGGGCCTGGTTAGTACTTGGGTGAGAGACCACATGGGAACACCAGGTGCTGTAGGTTTTTTCACATTACAGGCAAATTGTTTTTATTCTCTAGCTATTTAAATTGGAAACTTTTTATTTTTATTGCCAGTACAGACATTTGGAAGAGGTCAAACAGACACAATAGCCATCACCTAAAGACTTACCACACTGTTTAGGCCCAATTCCAACTGCTTTTGGCAGCTAAACAGTGTTGGGCCTCTTTAGTAGTTTAATTTAAGACTCCCTGCTAATATCATGTCCTGTAGGTCTTTTTACATTACCAACACATGATTTTTTTCAGTAAGCCAATACAGTTAGGAAACTTTTTTATTAGCTTACCTGGTGATAGAAGTAGAAGAGGGCAAAAAAGTGGCTTTAACACACCTACAGCCATACCACATTGGATAGGCCCAATCTCATCTGATCTTGGAAGCTAAGCAGTGTTGGGCCTGGTTAGTACTTGGGTGGGAGACCACATGGGGACACCAGGTGCTGTATGTTTTTTCACATTACTGGCAAATTGTTTTTATTCTCTAGCTATTTAAATAGGAAACTTTTTCTTTTTATTGCCAGCACAGACATTTGGAAGAGGTCAAACAGACACAATAGCCATCACCTAAAGACTTACCACACTGTTTAGGCCCAATTCCAACTGCTTTTGGCAGCTAAACAGTGTTGAGCCTCTTTAGTAGTTTAATTTAAGACCCCCTGCTAATATCATGTCCTGTAGGTCTTTTTACATTACCAACACATAATTTTTTTCAGTAAGCCAATACAGTTAGGAAACTTTTGTATTAGCTTACCTGGTGATAGAAGTAGAAGAGGGCAAAAAAGTGCCTTTAACTCACCTACAGCCATACCACATTGGATAGGCCCAATCTCGTCTGATCTTGGAAGCTAAGCAGTGTTGGGCCTGGTTAGTACTTGGGTGGGAGACCACATGGGAACACCAGGTGCTGTAGGTTTTTTCACATTACTGGCAAATTGTTTTTATTCTCTAGCTATTTAAATAGGAAACTTTATCTTTTTATTGCCAGCACAGACATTTGGAAGAGGTCAAACAGACACAATAGCCATCACCTAAAGACTTACCAAACTGTTTAGGCCCAATTCCAACTGCTTTTGACAGCTAAACAGTGTTGAGCCTCTTTAGTAGTTTAATTTAAGACCCCCTGCTAATATCATGTCCTGTAGGTCTTTTTACATTACCAACACATGATTTTTTTCAGTAAGCCAATACAGTTAGGAAACTTTTTTATTAGCTTACCTGGTGATAGAAGTAGAAGAGGGCAAAAAAGTGCCTGTATCTCAACTACAGCCATACCACATTGGATAGGCCCAATCTCGTCTGATCTTGGAAGCTAAGCAGTATTGGGCCTGGTTAGTACTTGGGTGGGAGACCACATGGGAACACCAGGTGCAGTAGGTTTTTTCACATTACAGGCAAATTGTTTTTATTCTCTAGCTATTTAAATTGGAAACTTTTTATTTTTATTGCCAGTACAGACATTTGGAAGAGGTCAAACAGACACAATAGCCATCACCTAAAGACTTACCACACTGTTTAGGCCCAATTCCAACTGCTTTTGGCAGCTAAACAGTGTTGGGCCTCTTTAGTAGTTTAATTTAAGACTCCCTGCTAATATCATGTCCCGTAGGTCTTTTTACATTACCAACACATGATTTTTTTCAGTAAGCCAATACAGTTAGGAAACTTTTGTATTAGCTTACCTGGTGATAGAAGTAGAAGAGGGCAAAAAAGTGCCTGTATCTCACCTACAGCCATACCACATTGGATAGGCCCAATCTCGTCTGATCTTGGAAGCTAAGCAGTGTTGGGCCTGGTTAGTACTTGGGTGGGAGACCACATGGGAACACCAGGTGCTGTAGGTTTTTTCACATTACAGGCAAATTGTTTTTATTCTCTAGCTATTTAAATTGGAAACTTTTTCTTTTTATTGCCAGTACAGACATTTGGAAGAGGTCAAACAGACACAATAGCCATCACCTAAAGACTTACCACACTGTTTAGGCCCAATTCCAACTGCTTTTGGCAGCTAAACAGTGTTGAGCCTCTTTAGTAGTTTAATTTAAGACCCCCTGCTAATATCATGTCCTGTAGGTCTTTTTACATTACCAACATATGATTTTTTTCAGTAAGCCAATACAGTTAGGAAACTTTTTTATTAGCTTACCTGGTGATAGAAGTAGAAGAGGGCAAATAAGTGCCTGTATCTCACCTACAGCCATACCACATTGGATAGGCCCAATCTTGTCTGATCTTGGAAGCTAAGCAGTGTTGGGCCTGGATAGTACTTGGGTGGGAGACCACATGGGAACACCAGGTGCTGTAGGTTTTTTCACATTACTGGCAAATTGTTTTTATTCTCTAGCTATTTAAATTGGAAACTTTTTCTTTTTATTGCCAGCACTGACATTTGGAAGAGGTAAAACAGACACAATATCCATCACCTAAGACTTACCACACTGTTTAGGCCCAATTCCAACTGCTTTTGGCAGCTAAACAGTGTTGAGGCTCTTTAGTAGTTTAATTTAAGACCCCCTGCTAATATCATGTCCTGTAGGTCTTTTTACATTACCAACACATGATTTTTTTTAAGTAAGCCAATACAGTTAGGAAACTTTTTTATTAGCTTACCTGGTGATAGAAGTAGAAGAGGGCAAAAAAGTGCCTGTATCTCACCTACAGCCATACCACATTGGATAGGCCCAATCTCGTCTGATCTTGGAAGCTAAACAGTGTTGGGCCTGGTTAGTACTTGGGTGGGAGAGCACATGGGAACACCAGGTGCTGTAGGTTTTTTCACATTACTGGCTAATTGTTTTTATTCTCTAGCTATTTAAATTGGAAACTTTTTCTTTTTATTGCCAGCACAGACATTTGGAAGAGGTCAAACAGACACAATAGCCATCACCTAAAGACTTGACACACTGTTTAGGCCCAATTCCAACTGCTTTTGGCAGCTAAACAGTGTTGAGCCTCTTTAGTAGTTTAATTTAAGACCCCCTGCTAATATCATGTCCTGTAGGTCTTTTTACATTACCAACACATGATTTTTTTCAGTAAGCCAATACAGTTAGGAAACTTTTGTATTAGCTTACCTGGTGATAGAAGTAGAAGAGGGCAAAAAAGTGCCTGTATCTCACCTACAGCCATACCACATTGGATAGGCCCAACCTCGTCTGATCTTGGAAGCTAAGCAGTGTTGGGCCTGGTTAGTACTTGGGTGGGAGACCACATGGAAACACCAGGTGCTGTAGGTTTTTTCACATTACTGGCAAATTGTTTTTATTCTCTAGCTATTTAAATTGGAAACTTTTTCTTTTTATTGCCAGCACTGACATTTGGAAGAGGTAAAACAGACACAATATCCATCACCTAAAGACTTACCACACTGTTTTGGCCCAATTCCAACTGCTTTTGGCAGGTAAACAGTGTTGAGGCTATTTAGTAGTTTAATTTAAGACCCCCTGCTAATATCATGTCCTGTAGGTCTTTTTACATTACCAACACATGATTTTTTTCAGTAAGCCAATACAGTTAGGAAACTTTTTTATTAGCTTACCTGGTGATAGAAGTAGAAGAGGGCAAAAAAGTGCCTGTATCTCACCTACAGCCATACCACATTGGATAGTCCCAATCTCGTCTGATCTTGGAAGCTAAGCAGTGTTGGGCCTGGTTAGTTCTTGGGTGGGAGACCACATGGGAACACCAGGTGCAGTAGGTTTTTTCACATTACAGGCAAATTGTTTTTATTCTCTAGCTATTTAAATTGGAAACTTTTTCTTTTTATTGCCAGTACAGACATTTGGAAGAGGTCAAACAGACACAATAGCCATCATCTAAAGACTTACCACACTGTTTAGGCCCAATTCCAACTGCTTTTGGCAGGTAAACAGTGTTGAGGCTATTTAGTAGTTTAATTTAAGACCCCCTGCTAATATCATGTCCTGTAGGTCTTTTTACATTACCAACACATGATTTTTTTCAGTAAGCCAATACAGTTAGGAAACTTTTGTATTAGCTTACCTGGTGATAGAAGTAGAAGAGGGCAAAAAAGTGCCTGTATCTCACCTACAGCCATACCACATTGGATAGGCCCAACCTCGTCTGATCTTGGAAGCTAAGCAGTGTTGGGCCTGGTTAGTACTTGGGTGGGAGACCACATGGAAACACCAGGTGCTGTAGGTTTTTTCACATTACTGGCAAATTGTTTTTATTCTCTAGCTATTTAAATTGGAAACTTTTTCTTTTTATTGCCAGCACTGACATTTGGAAGAGGTAAAACAGACACAATATCCATCACCTAAAGACTTACCACACTGTTTTGGCCCAATTCCAACTGCTTTTGGCAGGTAAACAGTGTTGAGGCTATTTAGTAGTTTAATTTAAGACCCCCTGCTAATATCATGTCCTGTAGGTCTTTTTACATTACCAACACATGATTTTTTTCAGTAAGCCAATACAGTTAGGAAACTTTTTTATTAGCTTACCTGGTGATAGAAGTAGAAGAGGGCAAAAAAGTGCCTGTATCTCACCTACAGCCATACCACATTGGATAGTCCCAATCTCGTCTGATCTTGGAAGCTAAGCAGTGTTGGGCCTGGTTAGTACTTGGGTGGGAGACCACATGGGAACACCAGGTGCAGTAGGTTTTTTCACATTACAGGCAAATTGTTTTTATTCTCTAGCTATTTAAATTGGAAACTTTTTCTTTTTATTGCCAGTACAGACATTTGGAAGAGGTCAAACAGACACAATAGCCATCACCTAAAGACTTACCACACTGTTTAGGCCCAATTCCAACTGCTTTTGGCAGCTAAACAGTGTTGAGCCTCTTTAGTAGTTTAATTTAAGACCCCCTGCTAATATCATGTCCTGTAGGTCTTTTTACATTACCAACACATGATTTTTTTCAGTAAGCCAATACAGTTAGGAAACTTTTTTATTAGATTACCTGGTGATAGAAGTAGAAGAGGGCAAAAAAGTGCCTGTATCTCACCTACAGCCATACCACATTGGATAGGCCCAACCTCGTCTGATCTTGGAAGCTAAGCAGTGTTGGACCTGGTTAGTACTTGGGTGGGAGACCACATGGGAACACCAGGTGCTGTAGGTTTTTTCACATTACTGGCAAATTGTTTTTATTCTCTAGATATTTAAATTGGAAACTTTTTCTTTTTATTGCCAGCACTGACATTTGGAAGAGGTAAAACAGACACAATATCCATCACCTAAAGACTTACCACACTGTTTAGGCCCAATTCCAACTGCTTTTGGCAGCTAAACAGTGTTGAGGCTCTTTAGTAGTTTAATTTAAGACCCCCTGCTAATATCATGTCCTGTAGATCTTTTTACATTACCAACACATGATTTTTTTGAAGTAAGCCAATACAGTGAGGAAACTTTTTTATTAGCTTACCTGGTGATAGAAGTAGAAGAGGGCAAAAAAGTGCCTGTATCTCACCTACAGCCATACCACATTGGATAGGCCCAATCTCGTCTGACCTAAGAAGCTAAGCAGTGTTGGGCCTGGTTAGTACTTGGGTGGGAGACCACATGGGAACACCAGGTGCTGTAGGTTTTTTCACATTACTGGCAAATTGTTTTTATTCTCTAGCTATTTAAATTGGAAACTTTTTCTTTTTATTGCCAGCACAGACATTTGGAAGAGGTCAAACAGACACAATAGCCATCACCTAAAGACTTGCCACACTGTTTAGGCCCAATTCCAACTGCTTTTGGCAGCTAAACAGTGTTGAGCCTCTTTAGTAGTTTAATTTAAGACCCCCTGCTAATATCATGTCCTGTAGGTCTTTTTACATTACCAACACATGATTTTTTTCAGTAAGCCAATACAGTTAGGAAACTTTTGTATTAGCTTACCTGGTGATAGAAGTAGAAGAGGGCAAAAAAGTGCCTGTATCTCACCTACAGCCATACCACATTGGATAGGCCCAACCTCGTCTGATCTTGGAAGCTAAGCAGTGTTGGACCTGGTTAGTACTTGGGTGGGAGACCACATGGGAACACCAGGTGCTGTAGGTTTTTTCACATTACTGGCAAATTGTTTTTATTCTCTAGCTATTTAAATTGGAAACTTTTTCTTTTTATTGCCAGTACAGACATTTGGAAGAGGTCAAACAGACACAATAGCCATCACCTAAAGACTTACCACACTGTTTAGGCCCAATTCCAACTGCTTTTGGCAGCTAAACAGTGTTGAGCCTCTTTAGTAGTTTAATTTAAGACCCCCTGCTAATATCATGTCCTGTAGGTCTTTTTACATTACCAACACATGATTTTTTTTAAGTAAGCCAATACAGTTAGGTAACTTTTTTATTAGCTTACCTGGTGATAGAAGTAGAAGAGGGCAAAAAAGTGCCTGTATCTCACCTACAGACATACCACATTGGATAGGCCCAATCTCGTCTGATCTTGGAAGCTAAGCAGTGTTGGGCCTGGTTAGTACTTGGGTGGGAGACCACATGGGAACACCAGGTGCTGTAGGTTTTTTCACATTACTGGCAAATTGTTTTTATTCTCTAGCTATTTAAATTGGAAACTTTTTCTTTTTATTGCCAGCACAGACATTTGGAAGAGGTCAAACAGACACAATAGCCATCACCTAAAGACTTACCACACTGTTTAGGCCCAATTCCAACTGCTTTTGGCAGCTAAACAGTGTTGAGCCTCTTTAGTAGTTTAATTTAAGACCCCCTGCTAATATCATGTCCTGTAGGTCTTTTTACATTACCAACACATGATTTTTTTCAGTAAGCCAATACAGTTAGGAAACTTTTGTATTAGCTTACCTGGTGATAGAAGTAGAAGAGGGCAAAAAAGTGCCTGTATCTCACCTACAGCCATACCACATTGGATAGGCCCAATCTTGTCTGATCTTGGAAGCTAAGCAGTGTTGGGCCTGGTTAGTACTTGGGTGGGAGACCACATGGGAACACCAGGTGCTGTAGGTTTTTTCACATTACTGGCAAATTGTTTTTATTCTCTAGCTATTTAGATTGGAAACTTTTTCTTTTTATTGCCAGCACAGACATTTGGAAGAGTTCAAACAGACACAATAGCCATCACCTAAAGACTTACCACACTGTTTAGGCCGAATTCCAACTGCTTTTGGCAGCTAAACAGTGTTGAGCCTCTTTAGTAGTTTAATTTAAGACCCCCTGCTAATATCATGTCCTGTGGTCTTTTTACGTTACCAACATATGATTTTTTTCAGTAAGCCAATACAGTTAGGAAACTTTTTTATTAGCTTACCTGGTGATAGAAGTAGAAGAGGGCAAAAAAGTGCCTGTATCTCACCTACAGCCATACCACATTGGATAGGCCCAATCTCGTCTGATCTTGGAAGCTAAACAGTGTTGGGCCTGGTTAGTACTTGGGTGGGAGAGCACATGGGAACACCAGGTGCTGTAGGTTTTTTCACATTACTGGCTAATTGTTTTTATTCTCTAGCTATTTAAATTGGAAACTTTTTCTTTTTATTGCCAGCACAGACATTTGGAAGAGGTCAAACAGACACAATAGCCATCACCTAAAGACTTGACACACTGTTTAGGCCCAATTCCAACTGCTTTTGGCAGCTAAACAGTGTTGAGCCTCTTTAGTAGTTTAATTTAAGACCCCCTGCTAATATCATGTCCTGTAGGTCTTTTTACATTACCAACACATGATTTTTTTCAGTAAGCCAATACAGTTAGGAAACTTTTTTATTAGCTTACCTGGTGATAGAAGTAGAAGAGGGCAAAAAAGTGCCTGTATCTCACCTACAGCCATACCACATTGGATAGTCCCAATCTCGTCTGATCTTGGAAGCTAAGCAGTGTTGGGCCTGGTTAGTTCTTGGGTGGGAGACCACATGGGAACACCAGGTGCAGTAGGTTTTTTCACATTACAGGCAAATTGTTTTTATTCTCTAGCTATTTAAATTGGAAACTTTTTCTTTTTATTGCCAGTACAGACATTTGGAAGAGGTCAAACAGACACAATAGCCATCATCTAAAGACTTACCACACTGTTTAGGCCCAATTCCAACTGCTTTTGGCAGGTAAACAGTGTTGAGGCTATTTAGTAGTTTAATTTAAGACCCCCTGCTAATATCATGTCCTGTAGGTCTTTTTACATTACCAACACATGATTTTTTTCAGTAAGCCAATACAGTTAGGAAACTTTTGTATTAGCTTACCTGGTGATAGAAGTAGAAGAGGGCAAAAAAGTGCCTGTATCTCACCTACAGCCATGCCACATTGGATAGGCCCAACCTCGTCTGATCTTGGAAGCTAAGCAGTGTTGGGCCTGGTTAGTACTTGGGTGGGAGACCACATGGAAACACCAGGTGCTGTAGGTTTTTTCACATTACTGGCAAATTGTTTTTATTCTCTAGCTATTTAAATTGGAAACTTTTTCTTTTTATTGCCAGCACTGACATTTGGAAGAGGTAAAACAGACACAATATCCATCACCTAAAGACTTACCACACTGTTTTGGCCCAATTCCAACTGCTTTTGGCAGGTAAACAGTGTTGAGGCTATTTAGTAGTTTAATTTAAGACCCCCTGCTAATATCATGTCCTGTAGGTCTTTTTACATTACCAACACATGATTTTTTTCAGTAAGCCAATACAGTTAGGAAACTTTTTTATTAGCTTACCTGGTGATAGAAGTAGAAGAGGGCAAAAAAGTGCCTGTATCTCACCTACAGCCATACCACATTGGATAGTCCCAATCTCGTCTGATCTTGGAAGCTAAGCAGTGTTGGGCCTGGTTAGTACTTGGGTGGGAGACCACATGGGAACACCAGGTGCAGTAGGTTTTTTCACATTACAGGCAAATTGTTTTTATTCTCTAGCTATTTAAATTGGAAACTTTTTCTTTTTATTGCCAGTACAGACATTTGGAAGAGGTCAAACAGACACAATAGCCATCACCTAAAGACTTACCACACTGTTTAGGCCCAATTCCAACTGCTTTTGGCAGCTAAACAGTGTTGAGCCTCTTTAGTAGTTTAATTTAAGACCCCCTGCTAATATCATGTCCTGTAGGTCTTTTTACATTACCAACACATGATTTTTTTCAGTAAGCCAATACAGTTAGGAAACTTTTTTATTAGATTACCTGGTGATAGAAGTAGAAGAGGGCAAAAAAGTGCCTGTATCTCACCTACAGCCATACCACATTGGATAGGCCCAACCTCGTCTGATCTTGGAAGCTAAGCAGTGTTGGACCTGGTTAGTACTTGGGTGGGAGACCACATGGGAACACCAGGTGCTGTAGGTTTTTTCACATTACTGGCAAATTGTTTTTATTCTCTAGATATTTAAATTGGAAACTTTTTCTTTTTATTGCCAGCACTGACATTTGGAAGAGGTAAAACAGACACAATATCCATCACCTAAAGACTTACCACACTGTTTAGGCCCAATTCCAACTGCTTTTGGCAGCTAAACAGTGTTGAGGCTCTTTAGTAGTTTAATTTAAGACCCCCTGCTAATATCATGTCCTGTAGATCTTTTTACATTACCAACACATGATTTTTTTGAAGTAAGCCAATACAGTGAGGAAACTTTTTTATTAGCTTACCTGGTGATAGAAGTAGAAGAGGGCAAAAAAGTGCCTGTATCTCACCTACAGCCATACCACATTGGATAGGCCCAATCTCGTCTGACCTAAGAAGCTAAGCAGTGTTGGGCCTGGTTAGTACTTGGGTGGGAGACCACATGGGAACACCAGGTGCTGTAGGTTTTTTCACATTACTGGCAAATTGTTTTTATTCTCTAGCTATTTAAATTGGAAACTTTTTCTTTTTATTGCCAGCACAGACATTTGGAAGAGGTCAAACAGACACAATAGCCATCACCTAAAGACTTGCCACACTGTTTAGGCCCAATTCCAACTGCTTTTGGCAGCTAAACAGTGTTGAGCCTCTTTAGTAGTTTAATTTAAGACCCCCTGCTAATATCATGTCCTGTAGGTCTTTTTACATTACCAACACATGATTTTTTTCAGTAAGCCAATACAGTTAGGAAACTTTTGTATTAGCTTACCTGGTGATAGAAGTAGAAGAGGGCAAAAAAGTGCCTGTATCTCACCTACAGCCATACCACATTGGATAGGCCCAACCTCGTCTGATCTTGGAAGCTAAGCAGTGTTGGACCTGGTTAGTACTTGGGTGGGAGACCACATGGGAACACCAGGTGCTGTAGGTTTTTTCACATTACTGGCAAATTGTTTTTATTCTCTAGATATTTAAATTGGAAACTTTTTCTTTTTATTGCCAGCACTAACATTTGGAAGAGGTAAAACAGACACAATATCCATCACCTAAAGACTTACCACACTGTTTAGGCCCAATTCCAACTGCTTTTGGCAGCTAAACAGTGTTGAGGCTCTTTAGTAGTTTAATTTAAGACCCCCTGCTAATATCATGTCCTGTAGGTCTTTTTACATTACCAACACATGATTTTTTTTAAGTAAGCCAATACAGTTAGGTAACTTTTTTATTAGCTTACCTGGTGATAGAAGTAGAAGAGGGCAAAAAAGTGCCTGTATCTCACCTACAGACATACCACATTGGATAGGCCCAATCTCGTCTGATCTTGGAAGCTAAGCAGTGTTGGGCCTGGTTAGTACTTGGGTGGGAGACCACATGGGAACACCAGGTGCTGTAGGTTTTTTCACATTACTGGCAAATTGTTTTTATTCTCTAGCTATTTAAATTGGAAACTTTTTCTTTTTATTGCCAGCACAGACATTTGGAAGAGGTCAAACAGACACAATAGCCATCACCTAAAGACGTACCACACTGTTTAGGCCCAATTCCAACTGCTTTTGGCAGCTAAACAGTGTTGAGCCTCTTTAGTAGTTTAATTTAAGACCCCCTGCTAATATCATGTCCTGTAGGTCTTTTTACATTACCAACACATGATTTTTTTCAGTAAGCCAATACAGTTAGGAAACTTTTGTATTAGCTTACCTGGTGATAGAAGTAGAAGAGGGCAAAAAAGTGCCTGTATCTCACCTACAGCCATACCACATTGGATAGGCCCAATCTCGTCTGATCTTGGAAGCTAAGCAGTGTTGGGCCTGGTTAGTACTTGGGTGGGAGACCACATGGGAACACCAGGTGCTGTAGGTTTTTTCACATTACTGGCAAATTGTTTTTATTCTCTAGCTATTTAGATTGGAAACTTTTTCTTTTTATTGCCAGCACAGACATTTGGAAGAGTTCAAACAGACACAATAGCCATCACCTAAAGACTTACCACACTGTTTAGGCCGAATTCCAACTGCTTTTGGCAGCTAAACAGTGTTGAGCCTCTTTAGTAGTTTAATTTAAGACCCCCTGCTAATATCATGTCCTGTGGTCTTTTTACGTTACCAACATATGATTTTTTTCAGTAAGCCAATACAGTTAGGAAACTTTTTTATTAGCTTACCTGGTGATAGAAGTAGAAGAGGGCAAATAAGTGCCTGTATCTCACCTACAGCCATACCACATTGGATAGGCCCAATCTTGTCTGATCTTGGAAGCTAAGCAGTGTTGGGCCTGGATAGTACTTGGGTGGGAGACCACATGGGAACACCAGGTGCTGTAGGTTTTTTCACATTACTGGCAAATTGTTTTTATTCTCTAGCTATTTAAATTGGAAACTTTTTCTTTTTATTGCCAGCACTGACATTTGGAAGAGGTAAAACAGACACAATATCCATCACCTAAAGACTTACCACACTGTTTAGGCCCAATTCCAACTGCTTTTGGCAGCTAAACAGTGTTGAGGCTCTTTAGTAGTTTAATTTAAGACCCCCTGCTAATATCATGTCCTGTAGGTCTTTTTACATTACCAACACATGATTTTTTTTAAGTAAGCCAATACAGTTAGGAAACTTTTTTATTAGCTTACCTGGTGATAGAAGTAGAAGAGGGCAAAAAAGTGCCTGTATCTCACCTACAGCCATACCACATTGGATAGGCCCAATCTCGTCTGATCTTGGAAGCTAAGCAGTGTTGGGCCTGGTTAGTACTTGGGTGGGAGACCACATGGGAACACCAGGTGCTGTAGGTTTTTTCATATTACTGGCTAATTGTTTTTATTCTCTAGCTATTTAAATTGGAAACTTTTTCTTTTTATTGCCAGCACAGACATTTGGAAGAGGTCAAACAGACACAATAGCCATCACCTAAAGACTTGCCACACTGTTTAGGCCCAATTCCAACTGCTTTTGGCAGCTAAACAGTGTTGAGCCTCTTTAGTAGTTTAATTTAAGACCCCCTGCTAATATCATGTCCTGTAGGTCTTTTTACATTACCAACACATGATTTTTTTCAGTAAGCCAATACAGTTAGGAAACTTTTGTATTAGCTTACCTGGTGATAGAAGTAGAAGAGGGCAAAAAAGTGCCTGTATCTCACCTACAGCCATACCACATTGGATAGGCCCAACCTCGTCTGATCTTGGAAACTAAGCAGTGTTGGGCCTGGTTAGTACTTGGGTGGGAGACCACATGGAAACACCAGGTGCTGTAGGTTTTTTCACATTACTGGCAAATTGTTTTTATTCTCTAGCTATTTAAATTGGAAACTTTTTCTTTTTATTGCCAGCACTGACATTTGGAAGAGGTAAAACAGACACAATATCCATCACCTAAAGACTTACCACACTGTTTTGGCCCAATTCCAACTGCTTTTGGCAGGTAAACAGTGTTGAGGCTATTTAGTAGTTTAATTTAAGACCCCCTGCTAATATCATGTCCTGTAGGTCTTTTTACATTACCAACACATGATTTTTTTCAGTAAGCCAATACAGTTAGGAAACTTTTTTATTAGCTTACCTGGTGATAGAAGTAGAAGAGGGCAAAAAAGTGCCTATATCTCACCTACAGCCATACCACATTGGATAGTCCCAATCTCGTCTGATCTTGGAAGCTAAGCAGTGTTGGGCCAGGTTAGTTCTTGGGTGGGAGACCACATGGGAACACCAGGTGCAGTAGGTTTTTTTCACATTACAGGCAAATTGTTTTTATTCTCTAGCTATTTAAATTGGAAACTTTTTTCTTTTTATTGCCAGTACAGACATTTGGAAGAGGTCAAACAGACACAATAGCCATCACCTAAAGACTTACCACACTGTTTAGGCCCAATTCCAACTGCTTTTGGCAGGTAAACAGTGTTGAGGCTATTTAGTAGTTTAATTTAAGACCCCCTGCTAATATCATGTCCTGTAGGTCTTTTTACATTACCAACACATGATTTTTTTCAGTAAGCCAATACAGTTAGGAAACTTTTGTATTAGCTTACCTGGTGATAGAAGTAGAAGAGGGCAAAAAAGTGCCTGTATCTCACCTACAGCCATACCACATTGGATAGGCCCAACCTCGTCTGATCTTGGAAGCTAAGCAGTGTTGGGCCTGGTTAGTACTTGGGTGGGAGACCACATGGAAACACCAGGTGCTGTAGGTTTTTTCACATTACTGGCAAATTGTTTTTATTCTCTAGCTATTTAAATTGGAAACTTTTTCTTTTTATTGCCAGCACAGACATTTGGAAGAGGTCAAACAGACACAATAGCCATCACCTAAAGACTTACCACACTGTTTAGGCTTAATTCCAACTGCTTTTGGCAGCTAAACAGTGTTGAGCCTCTTTAGTAGTTTAATTTAAGACCCCCTGCTAATATCATGTCCTGTAGGTCTTTTTACATTACCAACACATGATTTTTTTCAGTAAGCCAATACAGTTAGGAAACTTTTGTATTAGCTTACCTGGTGATAGAAGTAGAAGAGGGCAAAAAAGTGCCTGTATCTCACCTACAGCCATACCACATTGGATAGGCCAAATCTTGTCTGATCTTGGAAGCTAAGCAGTGTTGGGCCTGGTTAGTACTTGGGTGGGAGACCACATGGGAACACCAGGTGCTGTTGGTTTTTTCACATTACTGGCAAATTGTTTTTATTCTCTAGCTATTTAAATTGGAAACTTTTTCTTTTTATTGCCAGCACAGACATTTGGAAGAGGTCAAACAGACACAATAGCCATCACCTAAAGACTTGCCACACTGTTTAGGCCCAATTCCAACTGCTTTTGGCAGCTAAACAGTGTTGAGCCTCTTTAGTAGTTTAATTTAAGACCCCCTGCTAATATCATGTCCTGTAGGTCTTTTTACGTTACCAACATATGATTTTTTTCAGTAAGCCAATACAGTTAGGAAACTTTTTTATTAGCTTACCTGGTGATAGAAGTAGAAGAGGGCAAATAAGTGCCTGTATCTCACCTACAGCCATACCACATTGGATAGGCCCAATCTTGTCTGATCTTGGAAGCTAAGCAGTGTTGGGCCTGGATAGTACTTGGGTGGGAGACCACATGGGAACACCAGGTGCTGTAGGTTTTTTCACATTACTGGCAAATTGTTTTTATTCTCTAGCTATTTAAATTGGAAACTTTTTCTTTTTATTGCCAGCACAGACATTTGGAAGAGGTCAAACAGACACAATAGCCATCACCTAAAGACTTGCCACACTGTTTAGGCCCAATTCCAACTGCTTTTGGCAGCTAAACAGTGTTGAGCCTCTTTAGTAGTTTAATTTAAGACCCCCTGCTAATATCATGTCCTGTAGGTCTTTTTACATTACCAACACATGATTTTTTTCAGTAAGCCAATACAGTTAGGAAACTTTTGTATTAGCTTACCTGGTGATAGAAGTAGAAGAGGGCAAAAAAGTGACTGTATCTCACCTACAGACATACCACATTGGATAGGCCCAACCTCGTCTGATCTTGGAAGCTAAGCAGTGTTGGGCCTGGTTAGTAATTGTGTGGGAGACCACATGGAAACACCAGGTGCTGTAGGTTTTTTCACATTACTGGCAAATTGTTTTTATTCTCTAGCTATTTAAATTGGAAACTTTTTCTTTTTATTGCCAGCACTGACATTTGGAAGAGGTAAAACAGACACAATATCCATCACCTAAAGACTTACCACACTGTTTTGGCCCAATTCCAACTGCTTTTGGCAGGTAAACAGTGTTGAGGCTATTTAGTAGTTTAATTTAAGACCCCCTGCTAATATCATGTCCTGTAGGTCTTTTTACATTACCAACACATGATTTTTTTCAGTAAGCCAATACAGTTAGGAAACTTTTTTATTAGCTTACCTGGTGATAGAAGTAGAAGAGGGCAAAAAAGTGCCTGTATCTCACCTACAGCCATACCACATTGGATAGTCCCAATCTCGTCTGATCTTGGAAGCTAAGCAGTGTTGGGCCTGGTTAGTTCTTGGGTGGGAGACCACATGGGAACACCAGGTGCAGTAGGTTTTTTCACATTACAGGCAAATTGTTTTTATTCTCTAGCTATTTAAATTGGAAACTTTTTCTTTTTATTGCCAGTACAGACATTTGGAAGAGGTCAAACAGACACAATAGCCATCACCTAAAGACTTACCACACTGTTTAGGCCCAATTCCAACTGCTTTTGGCAGGTAAACAGTGTTGAGGCTATTTAGTAGTTTAATTTAAGACCCCCTGCTAATATCATGTCCTGTAGGTCTTTTTACATTACCAACACATGATTTTTTTCAGTAAGCCAATACAGTTAGGAAACTTTTGTATTAGCTTACCTGGTGATAGAAGTAGAAGAGGGCAAAAAAGTGCCTGTATCTCACCTACAGCCATACCACATTGGATAGGCCCAACCTCGTCTGATCTTGGAAGCTAAGCAGTGTTGGGCCTGGTTAGTACTTGGGTGGGAGACCACATGGAAACACCAGGTGCTGTAGGTTTTTTCACATTACTGGCAAATTGTTTTTATTCTCTAGCTATTTAAATTGGAAACTTTTTCTTTTTATTGCCAGCACTGACATTTGGAAGAGGTAAAACAGACACAATATCCATCACCTAAAGACTTACCACACTGTTTTGGCCCAATTCCAACTGCTTTTGGCAGGTAAACAGTGTTGAGGCTATTTAGTAGTTTAATTTAAGACCCCCTGATAATATCATGTCCTGTAGGTCTTTTTACATTACCAACACATGATTTTTTTCAGTAAGCCAATACAGTTAGGAAACTTTTTTATTAGCTTACCTGGTGATAGAAGTAGAAGAGGGCAAAAAAGTGCCTGTATCTCACCTACAGCCATACCACATTGGATAGTCCCAATCTCGTCTGATCTTGGAAGCTAAGCAGTGTTGGGCCTGGTTAGTACTTGGGTGGGAGACCACATGGGAACACCAGGTGCAGTAGGTTTTTTCACATTACAGGCAAATTGTTTTTATTCTCTAGCTATTTAAATTGGAAACTTTTTCTTTTTATTGCCAGTACAGACATTTGGAAGAGGTCAAACAGACACAATAGCCATCACCTAAAGACTTACCACACTGTTTAGGCCCAATTCCAACTGCTTTTGGCAGCTAAACAGTGTTGAGCCTCTTTAGTAGTTTAATTTAAAACCCCCTGCTAATATCATGTCCTGTAGGTCTTTTTACATTACCAACACATGATTTTTTTCAGTAAGCCAATACAGTTAGGAAACTTTTTTATTAGCTTACCTGGTGATAGAAGTAGAAGAGGGCAAAAAAGTGACTGTATCTCACCTACAGCCATACCACATTGGATAGGCCCATTCTCGTCTGATCTTGGAAGCTAAGCAGTGTTGGGCCTGGTTAGTACATGGGTGGGAGACCACATGGGAACACCAGGTGCTGTAGGTTTTTTCACATTACAGGCAAATTGTTTTTATTCTCTAGCTATTTAAATTGGAAACTTTTTCTTTTTATTGCCAGTACAGACATTTGGAAGAGGTCAAACAGAAACAATAGCCATCACCTAAAGACTTACCACACTGTTTAGGCCGAATTCCAACTGCTTTTGGCAGCTAAACAGTGTTGAGCCTCTTTAGTAGTTTAATTTAAGACCCCCTGCTAATATCATGTCCTGTAGGTCTTTTTACGTTACCAACATATGATTTTTTTCAGTAAGCCAATACAGTTAGGAAACTTTTTTATTAGCTTACCTGGTGATAGAAGTAGAAGAGGGCAAATAAGTGCCTGTATCTCACCTACAGCCATACCACATTGGATAGGCCCAATCTTGTCTGATCTTGGAAGCTAAGCAGTGTTGGGCCTGGATAATACTTGGGTGGGAGACCACATGGGAACACCAGGTGCTGTAGGTTTTTTCACATTACTGGCAAATTGTTTTTATTCTCTAGCTATTTAAATTGGAAACTTTTTCTTTTTATTGCCAGCACTGACATTTGGAAGAGGTAAAACAGACACAATATCCATCACCTAAATACTTACCACACTGTTTAGGCCCAATTCCAACTGCTTTTGGCAGCTAAACAGTGTTGAGGCTCTTTAGTAGTTTAATTTAAGACCCCCTGCTAATATCATGTCCTGTAGGTCTTTTTACATTACCAACACATGATTTTTTTTAAGTAAGCCAATACAGTTAGGAAACTTTTTTATTAGCTTACCTGGTGATAGAAGTAGAAGAGGGCAAAAAAGTGCCTGTATCTCACCTACAGCCATACCACATTGGATAGGCCCAATCTCGTCTGATCTTGGAAGCTAAGCAGTGTTGGGCCTGGTTAGTACTTGGGTGGGAGACCACATGGAAACACCAGGTGCTGTAGGTTTTTTCACATTACTGGCAAATTGTTTTTATTCTCTAGCTATTTAAATTGGAAACTTTTTCTTTTTATTGCCAGCACTGACATTTGGAAGAGGTAAAACAGACACAATATCCATCACCTAAAGACTTACCACACTGTTTTGGCCCAATTCCAACTGCTTTTGGCAGGTAAACAGTGTTGAGGCTATTTAGTAGTTTAATTTAAGACCCCCTGATAATATCATGTCCTGTAGGTCTTTTTACATTACCAACACATGATTTTTTTCAGTAAGCCAATACAGTTAGGAAACTTTTTTATTAGCTTACCTGGTGATAGAAGTAGAAGAGGGCAAAAAAGTGCCTGTATCTCACCTACAGCCATACCACATTGGATAGTCCCAATCTCGTCTGATCTTGGAAGCTAAGCAGTGTTGGGCCTGGTTAGTTCTTGGGTGGGAGACCACATGGGAACACCAGGTGCAGTAGGTTTTTTCACATTACAGGCAAATTGTTTTTATTCTCTAGCTATTTAAATTGGAAACTTTTTCTTTTTATTGCCAGTACAGACATTTGGAAGAGGTCAAACAGACACAATACCCATCACCTAAAGACTTACCACACTGTTTAGGCCCAATTCCAACTGCTTTTGGCAGGAAAACAGTGTTGAGGCTATTTAGTAGTTTAATTTAAGACCCCCTGCTAATATCATGTCCTGTAGGTCTTTTTACATTACCAACACATGATTTTTTTCAGTAAGCCAATACAGTTAGGAAACTTTTGTATTAGCTTACCTGGTGATAGAAGTAGAAGAGGGCAAAAAAGTGCCTGTATCTCACCTACAGCCATACCACATTGGATAGGCCCAACCTCGTCTGATCTTGGAAGCTAAGCAGTGTTGGGCCTGGTTAGTACTTGGGTGGGAGACCACATGGAAACACCAGGTGCTGTAGGTTTTTTCACATTACTGGCAAATTGTTTTTATTCTCTAGCTATTTAAATTGGAAACTTTTTCTTTTTATTGCCAGCACTGACATTTGGAAGAGGTAAAACAGACACAATATCCATCACCTAAAGACTTACCACACTGTTTTGGCCCAATTCCAACTGCTTTTGGCAGGTAAACAGTGTTGAGGCTATTTAGTAGTTTAATTTAAGACCCCCTGCTAATATCATGTCCTGTAGGTCTTTTTACATTACCAACACATGATTTTTTTCAGTAAGCCAATACAGTTAGGAAACTTTTTTATTAGCTTACCTGGTGATAGAAGTAGAAGAGGGCAAAAAAGTGCCTGTATCTCACCTACAGCCATACCACATTGGATAGTCCCAATCTCGTCTGATCTTGGAAGCTAAGCAGTGTTGGGCCTGGTTAGTACTTGGGTGGGAGACCACATGGGAACACCAGGTGCAGTAGGTTTTTTCACATTACAGGCAAATTGTTTTTATTATCTAGCTATTTAAATTGGAAACTTTTTCTTTTTATTGCCAGTACAGACATTTGGAAGAGGTCAAACAGACACAATAGCCATCACTTAAAGACTTACCACACTGTTTAGGCCCAATTTCAACTGCTTTTGGCAGCTAAACAGTGTTGAGCCTCTTTAGTAGTTTAATTTAAGACCCCCTGCTAATATCATGTCCTGTAGGTCTTTTTACATTACCAACACATGATTTTTTTCAGTAAGCCAATACAGTTAGGAAACTTTTTTATTAGATTACCTGGTGATAGAAGTAGAAGAGGGCAAAAAAGTGCCTGTATCTCACCTACAGCCATACCACATTGGATAGGCCCAATCTCGTCTGATCTTGGAAGCTAAGCAGTGTTGTGCCTGGTTAGTACTTGTGTGTGAGACCACATGGGAACACCAGGTGCTGTAGGTTTTTTCACATTACAGGCAAATTGTTTTTATTCTCTAGCTATTTAAATTGGAAACTTTTTCTTTTTATTGCCAGTACAGACATTTGGAAGAGGTCAAACAGACACAATAGCCATCACCTAAAGACTTACCACACTGTTTAGGCCCAATTCCAACTGCTTTTGGCAGCTAAACAGTGTTGAGCCTCTTTAGTAGTTTAATTTAAGACCCCCTGCTAATATCATGTCCTGTAGGTCTTTTTACATTACCAACACATGATTTTTTTCAGTAAGCCAATACAGTTAGGAAACTTTTTTATTAGCTTACCTGGTGATAGAAGTAGAAGAGGGCAAAAAAGTGCCTGTATCTCAACTACAGCCATACCACATTGGATAGGCCCATTCTCGTCTGATCTTGGAAGCTAAGCAGTGTTGGGCCTGGTTAGTACATGGGTGGGAGACCACATGGGAACACCAGGTGCTGTAGGTTTTTTCACATTACAGGCAAATTGTTTTTATTCTCTAGCTATTTAAATTGGAAACTTTTTCTTTTTATTGCCAGTACAGACATTTGGAAGAGGTCAAACAGAAACAATAGCCATCACCTAAAGACTTACCACACTGTTTAGGCTCAATTCCAACTGCTTTTGGCAGCTAAACAGTGTTGAGCCTCTATAGTAGTTTAATTTAAGACCCCCTGCTAATATCATGTCCTGTAGGTCTTTTTACATTACCAACACATGATTTTTTTTAAGTAAGCCAATACAGTTAGGAAACTTTTTTATTAGCTTACCTGGTGATAGAAGTAGAAGAGGGCAAAAAAGTGCCTGTATCTCACCTACAGCCATACCACATTGGATAGGCCCATTCTCGTCTGATCTTGGAAGCTAAGCAGTGTTGGGCCTGGTTAGTACTTGGGTGGGAGACCACATGGGAACACCAGGTGCTGTAGGTTTTTTCACATTACTGGCAAATTGTTTTTATTCTCTAGCTATTTAAATTGGAAACTTTTTCTTTTTATTGCCAGCACAGACATTTGGAAGATGTCAAACAGACACAATAGCCATCACCTAAAGACTTACCACACTGTTTAGGCCCAATTCCAACTGCTTTTGGCAGCTAAACAGTGTTGAGCCTCTTTAGTAGTTTAATTTAAGACCCCCTGCTAATATCATGTCCTGTAGGTCTTTTTACATTACCAACACATGATTTTTTTCAGTAAGCCAATACAGTTAGGAAACTTTTGTATTAGCTTACCTGGTGATAGAAGTAGAAGAGGGCAAAAAAGTGCCTGTATCTCACCTACAGCCATACCACATTGGATAGGCCCAACCTCGTCTGATCTTGGAAGCTAAGCAGTGTTGGACCTGGTTAGTACTTGGGTGGGAGACCACATGGGAACACCAAGTGCTGTAGGTTTTTTCACATTACTGGCAAATTGTTTTTATTCTCTAGCTATTTAGATTGGAAACTTTTTCTTTTTAGTGACAGCACAGACATTTGGAAGAGTTCAAACAGACACAATAGCCATCACCTAAAGACTTACCACACTGTTTAGGCCCAATTCCAACTGCTTTTGGCAGCTAAACAGTGTTGAGCCTCTTTAGTAGTTTAATTTAAGACCCCCTGCTAATATCATGTCCTGTAGTTCTTTTTACATTACCAACACATGATTTTTTTCAGTAAGCCAATACAGTTAGGAAACTTTTGTATTAGCTTACCTAATGATAGAAGTAGAAGAGGGCAAAAAAGTACCTGTATCTCACCTACAGCCATACCACATTGGATAGGCATGATCTTGGAAACTAAGCAGTGTTGGGCCTGGATAGTACTTGGGTGGGAGACCACATGGGAACACCAGGTGCTGTAGGTTTTTTCACATTACTGGCAAATTGTTTTTATTCTCTAGCTATTTAGATTGGAAACTTTTTCTTTTTATTGCCAGCACAGACATTTGGAAGAGTTCAAACAGACACAATATCCATCACCTAAAGACTTACCACACTGTTTAGGCCCAATTCCAACTGCTTTTGGCAGCTAAACAGTGTTGAGCCTCTTTAGTAGTTTAATTTAAGACCCCCTGCTAATATCATGTCCTGTAGGTCTTTTTACATTACCAACACATGATTTTTTTTAAGTAAGCCAATACAGTTAGGAAACTTTTTTATTAGCTTACCTGGTGATAGAAGTAGAAGAGGGCAAAAAAGTGCCTGTATCTCACCTACAGCCATACCACATTGGATAGGCCCAATCTCGTCTGATCTTGGAAGCTAAGCAGTGTTGGGCCTGGTTAGTACTTGGGTGGGAGACCACATGGGAACACCAGGTGCTGTAAGTTTTTTCACATTACTGGCAAATTGTTTTTATTCTCTAGCTATTTAAATTGGAAACTTTTTCTTTTTATTGCCAGCACAGACATTTGGAAGAGGTCAAACAGACACAATAGCCATCACCTAAAGACTTGCCACACTGTTTAGGCCCAATTCCAACTGCTTTTGGCAGCTAAACAGTGTTGAGCCTCTTTAGTAGTTTAATTTAAGACCCCCTGCTAATATCATGTCCTGTAGGTCTTTTTACATTACCAACACATGATTTTTTTCAGTAAGCCAATACAGTTAGGAAACTTTTGTATTAGCTTACCTGGTGATAGAAGTAGAAGAGGGCAAAAAAGTGCCTGTATCTCACCTACAGCCATACCACATTGGATAGGCCCAACCTTGTCTGATCTTGGAAGCTAAGCAGTGTTGGGCCTGGTTAGTACTTGGGTGGGAGACCACATGGGAACACCAGGTGCTGTAGGTTTTTTCACATTACTGGCAAATTGTTTTTATTCTCTAGCTATTTAAATTGGAAACTTTTTCTTTTTTTTTTTTATAAATTCTTTATTTTTTTTTTTTTTTTTTTTTTTCAGGTAAATAGTGTTACAGACATTTGTGGTAACAGTACAAAGGATATGTTAACTGTGTCAATGCTTGAACATTAAATTGTTATGAGTACTAGGTCTCTATAATATATGATTCATTTGTACAATAAACAGTACCTATTCTATAATATCATTCGTTCTTTATCTTTTTTCTTTCCTTTCCTTAAACTTTTTGTCGTTTAAACTTTTTGTCGTTTATTCAAACCACAATATGTAACTGGGTGAAGGGGGGGTGGGGGGGGGGGGAGACAATACAAGGGATAGGTTGGGGGAGGGGGAAAGACTAAAAGAAGGAAAAAAAAAAAAAAAAAAAAAAAAAAAAAAGGGGGGGGGGGGGGGGAAAGGTAAGAGTAAGGGGCCTGTCCTTTGTTGCTCCCGTCGATTGAAACAATGGTATTGGGTCTGTTGAGTCTAGTTATATTAGTCTCTCTTCCCTGATGTTTCTAATGCTATGTCGGGGGCTGTTGTGAGGCAAGTGGGGCCTGTTCTTTATAAGACGCTGTTAATTTAAACTCTAGCCAGGGTAACCATGTGGTGTTATAGTCTGATTGTTTATCTAGGGCCGAGTGGTAAATATCTTCCATTGCACAGTAAAAATCTATTCTTTGGAACCATTCCCATATTGTGGGGGGGTCCGTGGATCTCCAGTGAACCGGAACCACTGCTCTTGCTGCATTATTTAAATGTTTTAATAGTGACCGTTTATATTTTGCTATAGGTATTTTAGTGTGGGAGAGTAACCAGAAGTCAGGTTTGTCAGGGACTTGGAATCCTATGATAGCTGAGGACAGCTGGATTATTGTGTCCCAGAAAGTAGATATTTTAGGACAGTCCCACCATATGTGAATTAAGGTGCCCCTTTGGGAGTTACACCGCCAGCATAGGGGTGAGACTGAAGGGTAGCATTTATGGAGTAGAGGAGGGCATCTATACCATCTGGTCAGTAATTTGTACTGTGTCTCCACCACCTCTAGACTTGTGGAGCACTGCGTCATGTTGGCACAGTGCTTCTCCCAATTTATAGTTATACCTTTTGGCGCAAGGTCCTGATCCCACGCCTTACAGAAAGGAGGGAGGTCAGGGAAATGGTTGTGTAACACGACTTTGTAAATCGTGGAGATAACATGGGTGGGGTCCGAGGTGTGGGAGCACAGCACTTCGAACAGAGTAGGATCTTTTTTGAGGGCGGTTGCTGTTCTTTTTGAGTGTATAAAGTGACGCAGTTGAAAATAAAACCAGGAATCTGTGTGGTGTAGTTCTTTTTCTAACATGAGATCCGAGAAAGACCTGACACTTCCCCCCGACATTAAGTGAATCACCCTGGTCAGGCCTTTTTGCTGCCAGGTAGATGCTTGTCTTCCCGATACCCCCGGTGGGAATTCCGGGTTGTTGATAAAGGGGAGAAGAAGAGATTCAGGGGAGGAAAGGCCCAGTCTGTATCGGATGGTTTTCCAAAGTGTCAGTGTGGGTTCAACTGTGGGGTGTCTGGTGTGGGGTATGTTTTGGAGCCACGGGGCTACTTTAAGGCACAGAGCTGAGGAGTGTGTTTCTAGGTCGACCCATTGTTTAAAGCACGTATCTGATCTTGACCAGTCTACAATTCTATGTAAGACTGCTGCCTGGTAGTATGCCAGTAGCATCGGGAGCTGTTGACCTCCTTTATTTTTCCTATGGTATAGATAGTTGTGTTTGAATCTGGGTCTTTTCCCACCCCACACGAATCGGCTAATTGCCCTTTGGGCATCTCCTATATATTGGGCTGGCAGTTTTAGAGGTATTGTCTGGAATAGATAGAGGAACCTCGGTAGGACATTCATCTTTATAATATTCATCCTTCCCAACCATGAGAATTTTTGAGTTGCCCATTGTGTCATTTCTCTGCGTATGGACCTTAATAAGGGGGTGTAATTTAGGGATGTTGTTGCTTTTAGAGAGGTCGGGATGGAGATGCCCAGATATTTAATATGGGTTGGGTTCCAGGTAAAGGGGAATCGAGTACTTAGAGCCTCCTTGGTATCGTTTGGTAGCGAGATGTTTAGTGCGGTGGATTTCGTATAATTTATTTTAAAATTGGACAGCTTCCCGTATCGGGAGAACTCCGTCATGAGATTCGGGAGAGTGATTACTGGATTTGTTATAATCGCCAGGAGATCATCTGCAAACAGAGCCAGTCTGTGATTAATTTTCCCAGCCATTAGACCGCGAATATTTGGGTTGCTTCTGATCGCCCTGGCCAACGCCTCCATACAGATAACATATATCAGTGGGGACAGTGGACATCCTTGTCTCGTCCCATTGGATATGGTGACCGGTTTGGACAAGAGTCCATTTATTCTAATTTGAGCCCTGGGGGACCTATAAAGAGCGAGGATTTTTTGTAGAAACCTGCCTTCCAGCCCTATGTGCCGCAGAGCCATCTCCATGAATTTCCAGTCCACCCTGTCGAAAGCTTTTTCGGCATCGGTGGAGAGGAGCATCGTGGGAGTGTTCGTGGATTGGGCATAGGCAATGAGGTCAAAGACTCGAATAGAGTTGTCTCTCGCCTCTCTCCCCCGTACAAATCCCACCTGATCTTGGTGTACAACCAATGGGACTAGTGAGGCTAGTCGATTCGCTAATAGTTTTGCGAACAGTTTTACGTCTACATTGAGTAGGGAGATTGGGCGATAACTGGAGGGGAGGGCTGGGTCTTTGTTTTCTTTTGGTATAACAGTGATGTGTGCGCTGAGCGAGTGTTCAGAGAGGGGTGTTTCTTGTGACACTGCGTTACATGCTCGCAGAAGAAGGGGTAGTAGTTTGTCTTGAAATGTTTTATAATATGTGGTTGTAAAACCATCTGGGCCAGGGCTCTTGCCTGATGGAGTGGTTTTAAGGGCCGTTGCAAGTTCTATATCTGTGAACGGGTCGTTAAGCGCTGATGTTAGTTCTGATGGAAGGGTGGGGAACTGGATTTCCTTCAGGTATTCTTTGATGTCTTGTTCATGTGCTAGTACGTCTCTGGGATGTGTTTTTGCGGAGAGGTTATAGAGGGTGGAATAATATTCATGAAATATGTCGGCTATCTGCGTATTTTTAGTGCACATTGTCCCTGAGGTGTCTTTCATTTCCTTAACATATGTCAAGGCTCTTTGTGCTCTTAGTGCTCTTGCTAGTTGTTTGCCTGGTTTATTCCCCCATCTATGAAATTTGTGTCTGCATCTACGGAAGGCCCTACGTGTACTCTCATTTAAGATACTGTTTAGAGCTATCCGTGCTTCCTGAAGCTCTAAGAAAACATCTGAGGTTAGGGAGGATTTGTGTCGTGTTTCAAGATCCTTTATTTTACTGAGGAGTGCCTCTCTACATTCTGTTTTTTTCTTTTTAAGGTAGGAACCTATTTGGATGCATTTACCTCGTATTACACATTTGTGCGCCTCCCAAACTGCCACTGGTGACACATCGTCTGTTACATTAGTGGCTATATAGTCGTCAATGGCTTTTGATATTTTATTTCTGCATTCGTCATCTCTCAGAAATTGTTCGTTAAAGCGCCAATTCCAGTGGCGTGTCGGGGGGCCCAGCAATGTCAGCACGAGTGTGACAGGTGCATGGTCTGATCCCACGATCTGTCCGATTGTAGCATCTACTACTAGGTCTAGCGATCTATGGCTTATGCAGAGATAGTCAATTCGTGTATATGTGTTGTGGGCATACGAATAGAATGTGTAGTCTCTATCCCTTGGGTGGAGTAGTCTCCATGTGTCAATTAATTGAAAGTCGTGTAACACGGATCTAAAGCGTCTTACATCTCTGTTGGAAGAACTGGGGTGTGGGTTTGTTGTGTCTATGGAGGGTTCTATTGCCCAGTTGAAATCTCCCCCTGTCACTAGTACTCCTTCTATCGTGTTCTCTATTAGCTCCATTGCCTCTCTGAGGAAACGTATCTGGCCCTTGTTTGGTAGGTAGAGGTTAATAAAAGTAAATTTTTGATTCGCTATGGTGGCTTTAACTAGAATTCCCCTGCCGTCTCCTATGTGGGTTTCAGATACCTCTGTTAAATGTATGTTTTTAGAGAATAGAATTGCTACCCCTTTAGATTTGGACTCAGAGAAGTCGTTAAAGTAGCCTGTCGGGTAATGTCGTGAGTACAGTCTCGGGGCAGAGCCTTTTTTGAAGTGGGTCTCTTGGAAGAATACCACGTCTGCTTTTTCTATATGCATTGAATAAAGGAGTTTGGATCTTTTTTCGGGAACGTTTAGCCCCTTAGCATTTAGTGATACAATTTTCAGACTAGCCATTGTTTCTATGTTTGTGGAGTTTCGGAGGTGATGGACTAGGTCTCTTGGAACAAGGGAGGAAGGGGGTGGGAACAGAGATAAGGGCAGGAGAGACACATAAGGGAGTAGAGAAATTGTGTGAACATGCTATAATATATATGCAGTAAACATTTCCTAATTTAAATGTAGAACTCTGCATTTCTAGACACGGGAGGCCTCTGGCGTCCCGTGTTCTACGAGTGTATAGCAGAGCGGGGGGGTTCTGGGGGAACCTAAGCGAACCACCGAAATTTTAACTTAAAACAGATAATTATCAATATATGTGAGCATCTAAGCTGGAACATGAACCAAACTAATAAAACAATTTAAAGTCCAGACCTTCAACTATAGGCCTTGAAGAAGCCCCTTATAAACTCTTCAATGCATATAATTATGTAAATAGTAACAGTCAGGAGCTTTTCTTGACTATTTCTTATAATAAGTGGGCCTCGAGGCGCCCTTTTATTTTATTAATAGAATTTTTGGGAGAGGTAATTCTCTCCTACATCCTATCTCTTACTAACCGGAGGCAATTGTCTCCCATAATTTCCCTAAATCCTATATATTAACATTAACTATTGAACCTTAATATGTAATTGTGCATTATAGCTTAAGAGTCATTCAGGTGAGAGAAGCATATTCACGTGTCATCGTTGGTGGCAGCCGATGTCTTGGTTGGTGATCTCGGGGGTTCTTCTCCTCCGGTTGCCTGATCGACTGCCTGTTTTTTCCTCAAGGGTATTTTCTTATCTTTCTGTACCACCTGCCAATTGTTTCTCCTTGTTCTGGGTAGGGTCGAAAGTTCAGCAGGGTCAAGCCAGTTGGGCAAAAGGGGGACGGACAATCCCAGAGTCTTGCAGAATTCTTCTAGCCCCTCGGGTTCCTGGAGGATGACGGACGATCCCTTGTGGATAACTTGAATGCTTATAGGATATCCCCACCGGAATCTGATGTTATGTTTTTTTAGGTCATCTGTGATGGGGCGTAGTATACGCCTCTGTTGGAGGGTCGACCAGGAGAGGTCCTGATATATCTGAATACTGTGGCCGTTGAAGGTGATATCTGGAGAGCGCCTTGCAGCCCTAAGAATTTCTTCCTTCTCTTGGTAGTAGTGAAGTCTGCAAATAATATCTCGCGGCTTCTCTGAGTTGGCGCCTTTTGGCCGTAGTGCTCGATGTGCTCTGTCAAAGGTTATTTGATAGTCTGGATTGGATTCTAGGAGTTCGTTAAATATTTTGGTCAGTGCCGATTCAATGTTTGAGGTCACAACCTCCTCCGGGACCCCACGTACCCTCAGGTTATTTCTTCTCCCTCTGTTATCCATGTCATCCAGTCTGCGGCCCATTTCTATCATCGTCTTAGACTGGCGTGAGATCAGATCGTGTAGATCTGAGAGTTGGGAGTCGACATCCTCACATTGTTCTTCCAGGAGTCCCACTCTGTTCGCCATATGTTTAATGTCTGTTTTAATTGTAGTGATGTGGGCCTGCATGGATTCTTGGATCCTTTGTTCTGTGGAGAGTAAGTCCTGTTGCATTTCTTGGCGGGTTGGAATCGCCTGTAGTTTAGCTAAGATTGCATTGAGATCAGGTTTCTCCATTGTTAATTCTAAATCAGAGGTTGTGGGAGATGTCGTCAGAGACTTACTGGGATATTCCTCAATAGCAGGTTGGTGGGTCCCTGACGGAGGTGGGTCGGTATCCTGTGCTGGCGTGCCAAATAGGGTACAGAAGGCCTGAGCTTGTGTCGGTCGCACTGGAGTCTTCCCCGTTGGTTTGATACGGCGTCGTTTTGTCATATGGGAAGGGTCTGGACTTGCATGTGTGGCCCCTTTCCAGCTAGTGCTTCATCAGTTAGTGGTTCTGCGTATGGTCCCCCCTACGTGGCCTGGGCGCGCATCACATCTTCAGGTACTTATCATGCTCATGATGATCGGTGGCCTGCGAGTGGATGTTTTACTTTATACAGATAGCGCCGGGCTTGTCGTTGCTGGGGATGGCGGAGGACTCGCCACCCGCCATCCCCCGCCCCTCGCCATCTGTATGTCGGAAGGGGACGCGCGTGCACGAGGTGCACGCGCGTCCCGTTCCGACGGTGCCTTTCCCCGGGTCCCCGCCGGCTTCCCCGGGTCCCCGCCGGTCCACACCGCCCCCCCGCAGCCCCCCGCAGCCCTGCCCGTCTCCCTGAAGCTGGAGACGGGCAGGACTGCACCCGCCGCGCCGCCTCGCCGCCCGGCTATTGAGACGCTCGTGCGTGGGAGACGCACGAGCGTCTCATTCAGCCAGAGCGCCAGATTGCTGGCGGATCGCCAGGGACACGGTCCTGGCGCTCCGCCAGCAATAATAAGGCCAGCTCCATCTGTAGCTTCAGGGCGGCTTCAGTCTTGTTTAGGTGGTGAGTATGTTGTGATTTTTGCTGGCTGACCTTCCTCTATGTCCTGTGTGGCAGAGATGTGGATATTTTGGGGTGGCTGGGATATTCTGCCTCTCAGTGAGAGCCTGCACCTGTGCCTTTTCGTTTGTTTGTTTGGGCCTTTTATCTTATCCCTCTGTTTATGGTGTAATTTCCGCCATTTGGCAGGGATTGTTGGTCTAAAATGGCGGTCACTCGCGCCTCCTAAGCGGGCGGTGGGGGGGGGAGGGCTGCACGTGAGGGGGCCAGGTGAGCTCCCAGTTCCTCCTCTGGGGTTACTCACTGTTGTCTGGGACTGTGGTTTCGCGGTTACACCTCTCAGTGTGTATGAATGGGAGTCCCAGTCAAATGACAATTAGCTTTTGTATGCCGTTGTTGGGCAGTGGGATAGGGGGGTCTGTGCCTTCGTCTTCAGTGCCTCAGAGTAGGCTTGTATTATAGCCCAAGGAGCTGCAGGATTCAGCTTTTTTTTTTTTTTTATATATATATATAGAGAGGGGCCTGATTCAGATCACCCTCAGGGCGTTGCGGTGCTCCCAGAGCCCGGAGCAGGCAAGTGGCTTGGAGCACACCCCACAAAGGGCACAGAGTTTAAGAGGCAGATTCCCCAGAGGGGTTATACTTGTCACAGGGGCAAGGAGTGTGTGTCAGGGGCAGCAGTTAGGTTACAGTCAGTGTGTTTTACAGGGGATTTTTCCAAGATGGCCGCCGCTGCTGGGCATATAGGTAAGGGAGGTCCGGCAGCCTCCACTTGATCCTGGGGCCACTCAGGTCACTCAATCCCCCCCTTTGCGGTCGCGTATCCCCTCCCTTCACTCCAGGGAGGGCTCCGTGCGCCGCGCTGACTGTTTAAGTCGGTGCGCTGCGGGCGCCCGAATCCAAAATGGCCGCCGCAGCCGGAGGCAGGGGGATTCCGGGTCTTTGTCCGGCTCCAACGGCTCACCAGAGCACAGGCTCGATGTGTGTGGGGCAGGGGAGGCTGCTACTCACCGCCTCTGATCTCCTCCTTGCCGTCGGACCTCTCCAGAGCCCGTTTTCTGCGGCGATCGCTGTGCGGAGCTCGACCTCCGGGCACCAGGCACAAATTTAGCCCGCGGCTTCAGGTAAGGGGGGGCCGCAGTTCGCCGGGAGGGACTGCTCTTCTCCCCGCTTTCGTGCTGTCGTTCGCCGCTGGTTGTGGGGTACCCGTCGGCTGTGTGGAGGTGCTGTATGGCTTTTTTTCCTTTATTGGAATGCTGGAAAAGGGGCACTTTGTTGGCAAAGGGACAGGAGCCCGTGTAAGTGCGACTAGTGTCCTTCACAGCCAGGCCACGCCCCCCGGAAACTTTTTCTTTTTATTGCCAGCACAGACATTTGGAAGAGGTCAAACAGACACAATAGCCATCACCTAAAGACTTACCACACTGTTTAGGCCCAATTCCAACTGCTTTTGGCAGCTAAACAGTGTTGAGCCTCTTTAGTAGTTTAATTTAAGACCCCCTGCTAATATCATGTCCTGTAGGTCTTTTTACATTACCAACACATGATTTTTTTCAGTAAGCCAATACAGTTAGGAAACTTTTGTATTAGCTTACCTGGTGATAGAAGTAGAAGAGGGCAAAAAAGTGCCTATATCTCACCTACAGCCATACCACATTGGATAGGCCCAATCTCGTCTGATCTTGGAAGCTAATCAGTGTTGGGCCTGGTTAGTACTTGGGTGGGAGACCACATGGGAACACCAGGTGCTGTAGGTTTTTTCACATTACTGGCAAATTGTTTTTATTCTCTAGCTATTTAGATTGGAAACTTTTTCTTTTTATTGCCAGCACAGACATTTGGAAGAGTTCAAACAGACACAATAGCCATCACCTAAATACTTACCACACTGTTTAGGCCCAATTCCAACTGCTTTTGGCAGCAAAACAGTGTTGAGCCTCTTTAGTAGTTTAATTTAAGACCCCCTGCTAATATCATGTCCTGTAGGTCTTTTTACGTTACCAACACATGATTTTTTTCAGTAAGCCAATACAGTTAGGAAACTTTTTTATTAGCTTACCTGGTGATAGAAGTAGAAGAGGGCAAATAAGTGCCTGTATCTCACCTACAGCCATACCACATTGGATAGGCCCAATCTTGTCTGATCTTGGAAGCTAAGCAGTGTTGGGCCTGGATAGTACTTGGGTGGGAGACCACATGGGAACACCAGGTGCTGTAGGTTTTTTCACATTACTGGCAAATTGTTTTTATTCTCTAGCTATTTAAATTGGAAACTTTTTCTTTTTATTGCCAGCACTGACATTTGGAAGAGGTAAAACAGACACAATATCCATCACCTAAAGACTTACCACACTGTTTAGGCCCAATTCCAACTGCTTTTGGCAGCTAAACAGTGTTGAGGCTCTTTAGTACTGTAGTTTAATTTAAGACCCCCTGCTAATATCATGTCCTGTAGGTCTTTTTACATTACCAACACATGATTTTTTTTAAGTAAGCCAATACAGTTAGGAAACTTTTTTATTAGCTTACCTGGTGATAGAAGTAGAAGAGGGCAAAAAAGTGCCTGTATCTCACCTACAGCCATACCACATTGGATAGGCCCAATCTCGTCTGATCTTGGAAGCTAAGCAGTGTTGGGCCTGGTTAGTACTTGGGTGGGAGACCACATGGGAACACCAGGTGCTGTAGGTTTTTTCACATTACTGGCAAATTGTTTTTATTCTCTAGCTATTTAAATTGGAAACTTTTTCTTTTTATTGCCAGCACAGACATTTGGAAGAGGTGAAACAGACACAATAGCCATCACCTAAAGACTTGCCACACTGTTTAGGCCCAATTCCAACTGCTTTTGGCAGCTAAACAGTGTTGAGCCTCTTTAGTAGTTTAATTTAAGACCCCCTGCTAATATCATGTCCTGTAGGTCTTTTTACATTACCAACACATGATTTTTTTCAGTAAGCCAATACAGTTAGGAAACTTTTGTATTAGCTTACCTGGTGATAGAAGTAGAAGAGGGCAAAAAAGTGCCTGTATCTCACCTACAGCCATACCACATTGGATAGGCCCAACCTCGTCTGATCTTGGAAGCTAAGCAGTGTTGGGCCTGGTTAGTACTTGGGTGGGAGACCACATGTAAACACCAGGTGCTGTAGGTTTTTTCACATTACTGGCAAATTGTTTTTATTCTCTAGCTATTTAAATTGGAAACTTTTTCTTTTTATTGCCAGCACTGACATTTGGAAGAGGTAAAACAGACACAATATCCATCACCTAAAGACTTACCACACTGTTTTGGCCCAATTCCAACTGCTTTTGGCAGGTAAACAGTGTTGAGGCTATTTAGTAGTTTAATTTAAGACCCCCTGATAATATCATGTCCTGTAGGTCTTTTTACATTACCAACACATGATTTTTTTCAGTAAGCCAATACAGTTAGGTAACTTTTTTATAACTTACCTGGTGATAGAAGTAGAAGAGGGCAAAAAAGTGCCTGTATCTCACCTACAGCCATACCACATTGGATATGCAAAATCTCGTCTGATCTTGGAAGCTAAGCAGTGTTGGGCCTGGTTAGTACTTGGGTGGGAGACCACATGGGAACACCAGGTGCTGTAGGTTTTTTTCACATTACTGGCAAATTGTTTTTATTCTCTAGCTATTTAAATTGGAAACTTTTTCTTTTTATTGCCAGCACAGACATTTGGAAGAGGTCAAACAGACACAATAGCCATCACCTAAAGACTTGCCACACTGTTTAGGCCCAATTCCAACTGCTTTTGGCAGCTAAACAGTGTTGAGCCTCTTTAGTAGTTTAATTTAAGACCCCCTGCTAATATCATGTCCTGTAGGTCTTTTTACATTACCAACACATGATTTTTTTCAGTAAGCCAATACAGTTAGGAAACTTTTGTATTAGCTTACCTGGTGATAGAAGTAGAAGAGGGCAAAAAAGTGCCTGTATCTCACCTACAGCCATACCACATTGGATAGGCCCAATCTCGTCTGATCTTGGAAGCTAAGCAGTGTTGGGCCTGGTTAGTACTTGGGTGGGAGACCACATGGAAACACCAGGTGCTGTAGGTTTTTTCACATTACTGGCAAATTGTTTTTATTCTCTAGCTATTTAAATTGGAAACTTTTTCTTTTTATTGCCAGCACTGACATTTGGAAGAGGTAAAACAGACACAATATCCATCACCTAAAGACTTACCACACTGTTTTGGCCCAATTCCAACTGCTTTTGGCAGGTAAACAGTGTTGAGGCTATTTAGTAGTTTAATTTAAGACCCCCTGATAATATCATGTCCTGTAGGTCTTTTTACATTACCAACACATGATATTTTTTAAGTAAGCCAATACAGTTAGGAAACTTTTTTATTAGCTTACCTGGTGATAGAAGTAGAAGAGGGCAAAAAAGTGCCTGTATCTCAACTACAGTCATACCACATTGGATAGGCCCAATCTCGTCTGATCTTGGAAGCTAAGCAGTGTTGGGCCTGGTTAGTACTTGGGTGGGAGACCACATGGGAACACCAGGTGCTGTAGGTTTTTTCACATTACTGGCAAATTGTTTTTATTCTCTAGCTATTTAAATTGGAAACTTTTTCTTTTTATTGCCAGCACAGACATTTGGAAGAGGTCAAACAGACACAATAGCCATCACCTAAAGACTTGCCACACTGTTTAGGCCCAATTCCAACTGCTTTTGGCAGCTAAACAGTGTTGAGCCTCTTTAGTAGTTTAATTTAAGACCCCCTGCTAATATCATGTCCTGTAGGTCTTTTTACATTACCAACACATGATTTTTTTCAGTAAGCCAATACAGTTAGGAAACTTTTGTATTAGCTTACCTGGTGATAGAAGTAGAAGAGGGCAAAAAAATGCCTGTATCTCACCTACAGCCATACCACATTGGATAGGCCCAACCTCGTCTGATCTTGGAAGCTAAGCAGTGTTGGGCCTGGTTAGTACTTGGGTGGGAGACCACATGGAAACACCAGGTGCTGTAGGTTTTTTCACATTACTGGCAAATTGTTTTTATTCTCTAGCTATTTAAATTGGAAACTTTTTCTTTTTATTGCCAGCACTGACATTTGGAAGAGGTAAAACAGACACAATATCCATCACCTAAAGACTTACCACACTGTTTTGGCCCAATTCCAACTGCTTTTGGCAGGTAAACAGTGTTGAGGCTATTTAGTAGTTTAATTTAAGACCCCCTGATAATATCATGTCCTGTAGGTCTTTTTACATTACCAACACATGATTTTTTTCAGTAAGCCAATACAGTTAGGTAACTTTTTTATAACTTACCTGGTGATAGAAGTAGAAGAGGGCAAAAAAGTGCCTGTATCTCACCTACAGCCATACCACATTGGATAGGCCCAATCTCGTCTGATCTTGGAAGCTAAGCAGTGTTGGGCCTGGTTAGCACTTGGGTGGGAGACCACATGGGAACACCAGGTGCTGTAGGTTTTTTTACATTACTGGCAAATTGTTTTTATTCTCTAGCTATTTAAATTGGAAACTTTTTCTTTTTATTGCCAGCACAGACATTTGGAAGAGGTCAAACAGACACAATAGCCATCACCTTAAGACTTACCACACTGTTTAGGCACAATTCCAACTGCTTTTGGCAGCTAAACAGTGTTGAGCCTCTTTAGTAGTTTAATTTAAGACCCTCTGCTAATATCATGTCCTGTAGGTCTTTTTACATTACCAACACATGATTTTTTTCAGTAAGCCAATACAGTTAGGAAACTTTTTTATTAGCTTACCTGGTGATAGAAGTAGAAGAGGGCAAAAAAGTGCCTGTATCTCACCTACAGCCATACCACATTGGATAGGCCCAATCTCGTCTGATCTTGGAAGCTAAGCAGTGTTGGGCCTGGTTAGTACTTGGGTGGGAG